>NW_027185720.1:13218225-13242166 GCF_028583685.1 Petaurus breviceps papuanus
GAAGGAGGGAGGGAGGGAGGGAGGGAGGGAGGGAGGGAGGGAGGAGGTTTGCCTGATGGTTTAATAAATGTTGAACTGAATTGAAATGAAAGGAGTTGCATCTTTGTTGATTGGTCTCCTGTTCCTGCTTATAGACCAATGAGGAACTCATTGCCTATCAAGACAGCCCATTTCCATTATGGGGCAACTTCAGGTGTCACTGATGATAAACATTACAGGTTGCAGATAACTCAACTGGATGAAAAAAAAAAAGCAGAATAATGCACTGAATGGGAAAAGTCGGACTCGGAAAACTCTAGATGTTGAACCAAGACTAATATAACTAAACTTAATGAAGACAAATGTAAATAAAGCCTGGCATTTGGGTTCAAAATGATGAATTTCTTAAGAACTGTATTGAGGAAGCATGGTAAGACAGCCATCTGAGTGAAAAAGATGGAGGTCTTAGTGGCTGTCACAATGGTGATGTGACCATTAAACTTAAGTTCTTGAGGGCCCTGGGTGCTTTCCACTCTGTGGTGACATCATGGGACTTCTCAGGGGCAAGTATTTAATCATGCAAGACCAACCATCCTTTGCTAAGAATAGAAGAAGGCAGCATGGTGGAGGGGGCAGAATATGGAGTCACTTGGATTTGGGTTCAAATTCTGGCTCTGATAATAAGTGCCTATTTTTCCTTGGGCAAATCACTCCCCTGGGCTTCAGTTTCCCCATCTTTAACCTAAGGCCTCTGAGGTCCTTTCCAGTTTTTGATCAATGCTCGTGGCCCAGGATCCTCTGTGACACCATGCTTATAGTACACTCATCTTCCAACACACCCCACGTTGAACATGAGAGTTTGGGGGAATCCAGAGGTGAGTGGAAAGTGAGCTGCCTTTATTTTAACTTTCAGATTCCTGGGATCCTCTCCTCCCCCTCCTGCTCCAGTTCCCCAGGAGGGAGAACAAGACTTCACTTCATGCCTGACATTAGAATGAACAGTTCACCCAAAGTTCAGGGATGGAGAATTTGTTCAGAATAGAGCAAAGGGCATGGCAAATTCTGGCTAGAGGAAGAAGCTGGGCCTGGACAGGGCTGGGCAGGGGAGACAGGGAGGGGAGGCCAGGAGGAGAATGCAGGGAAAACCAGGGGCTTAGGCCTGCAGAGAGGACTTAGGATAAGCAGGATTCAAGAGGCTGGGCATGAGCATGCTGCCTCCGGGAGAGGAAAAGTCATCCCTCTGTAGGTTACAATTAGAACAGACTCCCCAGGTGGTCATGGAGTTCAGATGATGGTAAAAATAGCTTTCAGTTTGAGAGGCGAGGAGACTGGCACAGGCCCTGATCCTAAATGGACCCTCAGCTCTCCTTCATAAATGGAACCCGTGCTCGGTTTGGGAGTTGGAGGACCTGGCTTCCAATCCTGCCCATCCCTTACTCCCTCTCTTGGGCCTCAGTTTCTCCTCTGTAAGATGAGGACTGAATGACCTAAATCGAGGATGCCATGAAATCTACAACCTGTTCTAAACGGGCCCCATCTCCCACCGCCCTACATGGGGACAAGTTGGGAGGACTCTGCCTGAAATGCACTCCCTGCTCAGTGTCTCAGAATCCTGGGTGCCCCTCCCTGAAGCCCTCCCTGATCCCCTGCCCTTCTACATACAGAGCTCCCAGCTTCCTCCAGTAGAACAGGCCTTCTTGGAGGGCAGGGTCTTGGCGCTTGTACTCCCAGTCCCCGGCACTGAGTAGGTGCTTCATGATTGTTAGCTGATGGGGGGGAGAAGGGAAGGAAGGGGAGGGGAGGGAGGGGGGGCTGAAGAAACCAATTCAGTAAAAACTTATTCACTGAACATAGAAATAATCAAAGCTTAAGTACAGACACCTCTAAGGGGGAAGTAGGAAAGAGCCATTCCTCCTAAAACGACAAAAAGTAGGAAGCCAGGAGAAAGACTGATTCTTTTGTGCTGTGTAAGACAGAAGGGAAGGGCTTGCAGTGGTCAGAGCCCCTCCCCTTCTCCCCCTCCCAGTTCTGTTCCTGTGACTGGACCTGCCCTCCTGGAGAGAAGGGGGGGAAATAACTTAAGGAATGAGGCCAAGGAGGAGAGGGAAGCAGGGACGCAGCCAAGGGGGAGAGGAAACGTTGGAAACATCCTGTTTATCATGAGCTGCTCCAGAGTTAGAAGGCTATGGAAGGAACCTTACAATTTCGATGCTGGGGATAGAAGCAGCTTGTAACAGGATGTCAGACCTAGGAGGGGGCACCTAGGACAGACCACATCAAGGCAGGGGCAGAGGCTTGGAACAGGGAATGTCATCTGGGAGAGACCTCAGAATTGGGAGGGGCTTTAAAACAGGGAATACCAGAACTGGGAGAGGTCTTAGAACAGGGGATGTCAGAGCTGGGAGGGTCCTTAGAACAAGGAACGTCAGAGTTGGAAGAAACTTTAGAACCTAAAATGTCAGAGCTAGGAGAGGTCTTAGAACAGGGGATGTCAGAGCTGGGAGGGTCCTTAGAACAAGAGATGTCAATGCTAGGAAGGGCCTTGGAATATAGGATGGCAAAGGTGGGAGGGACCTTAGAACAGGAAATGTCTGAGGCCTTAGAGCATAGAATTTCCAAGGTGGGAGGGACCTTGGAACAGAAAGAGTTGGAAAATAGAATGCCAGCATTGGAAGGGACCCCAGAGGCCACCTAGTCAACCTCTTCATTTTCTAGACGAGAGCACTGAGGTCAGAGAGGGGACATGCTTTGTGCCAGAATGTTAGACAGTCAGGATTCAAAGTCGGGTCCTCGGCCTCCCAGCCCAGTGGGCCACACTGCCTCCTCTGATATCTGATACCGAGACAGGAGAGACCAGACCACAGACCAAAGGGAGAGGAGGCCTGGCACTCTTTGACTCCACCCCTTCCTCCCACCACCTACCCTGTCCTCTGGACTAAGTTCAAGCCAAACCTTGTGTGCCAGGGGGGTTCAGTGAGCAGGAGAGAGGAGCTTCCCTCATCCCCCTGCCTAACCCAGGGGACCTCAGATCCCTACTGCTTCTCTTCCTGACTCTCCATCTGTTCATTTAGGTAAAGGGGGAGAGAGGAAACACAAACACTTAATTTCTAATCTAACCAACCCTCCTCTGCCTATTGATTGACACACTCCTGGGCTCAAAGGAAGGCTGGCTTCCTGGGGAGAAGGGAAGGGGAGCAGGCACCAGGGGAATGGCCCCTTTCTAGAACAGATCCTACCCAGAAGCAGAATCAATGTCCAGGGTGGGAAATAAAGAGACTTCAGAAGCCCCGGTTCTCCCACAAATTATCCCTTATCACCATTATCAGGCTGTGCGAAATTTATGTAGCTCTCTTATCTCTCTTATTCGTTTGGAACCCCCCAAGGGTTAAAGCTATCTTCTTGTCATTCATCCTCTGTATCACCCTGCCTGAAACTCCACCATTAGGGATTGACTCCTTTGGATAACCATTTGCCTCCTTGCAAGCAGTAGAAAGAGTGTGAGAGTCAGATTCGAGACCTGGGTTCCAATCCCCATCAGCTGCACGTGGGATGTGGTGATGAGACCCTGATTGAGCAATGGAAGCTGGCTCTGGAGGGGGCCTCCATTCAAATTCTGACTCTGTCCCTGTGTCTGTACGATCATGAGTGTCTCAGCTCCCTCCATCTCTCACCTCCAGGCCGTGGCACTAACCATTCCCCCATCCTGGGATAGGGCTCCCTCCTCACCTCTGCCTCAGGGTGCTTCTCTTCCTTCAAGGGTCATGTTCTGCATGAAGCTTCTCCAGATTCTCCAAATGCTAATACCCATCAATCCTCACTGTCTTTTATTTAACTGAGAGATAGACAGAGAGACAGAAAGAGAGGGAGAGAGAGACAGAGAGAGAGAGGGGGGACTCATTAAGGCAGGAAGGCAGCACTAGAGAGAACTGGGCTCAGAGCCAGGAGATTAGAGTTCCAATCAAGGTTCTGATACTAACCAGCTGCACGAATGTGGCCACGTCACTGTCCCTCTCAGTTTCCACATCTGTAAAATGGAGATCATAACAACTCTTGTACTAATTAATTCCTAGGGCAGTTGTCCAGAAAGTGCTTGGTGAATGTGAAGGCATTAAAGAAATGTCAGCACTTGTGGGCAGCTAACAGAGACTCCCAGAGCTGAGAAGAGGGGGAGATGGGAAAGAGAGGCCAGGGAGAGAGACCCAGAGAAGTGCTAAGGAGATCAGAGAAAGCAAGAGAGCCTTAGGGAGACAGGGAGACTCAGTCCAGGAACAGGAGAGATGGGTGAGGGCAGCTGGGCAAGAAGAGACAACGAGAAAGACTGGGAGAGAGGGAAGGACAGACAGACATTGGGGGAAGGTCAGAGACCCTAGGATTTAGTTAGAAGAAACCTTCAAGGTCATGGAAACTATCTCTTCCCAGATGAGGAGACTAAGGCCCGTAAAAGTTGTGACATTCCATGCATTACATAGGTAGGGCCTGAGGTGGGATTCGAATTCAGGTTTCTCCGACTAAGCCCAGCACTCTACCTTGCTATCTCTCTCAGTATTAGGGGAGCAGAGCAAGAGCCCCAAAAGAAGGCAGAGTGAGTCATAGGAAGTGGGATTTAAAGACTTCATTGTGTGTGTATGTAGGTCTCTGCATAGCTATGAGGTGCTTTCCATATAGCAGATAGGACTATCACCATTTTACAGTTGAGTAAACAGAGAAGGGAATGATTTACCCACTCAGTGCCAGCCAAAATGTCAGTATAGGAGTATAATGGAAGAGGATTGTGCTTTCAGAAAAGGCGAATGGTTTCAGAGAGACCCTGGAGGACTCGTATGGACTGAAGCAGAGAGAAGTGAGAAGAACCAGGAGAGCAAAGTCTGCAGAAACTACAACATTGTAAAACAAACAACCCAGAAAGCCTCCAGAACTGTGACCACATTCATGACCATCTACTCTCCCAGAGGACTCGTGATGAAGAGTGATACCCACACCCCAAAAGAGAGGTGAGAGCTTCTCAAGATGCAGAATGAGACACGCGTGTTTGGACATGGCCGATGGGGAATTTTTGTTGGTTTGTTTGACTGTAATTATTTGTTAGAAGGGCTCTGTTTTACTTTCCCTCTGCCCCCTGGGAGGGGGAAGGTAGAAAGGAGAAAAAAAAATGCTAAATATTTGTTAACTGAAAAAGATGTTTAATTTTCAAAAGAATGGATGCGTGCCAATCTTAGAGGAACAAAATAGAAGTTACCATGCTGAGTCTATCATTCATTACCTGTGTGGGGCAAATCACCTTAGCTCTCCGGGCTTCATCCTTTTGTAAAATGACCAGTTGGAAGGAGCTAGCCTCTGAGCTAGAGCTTGGCTCTATTTCCATGATCCTAGGAACTGTGAGTAGCAATGTTCAAAGCCAGCTTCTTAGACCTGAGACACACCTTCCTGTGTGGGAACACAGCTACGCCCCTGCATGGGCACATACCACCTGTGTTACACCTGTGAGCTTATACCTGCGTCTCTATGAGAACAAACCTTTTGGGAAATTTGTATGCCCCAGTACTGATCCCTATGTATACATACATTTGTATTTTCTGCCTGTGTCTACACCTGGGTCCCTAACTGTGTGTGCACACATCTGTGACTGCCCTGCTACACACCTGGATGTCTGTATATCAGTAAATTACACCTTTGTGTTTCTGTTTGCATCCATGATTGTGTGTCTGTGATTTTGCCCACATATGGCTTTAGAGTCAGAGGCCTGGGTTCAAATCCTACCTGTTGCTTGTGTGACCTTGGGCAAGTCATTTCCTTCCCTGGGCCTCGACTTCCTCATTTGTAAAAAAGAGGTGGACTAGATGGCCTCTGAGGTCCCTTCCACTCTAGAGTTCTCATCTGCAGTCCATCCACCTCCCTGGCCTCAGTTTCCTCATTTACAAAATGAGGAGGTTGGAATATCGGGTCTCTGAAGCGCCATTCAGCTCTAAATCCTCTGAGCCATGTGTATACCCAGGTCTAAAGATGCCCCCTCAAGGCGGCCAGGTGGCACAGTAAGAGCGCCGGCCCTGGAGTCGGGAGACCCGGGATCAGTTCTGGCATCAAATACTCAGCACCCACACAAAATAACTGGCCGTGTAACCTTGAGCAAGTTACTTAACCCCAATTGCTTAAAAAAAAAAGATGCCCCCTCACCCTCTGTGGCATTGAGTGCTGAGGTTTCAGTCCGGGCTGGAGGTGTCTCAAGGATTCCTCAGCCAGGCTTGGAATAGAGAAAGTCCAGGGGTCCCAGGCCTTCCCCACTGGCCAATCAGCACTCTCCCCTCCTAATCCCCACCAGGCAAATCCATCCTGGCTCAGGACCAGAGATGCTTAATCCTGAAGGGATTAAAGGCCTCTAACATCCAAAGCATTCCTCACAATCTACGGTCTGGGCCCAAATTCTGGGGCCAACGAATTGAGGCTGTTTTCTCATTCCTCCAAGGGCCCTGAACTCTCTTAGTTTGGGGTTTAAGAGGGACCATCCAAACCACTGGAACATGAAATTTAGAGCTGAGCAGTGCCTTCCAGCTCATATAGGCCAAGGGTGTCCAACTCAGGACTGGGGGACCTAAAATGAGTCTCAAAATTCGTAAGTGCAGTCAGAGTCCTATTAAAATGTCATTGTGAAGTGTTTGACAAAAATACAACATAACATGGGTAATGTGAATTTGTGGATGTCTAAATCAATTTATTGCCAGAAGGGGTATGTTTTCTACTGAAGCTTGGAATTGCAGAATCGTCTTACAGATTGGGAGATGGTGACAGAAGGGAAGTGGCCCGACCAAGGTCACTCCAGCAGTCAGCATCAGAGCTGGGATGCCAAGGTCAGGCCCTGCATAGCACAGCTAGGATTTGGACCCCATCCCCAGGGCCCATTACTCAAGTGACAATCTCCTGCGGTTTCTGTTTCCTATTGCACAAAATGAGGGAGGTTGGCCTAATGACCTCTGAGGTCTCCTCTGGATCCAGAGATGGGACCCAATGATTGTAATCCTGGAAGTTTTACAAAACTCTTCTCTCCCAGCATACCCATAAGGAATATAGCTGAAGTATTCTCGTCCCCATTTTACAGAGAAGCCAACTGAAGTTCAGCTAAAAAGCATCCAAGCCGGCCACTCTGTAAGTGTTTGTGGATAAGGGCAGGAGAGCCCTTGGGTACTGCCCACTGCCATCAGATACTCAGCTTGACTGGTTTCCAACAGTTGCTAAAGGTCAGCTGGGGTGCCTGTGTCCAAATTCAGGCTGCTCACTGGCCACTAGGAGGAAGATGCTGGGTCAAAAAGGGTGGGCATCCAGGGCCCAGAAATCCCAGAGACTCACTCCATCTCCCAAATGCTTTAGGATTTGTCAAGGGCTTCCTGGGCACAAGCCTAGGAAGGAGACAGAACAAGCATCAACAGCCTTATTTTGTAGTTAGGGAAACTGATTCTCAGAGGGGGGGAATGACTTGCCTGCAGCCACACCATTGGAAAGGGTTTGTCCCTGTCCCTCCAAGTCTCCCCACTCTGAATTCATGTAGGAAAGACAAAGACATGGGAAGAAGTCAGAGAGTTGGGTGCTCTATTCCCAAACCTCTGATGATGGGCTATCATGGAAGGAGCCCCCACAGGAGGATCCAAAGAGCATCTCAACTCTAGAATCCAAGGGCCTGGGTTCAAATCCTGTCTCTGATGCTTATTTCCTGTGTGAAGGGAATTGTGATTTTCATATTAACCAATCTGCTATGTGTAATAAAAATTGTGTAATGTAATATAATGGAATGAATAATGAGGCAACTCTGAAAATCTAAATTATTAGTATATTCACCACACATATATTGATTACTATGAAAATCACAATTCCCTTCACACCTGTATGACCCTGTTTAGGTCGCCTGTAAAATGAAGTAGCTGGACCAAGTGGCCAGATCTAGGATCCCAAGTCACTTCCCTGCTCTCCTGGGTTTCCTTCTAGGTAATAATAAGGGAAAATTGACTAAATGAGCATGGGGCAGGGCAGCCTAGTGGATAGCAAGCTGGACTCAGAGTCAGGAAATCACGGATTCAAATCCTGCCTCTGACACTTTGTAGTTATACAACCCTGGGCAATACACAGACTCACTTCCATCCTCCATAGAATGAGTGTTTCAAAAACCTCAGCCTGACTGGCTGTTGTGAGAGTCAGATGAAATTTAAGATCTCTATGGAAATGAGAGCTATTCTTAGGATAATCAATTTAGAGCCGAAGAGACCTTGGAAGTCCCCAAGTCCAACCATGCTTCTTCATCTTAAGAGATGAAAGGAGACTGAAAAGAATGAAGCCACTCCCACTGGACAGACAGGAGGGTTTGGATTGGAACTCAGGTCCTCTGATTCTAGACTCAGGGCTCTCTCCCCTAAGGATACTTCCAGCTTTGAAGTCCTGGGATTATGTGATTCTGTGACCTTGGCTTCCCAGCCTCGTCTTTCTTGGACTCGATGAATCAGCCCAGACAGTGGGGGATCCCAGGCCCAGTGACGTGAGGCTGAGCTCGATTGCTCCAAACACACAGAGCTCCTGAATGTTCTCCTTACTGGAGACATCGCACCCAGGAGAGAGGGAATCCCCAAGGATACATTGGGGATGACACAGCAGAGAGAGAGAGAGAGAGAGAGAGAGAGAGAGAGAGAGAGAGAGAGAGAGAGAGAAAGAGAAAGAAAGAAAGAAAGAAAGAAAGAAAGAAAGAAAGAAAGAAAGAAAGAAAGAAAGAAAGAAAGAAAGAAAGAAAGAAAGAAAGAAAGAAAGAAAGAAAGAAAGAAAGAAGAAAGAAAGAGAAGGGAGACAGAAAGAGATACAGAGAAGCAGGGATGGAGGGAGAGAGAGAAGGGAGAGGAGAGACAGACAGAGAGGAGAAGAAAGAAAGAAAGAGAGAGAAGGGAGACAGAGAGAGACAGAGAGAGAAGGAAGGAGGGAGGGAGAGAGAGAAAGAGAGAGTGGGAGAGAGAGAGAGAGAGAGAGAGAGAGAGAGAGAAGGAGGGAAGGAGAGAGAGAAGCTGCTGCCACTGCTGCTGCCAGTGATGAGGAGGAACCCAGGAATGATGAGGGCCTTGCCCCCAAAGCCAAACCCTGAAAGAACTACACAGGAGGAGAAGTGTGAATCCTCAGTCTGGTCACCACTGAGACCCTAACTTTGACATGAACCTTGACCCCAGACCCCAGTCTCCAGCCCTCTTTCCAACAAAAATATGAGGGAGATGAAGGGGCACCTTGGGGCACGATGGGCTCCTGGGATGCCTGAGGCTTGAAGGCTGGAGGAAAATCAGCATGCAGGAAAAAGCACTTGCTTCCAAGTCGGAGAACCCAGATGCAAAGCCTGACTGCTGCTTCTAAGCTATGTGACTTTGGGCAAATTGCTATAACTCTCTGAGCCTCAGTTTCCTCATCTGTAAAATGAAGAGGTTGAACTGGTTGGTGTCTGAGGTCCCCCTGGCCCAAAGTCTTATGACTCCATTCATGTGCACAACCTCCCTCCACCCAGGTATTTTCATATTCTGGCCAAAAAGCTGAATTCTTTCTTTTTCCTTGGACCCTGGGACTCTCCTGTCCCCTATGCCCCAGGCCCTGGAGCCCAGCACCCCCGAGCTTCTGTCCCTCCCACCCCAGGTGCCAGCCCAGGGAGTTTCCAGCCTGGGAGAGACGCCCCAAAAAGCAAAGGCATCGCCCTTCAGCCCCCCCATCAGTTCTGCTGTGTGTGCCTACACTGATCCATACTCAAAGACATAGTCACAGAGGGCCTTAGTACACCCACAGTCTGAATACAAATGCTCAGAAATGGCCAGAGGCATTAAAAAACACACACACACAAACCCCTATTCTCACGAAGACCACACACACACACACACACACACACATGCACACACAAACACACATGAGAAGCACACATCAGCGTGAAGGCACACAATCACCCTCACACAAACATATCACAAATCTGTCCACAAAAATACACCCACTCTCACGGAGACCAAAGCCACACACATATAAACACATTATTGTAAGTGCAGATGTGACAATCATACCATGCCATAAGGGTTCACACATATATGAACACACATGAGCACACACACACAAGACTGCTCCCTTGTCTACCCAGCACAATCACCACCACCCTGACCTCTTTCCTCTGCTGGTCAGACAATGACAGGACCATCAGGGTGTCAGGGACATCACAACAGACATAGCAAGACTGTCTCCGTGATGTCCCCAAGTGTCACAACACACAGTTGGGTAATTGGCAGTTTGTCCTTGGGGAACCCATCATGGATGGAGAAAGGGGCCTGGGAGGGCAGCAGGGTCTGAGCTAAGGGACACTCATGCACATGACAGATGTTCTTCAAAGACAAGGATTTGTGAAGGAGAAAGTACTTCGAGGGAGGTCATCTGGTCCAGTCCCCTGCCTCGGGGCAGGTGAGCACCTTATCATCTGGATAGGTTCGACAGCCCATCTAAGGCCAGCATTTCTTGTCCCAGGGATTCTACTTTAGTAACTAGTTATCTCCTCCCCAGAGCTGTGTATGAACCCTAGGCACCACTCAACGTACAGCCTCCGATGGGCTTCTGCTGGCCCCAAAACTCAAATGGATAAAGAAGGGCTAGACAATCGTGTTTTAGAGGCTTAGAGAAGAGTAACGGAGGGAGTATACCTTCAAGGGATGCCCAGACAAACATAGAGATGTGCTAGGATGCCCAGAGTTGGGCCAAGGGAGACCCACACCCCAATTCAATTATTACAAAGATGCGAATGCCGACTCAGACCCCTCTCCAGGAGCTCAGTTCACACCCACCCCTTCTCCAATGAATCTAATCTGTGTTGGTCCCACCTAGTCTCAGCCTTCAAGGCCCAGCTCAAATGGCACCTCCTCCATGAAGCCTCCCGTGACTGGCCCAGCCCTTGCTGGTCCCTCCCTTCTCTGAGTGGCTACAGCAATCAGTCGGCACCACACAATTAACACCTTATTACATACTGCCTTATTCTCTAATTATTCTCGGCACCGCACAATTTAACACCTTATTACAGGCGGTTTTGCTTTCTAATTGTTTCATGCATGTGTTTCTTGCCTCCCCGACTAGGCTAGACTCACTCTTTGCCTTCTCTCATTCTGAATCCCAGCCTCAGGACAGAGCTGGGGCCACAGCAGGCGCTCAGTAACTTCTTGCTGACTGAATGATAACAACTATTACTCATATTTCCACAGTACCTGACGGATAATTGGAACTGGCATTTACAGAGCATATTAAGGTTAGTAAAGGGCTTTCCACATGGTGCCTCTCAAAGACCATCTACTAAGAATAATGTACCTTAAGTGACCTGGGTCTCAGTTTCCTCCAGTGTAAACTAAAGAACTTGGATTCTACATGGTCTCTTCCAGCTCTTTGTCTCCATGGGCCTCAGTTTCCTCCTCTTGGAGGCTCCATTTTCCAGCAGCATTTCAGCAGTACTGGCTAATGTGCCTGTGGCCAGATTTGAGAAGAGAAGAGGTGCTCTGGGAGTCCCCAGGGCCAAGCAGGCAATGAGGAGACATGACAGGCTGGCAAAGAAGCCAGTCAAGGAAGGGAAAGACCAGTTCTGCTTCAGTAAGCCCACTTGCCCCTTGGGCCTCCATGAGAGGCCTCTTCAGCCCAGAGACAAATGCTATGACTCCTAGCACATACCTTGCCAATACTTTAGCACATCTGTGGAGAAAAAGAGGCTCTATGCCTCTAATACCTACAAAGTACTCCGAGGCTTCCTATCAGCCCCTTGGAATCCCTGGGTGGCCTCCCAGTTACAGAGAAAAATTTTTCTGATCAGCTACCCTCTCCTTGGCCAAACCCTCACCACCTTCTCAAAGATTCAGCTCAGAGACTCAGTTTCCCTGTCTATAAAAAAAGAAGAGACTAGCCTCCATGTCCTGTAAGGCTCCTCTTAGCTCTGACATTCTATATTCTAAGGTCCCTTTCTGTACCAACATTTCATATTTAACAATCACCCCCCCCAAGTTCTGACATTCCCTGTTCTAAGGTCCCTCCCACTGCTGATATTTCATGTTCTAAGGTCCTTTCTAGTCCTGGCATTTTCTGTTCTGAGACTTCTCCTAGTTCTGACATTCTGTGTTCCTAAGGGCCCTCACAGAAAGAAAGGTCCCTCAACCCAAAACATCTGGGTCTCATATCCCCAGTATAACCCAGCTACTAAGATCCCCAGCACTGATTACATGTATACTATCCATTTATGATATCCTACCCACAGTGAACAGTGGAGGGAAGAATGACCAAGAACTATTACCATTCCAGCCCCAGGCATCCCCAAGAGAGAAACAGACAGAGACATACAAACAGAAAATGACAGAGAGATAGAACAGAGGAAGACTGCCACTGAGTCACTGAGCATTCCACAGAGGTCCCTGACATCTCAGCCCCCATGGAAGCCTGGTCACCAGAGGACTGCAGTGACACTCTTCCCCTTCCTGAGCTAGAGAGAGGACCCCTGGGCATCAGAAGTCTCACTCCCCAGACAATAGGCAGCAGTCTGGCCCCAGTACCTGCTCATATCTGGTCAAGGAGATCCTCAGAATGCTAATGCCCTGGGGCTGTCCCTGGTGACCAGTGCCTGCTTCCAAGATGCGCCAAGTCCTTGGCCAGACCTCAGCTCTGTCCTCCTCTCTCCTCAGCCCTGGCAGGGGAATGAAAGGACATCGGTTACTCCCACCAGGACACTGGCCCTCCAGGGCAGGTGGCTCTCTCCCAGGCCCAGGTCTAGTGGGATCTAGTAGGAAATGGGGAAAGCAAAAGCAGAGGCCAATCAGGAGAGACCAGAGCCTAGTAATCAGAGGGTGCTGGAGCTGAGGAATGCCTTAGGGATTATCTAATCCTATCTTTTCATTCTACCAGTAAGGATGTTGGAAAGGATCCCAAGGTCGAGGTGGGGCTAGGATCATAGGAGCCTAGATGGAAGGCTGGAAGGAACCTCTAGGGAGGCCAAGTCTCACCCCCTTATTTTACAGATAAGGAAAATGAGGCCCAGAGAGGTAACGGGATTTGTCTAGGGTCACACAGCTAGTTAAGTGTCCTAGGCAGAATTCCAACCCAGATCTTCCCAACCCAAGTTTAGCACTCTCTGCACCACTCACCTCAACCCAAAGGATCCTAAATTTCAAACTGGAAGGGCCCTTAGATGCCATCTGGTTCAACTCCTTTTACAAAGGAAGAAATTGAAACTCAGAAAAGTCAAATGACTTGTCCAAGGTCATACGGGAAGGATCCTACTTATGGAATTATAGGCTCATATGTCTAGAACTGTAAAGGACCCTGAGGCCATTTAGTCCCTCCCTTTGGTCCTACAGATGAGGCAAATGAGGCCCAAAGAAACAAAGGAATCTGTCCATAGTCATACAGATTATTAGAAGCCAGAGAGTTTGGGTGAAAACTCAGGACTTCTTTACTCTCAATCCACATGGCTCTTAGATGGATAGGAGAAGAGACAGATATCCCCTCTCTGGTCATCCAGTATGAGAGTTGGCATGGCTTAGAGTCAGGGAGATGGGCCAGATACCTCCCAGCCCTAGGTTTCAAAGGCCATGTCTGCAGGACTGGTGAGGAGAGAAGGACCATCCAAGACGGTGCCTAGAGCATAGGGAACTCAAAAGCAGCTATCCATCCTTCTGGTCTACCAGTCTCTCCCATCCCAAGCTCACCCAGCACAGGGTTGAAAAATGCCAATGCTATATCGCCAATGCTGACCAAGATCTCCGCTTTTTTATTTGGATCCTCAGTGCTTTGCACACAGCAAGGGTTTGCTAAGTGCCTTTTTATTCATTCACTCACCAGTTCTCCAAACTCTAAGAGGGGCAAAGGTGATAGATTGGAAATCCCCTTAGATTTAGCCTCTCCCTAAATGGAGCAGCCTTCCTTCTGTTCAATCAGGTCCATTCTAATCTTTTTTCAGTCACAAGGCAGGACCTCTCCCCCTTCTCCTTAGGGAACACACCCTGGCAAAGATGGCCCTCCGATCAATGCCTACTCCCACCCTCCTCCAGCATTTCAGCAATAGCTGTGCATATCCACCTCCACAACTGGGGCAGAATGTTTTTCTGTCATGGAACTTTTGCCTGCCAGATCATGTTGTCAGCTAGACCTGGCCAGGCTGTTCTTCACTCAGAAGCCTGCAATGGCTCCCTCCTGCCTGCAAGCAGCCTAATCTCAAAACTTCCCAGACCATACATTCAAAAGTCAGTTTCAGACTCCTTGGCCAGTCATTCAGGTTCTCTCCCTTATATATCACTGTCTACTTTCTTGCATTCTGAGTATCAGTCAAAGAAGGCTTCTTACTGTACTGGGTCTGGGCTTCCTCACCTCTGTCTTTGCTCATACTGATCCCATGCCAGGAATTCCCTCCCTGCTCTCATTATTCCCATCCCATTCTTTAAAGGGATAGGAGCTAGAACTGTGACTTCACAGGTATGGAGAACTCCTGAAGGAGGATACTCCCTCCACCCAATGTATAGCATAGTATAGCCCTAGAGAGTCACCTGGCACTCTGAGAATCCAGTGCCTTAACCTGAGCCATAGCTACTATCTGTCAGAAGTGAGACTTGAACCCACATCTTCCTTCAAACTGAGGCTAACTCTCTAAGGTTGCTGTGAAGATCATTTTGCAAACCTTAAAGCGGTGTAAGGACAGCTAGGTGCCTCACTGGATAGAGTTCCAGGCCTAAAGGCAGGAAGTCTCATCTTCATGAGTTCAAGTCTGACCTCAGACACTTATTAACTATGTGACCCTGGGCAAGTCACTTCAACCTATTTGCCTCCATTTCCTCATCTGTAAAATGAGCTGGAGAAGGAAATGGCAAACCCCTTTAGTATCTCTGCCAAGAAAACCTCCAATGAGGTCACAGAGGGTCAGACATGACTGAACAACAACCACAAAAGCAAGATGGAAATGTTAGCTATTAGGATCATGAGTATACACCACCCAGCCTCTCAAAGACTAATTCTGAGGTCACCTCTTCCAGAAAACCTTCCCTGATGCCCCTCCAACCACATTGACTTCTCACCATAATACTGTGTATTTTCTTTGCTGATGTGTCATTCCCTGCCCCAGCCCCAGGTGGAAAGCAATAGAATGGAAGTTCCTTGAGGATAAGGATTGTTTCATTCTTTGTCTTTGTAGCCCCAACGCTTAGCATATTACCTGACATATAGCAAGTGCTTAATAAGTGATCTTAAAACTGTTCTGACATGTAATTTGGAAAAGATCAAATATTATTTAAAATATTATAAAAATTATAAAATATAAAAATATTATAAAATTTATTATAAAAATGCATGTTGGTTAATTTAGCTCCATGTGGTCAGGAATAATGAATTAACTAAACTATGTCTCTCTCTGCCCCAGCCTGCCACTAACGCTCTATAAACAGTAAGTGTTTAATAAATGTTTGATAAATTGAGTTAACTTCTAGAAGTGGCACTGGGTTCCTCTAATCTCCTGCCCTCATTCAGTGAAAAATGAGGTTCCTCCCTCCCTTCAGAGTAAACCAACCCTGCCCTCTTCATCAAGACCAAGGGAGATCACCATCTTCCCACCATCAAACTGGATGGGGCAGGGCTGCAATTAGACCCCAAGGAAAAAAAGCCAAGAGCCCCTCCTTCAAATAATAGGTTAGGTCTCCTCCAGGAAGCCCACTGAGATTAAACACACTGTTACTACTCACATTCCCCACCTTTGGACAACAAGGGCTTACTCCTCACCATCCCAATGCACCCTTCCACCTGGCAGGCTTTTTCCTTCCCATCATTATTCTCTCCCCAGTGCTTAGCTCTGAATTCTATGAGACTCGTGGTGTTGTGAGGGACTGCCAGGTAGATGTACATTTCCCCTCCATGGACCTCAGTTTCCTCATTTGTAAAATGAGGGAGTTGGATTAGACAACTAACTTCAGAGGTCTCTTCCACATCCAGATCTATAATCCTAAATAACTTCCCTTCCCTGGGTCTCAGTTTCCTGATCTGTAAAACTTGGATTTCAAGCATCTCTGTGGTCCTCTCCAGTTCTTAGAGCTATGATCCCTCTTACTATAAACAAAGTAAGACACCAGAGCTAGTCTCTGCTTTTGAAGCCCTTCACACACACACACAGACACATGCACACACAGACACAGACACATACACACACACACACACACACATACAGCCTCCATCAGACCCACTCCCACCCACCAGCTCAGTAAGGATGGACAACTCCTGGCTGATCTCCAAGCCTGGTCTGTACCAGGCTTTCCTTGGCTCCCATCAGTCCTGTGGCTGAGCTCTGTAGCCAGACATCCATTCCACCCCCGATGCCGTGAATCCCTGCTCTGTTATCAACCACAGACCCCCTTTTCTCATCCACAAACAAACAGGGTGTTGAGTAAGGAATTGCCTTGGGTCCCAAACACAACACAAGATCTATTCCCCATGGCCCCAGCAGGCCCCCACCCACCCAGGCATTGGCACTGCCCCCTTGGCCAAAGCCCTTTGAGGTGCTCTCCACCCCTGCCCAGGCCTAGGGAAGCTAGCACCCAAACAAGCTGGGACATGGCCTGGAGGGAGTGGGGAATGGTCCTGCCAAATCCACCTCAGCCCTGGGGAAGAGGCTTGAGGGTCCCTAGAAGTAAAGAGGGAAGCAGGTAAGTAGAGAGCTTTCAGCTTACTATGCCTCAGAGCAGACCCCGCCCAGTCTCCTCCTTTCTCTCCCCTGTTCTTCTCATTCCCAAAACTTCCCTGCCCTTCCTTCTATCCTCTTTTCTCCTCTACTTCTCTTTATTACCCTTCCCCTCTTTGCCCTGCTCACCTTCCCAATTACTACCTTTCCTGACTCTTCTCCTTTGTTCCTCTTCTCTCCCTTCCCTTTCCTCCCCTTTCTTCCAATTCACCCTCCCTCCCTCCCGCAACAAACTCCAGCAGCTCCTAATTGCCTTGAGCATCAAATATCAATTCACCTGTTCGGCATTTCTGGCCCATCACAACCTGGCTAGCCCCTTCTTATCTTTCCAGGCTTCTTACACACACTCTGCCTCTGGGATCCAGCCCTGCTGGCCTGGAGGTGCACACATCATCCCATTGCCATCACCCCATTTCCCATGGATTGTCCCTCCCGTACCTCTGCCTCTGGGAAGCTTCAGTTCTATTCAGGACTCAGCTGAACATGACCTTCTGCATGAGCCTTCTCC
This sequence comes from Petaurus breviceps papuanus, assembly GCF_028583685.1. Taxonomy (NCBI): domain Eukaryota; kingdom Metazoa; phylum Chordata; class Mammalia; order Diprotodontia; family Petauridae; genus Petaurus; species Petaurus breviceps. Next base: position 13,235,427 of record NW_027185720.1, read on the forward strand.
TGGTTCACCCACCCACCCCAGCAGGCCAGGGCTCTCGCTCCCATAACCACTCTGTAATCATTTGCCCAATACTATGTATATATTTCTAAGGAACAACATCGTTTCCCCATTTGAATATAAGCCCCTGGAGGGGCTGGATCATACTATTTCAAACCAGCAAGAATTATTTCTTTTTTGGCACTGTCTGTCCAAGGTCTGACACAGAGTAAACAATAAAGTCTTGCTCCTTGCCTGCCTGGTTCTCCTCTCCTCTCCCTCTCTTCCCTTCTATTCCAAATCTTCCTCCCTTTATTTTTCACATCTCCCCTTCCTTCGTCTCCCTTTTCATCTCCAGCACCTGGGGCCCCAAGAGATGAAGCCGAAAGTCACAGGGATGAGATTCAAACGCAGATTCTCTGAGCCCAGATCTAATGCTGCTTTCTCTCAGTAGGCGATCTGGATGAAAGCAAGAGGCCTGAACAGTTGCTTTTCCACGCTAGGGAAAGGGGTCTTCATCTTCTCCTTTATATCAGAGGTTAAGTCCTCCAGGAAACCCACCTATATTAACCCCACAACCACCTTCCCCAGCTATGGAATTTTGGTGATGTTTCCAAAAGTCTCTTTGCATTGATTCCCTAGTAATCCAGCTATCCTGTCCTATTAAGTCCCTGGAGAGTGGACTATAGGTATGCACAATGGATAGAGCACCAGGCCTGGAATCAGGAAGACCTGAGTTCAAATCCAGCCTTGGACATTTACTAGCTATATGACCCTAGGCAAGTCACTTCACCCTGTTTGCCTCAATTTCCTCATCTGTAAAATGAGTTGGAGAAAGAAATGGCAAACCACTCCTGTATCCTTGCCAAGAAAACCCTAAATGGGGTCAGGAAGAGTTAGACACAGCAGAAACAATTCAACAACATGTTTACCCCAACCCATCCCTCGTGCCTGACCTCACTCTCTGCACCTGCTGGAGATGCTCATGAAATATGCCCATCATCAAAAACATCACAAAAAGGTCAGGGCTGGAAGGGACCCATGAGAGCATCTCATTCAATTCCTTCTCCTGGTCATTTTACAGACAGGTAAACTGAGACCCAGAGAGGTAGTGACTTGCCTGAGATCACAGTTAGTGAGTGGCAAAATGAGAATTCAAACCCAGATCTTCAGGCTCAGAATGCAGTGTCCCCCATTGTGCTGCCCTGCTTTTGTCTGATTGGGGGGGGGGGTAAGAGAAGACTCTTACTCAAAGAATCAGCCCTTAGGTAGAATCCAATGCCTCCTTTTAGGTCCTACTCATTCAATAAGTATATGTTGAGCACCTTTGAAGGAGACCTAGCCCCATGGGGGAGGTGAAGCAAGAGAAGGTAATGACTCAGTCTCCCCAGAACCATGGCTTTAGGTACCAAAAAGATCTCAGAAACCATCAAGTCCAACCAATCCTCTCATTTTACAGAGGAAGAAACTGAGGCCCAGAGAAGGTCACAAATCCTAGAGAATCCTAGAAGTAAAGCTGGAAGGGCTGCTGGCCCTGTGGTCCAACCTCTCACCAAAAGGGGAAGTGACTCACCCAGGTCTACATGGACAGTAAGTGGAGTCAGGCTATGAACCCTTGTCCTCTACTTCCAAATCCAGCACCTTTTCCTCTGCACCACATGCCTCTCTTATATAAAAGGACATGAGCACCATCCACAGAACAAGCTAAACAAGGTCACAAGTCATGTAGTATCACAAGTCCCAGCATAGAATTCAGGTCTGGGTTCCAGTCCCAGCTCTGCCCCTCACTGGCCAAATGACCTGGGCTGAGTCATAGAATCACAGAATTCTATAGTGAGAAACGTCTTCAGAGGCCACCTCATCCAAACCAGCTCTACCTCAAAAGCCTGGTACAAAATATCCAAAAAGGGTTTTACTGTAACTTCAATGAGCTTCAGTTTTCCAATCTGTCAAATGGGAATCATAATCCCTGCCCTCCCTGGGCCCTTGTCCAGAACCAATGAGAGAATGGAAACTCCTTGAAGGCAAGGACTATTTCATTTTTCTTTTTACCTCCTCAGCTTCTAGCCTAGGGACCAACACATAGTAGGTGGTTTATAAATGTTTTTGTGCATATAGTAGATGCTTAATAAATGCTTGCAATGGATTGCTAAGAGTCTCCCAGAAGGAGCAGGCACAGATGGGTTACAAATTGCCTTTCCAGAGGAGGTGCCTCTGAAATGTAAGCTCCCTGAGGGCCAGAACTTTTGTGTTGGTCTTGTAGCCCAGATGGCTGAGAGAAGGCGCATGAGAAATGCTTCTGATTGGTTGATTTACTTTAGAACTCTGTGCCAGGTACTAGAAAAAAATACAAAGTTTAGTTAGGATGTACCCTTTAACCTCATAATCACTCAACAAGCACTTATTAAATGCCTACTATGTGTAGGGTATTGGGCAAGGCACTAGAGAGGCAGTTCACATGAAGACAGCGCCCCCCCCCCTTAGCACCTCAAAGAGCTTACATTCCACTCACAACCCACACCACAGGGATGAGACACAAGATGGACAACTGTGTGCGTTGGCTGATTGACTGACCAATGGATGAGGCTTTTGGTAAACTTTAAAGGTCCATACATAAAACTTCCTCATCTGTTATGCATTACAACTCAAAACGGTGGGAGTTAGACTGGGAAACTGAGGCCCAGAGTGGGGAGAGCCACCTGACCACAGGTAATACAGCTGTTAAATGGGAGAAAACCAGTGCTCTCCCTGATATGTTACTGTTTACACTCAACTTTGTGACCCTTACCTTCTCTGGGCCTCAATTTCCTCAGCTATGAAATGGGAAAATAACAGTACCTAGTTCAAAGACAAGTTCAAGAGATCAAGAGGTGATATACAGATTGTCCAAAATAAAAAAAAAATACTTTTGAAATGCCCTGTTTGTAAAGGGCTTTGCAAACCTGAGAGAATGATACAAAAGTAAGCTATTGTATTGCTATTACCAGGGTAGGAATGGAAAGTGACAGGCAGAGACTGAGGAGAGGGAGGGATGCCAGTGAAGAAATTGGTCTGGTTTTAGTGAATAATATTGGGAGACAGGGTTGTTGAGTTAGGGTGGGATCTCCCTCCCTTCCTCCCATGGTCACAGAGGAGGTCTTTGGGGAGAAGGCCATCCAGCAGAAATAGGAAGGGAGGGAAGACATAGCATGTTCGGTAGGGGAAGTGTGGGGATGATGGATTTGGAATCAAAGGCCTTGAGTTTGAATCCTAGCTCTGCCTAAAGTGTGACCTTAGGTGAGCTTTACTTAACAACTCTGGGCCTCAGTTTCCTCATATGTAAAATGAGGAAGTTAGACTCAATGACCTCTATGGACCCTTCTAGCCTAAAACTAAGATCCTATGAATCTGGTGTGGGAAGAATTTTCCCCAAAGGAGGGGCTATGCTGGAAGGGATCAGGGCCTGGCCTGGAAGATATGGGGAAGACAGTATTTCCTTTTTTTTTATTTTTTTGCTCTTTGGAGGGCAATTGGAGTTAAGTGACTTGCCCAAGGTCACACCACTAGTAAGTGTTAAGTGTCTGAGGCCGGATTTGAATTCAGGTCCTCCTGACTCCAGGGCCAGCGCTCTACTCACTGCACCACCTAGCCACCCCCAAGATAGTATTTCTGACAATGAAGGAACAGAAGAGGGAGGTTAAGCTTAGGACCCACCATGACCCACCCCCAGGACTGGAAGCATCAGGGATGAAAGGACGGTGGAGAAAGAAAAAAGCAGGCTGCCACATTCTGGCCCTCTTCTTGACCACACACATTCTGCCCAGGATAATATCTTTTTCCTTCTGGTAACCACCAACACCCCCTAGGGACTGTAATCTCCCTCTTGAGGTAAACACCACCTCGAAGACCACATTCCTCTCTGCCAATGACCACAAACATTGTGCCGGGAGACACTACTCTCCACCAAGTAAGCAGCTGCCAACACAGTGCCAAGTACCACAATCTCGCTCCTGGTGACGATGCCCCAACCCCTGCTGCAGGACGACAGCATCTCCCTCCCGTGGTAACCACCACTGCGGAGATCTCATCTCCCTCCACGTGGGGACAACAACTCTGATGAGAGAAAGAGCCTGTCTGAGCATGATCCTGCTGAATGGGCCCTGCCTGGGGGGCTGGCGGGATCTTTACTACCTCCCAGCCAGGGTCTTCCCCAGCCTTCCAAGGGACCTTCCCCTCATCGCTCTAGTTCTTCCTGGGGAGGGGAAGGAGGGAATCCCCGGCTGTTCCCTAGCAACCCCAAGGAATTCAGATCAGAAGGGAAGGGGCTATCAGCACAGCTCAAACATGGAGGCTTCAGGGGCCAGCCCAGTTTCTCCTTCCCCCTGCTCCAGAGTCCTGAGACCCAACTGGCCACCAGCCTTAAGCACAGACTTCCCTCGACCAGCCTGCACCAGCTTCTTCCAGCATCTCTTCTCCCAATTTGGCCCAGATACCACCCTGACGCACTATGTGGCAGGCCCCAGGGAGGTCTGAGAAAGCAAGGAGATGGGGTCTAGCCTCCCCTCCCTGCAAACCCCACCCACGAGGTCGAGGCCAGAGGGAGGCAGGCTGGGACTCCCCTAGCATCAGCCAAGGCCTCAGTCATTGCTTCATGTGCCCCCAACCCTGTCACAGAGAAAACTATGGATGAGAGTAAAGGGACATCCTGGGAGCCTTCCCCTTCCTGGGTATGAGAGCAGCACCCAGGTGCAGAAGTAGAATAAGGCTTTCTCTGGGCAGCAGATCCCCCTGGCAGGCAAGGGCTCTGGGCATGGGTGAGAGATGCCCATACTGATGTGCCCACCCACACGGGTATACATGGGCACACACACAGGGATAGAGGGCTCAAGGGGCACACGAGGACATGCAAACTGGACACAGATACACGTGCACACAGGCACATGGACAAACAAATAATGCAACACAGGAATACAGAACGCACGCGCACACACATGACACAGCCACACGTAGGCACAAGAAACATGCAGAAAGAAAACAGACACATACCTGTGCACATGAGCAGACAACTCACTCACACACACACACACACACAGAGGCGTGTGCACACAAAGAGGTGCACACACACACACACACACACACACACACACACACACACACACCAAAAGCCAAGCACACGCCCTGGAACATTCCCACGCGCGGGCACACACGCCCACAAACCTCTGAAGGACAGCCTCCCTCCCCCAAGCTCCTTACCCCCAGGCACAGGGATCCCGGCTTTCAGAGTGAGCCGGACAGGTTGGAAGGGAGGGAAGGATGGAGGCATACAAGGAAGGGAAGGATGGATAGAGCTTCTCGGCTCTGCTCTGGGCCTCCACGTCTAGGCGGCAGCAGCGTCCCTGGCCAATGTCCCGGCCTTGTTCCAACAGAGAGGCGAGGGCTCCCTCACCCAAGTCTTCTCCTTCTGTGAGGGAAGGGGTGGGGGAGGTGGGGGAGAGGGAGAGGAGAAGGGAGGGGGGAGGGAGATGCTGGAGTCTTGAAGGGTACACTCACTTCTTTCTTAGGTTTCCAATGGCAACGGAATATACCACAAATGATTATCCATGTGGGGGGGCTGGCAAGGGGGGAGGAGATGGAGAGATGGAGGGAGGGAGAGAGAGAGTGAAGAGAGATAGAAGAGGTATGAAAGGAGGGGAAGAGAGAGAGATTAGAAGAGATGAAGGGAGGGAAAGAGATAAAGAGGTGGGGGGAAGGAAAGAGGGAGAGAAGAGATAAAGGGAGAGGAAGAGAGGGAGAAAGAGGGAAAGACAGAAGGAGGGAGGGGAATGGATGAAGGGAAAGAAAGAGATGGAGAAGAGATAAAGGGAGGGAGATGCAGAGATGGGGAAAGATGGAGGGAAGAAGAGAAAGAAATGGAGGGAAGAAAGGGAAAGAGATATGGGGGAAAAGAAGAGAGAGCTAAGAGAGAGAGTTGGGGAAGAGATGAAGGCAGAGAGACAGAAATGGGGGGAAAAAGGGAAGGAGAAGCAGAGAGAGAGCTGGACCTGTGGTTTTGGAGCAGGAGAAGGGAGCAGATCCCAGGCCCCGGTCAGCTGCTAATCCCTGGGAGTGCCCTTTGGAGATGCCCACATTCACCAGGAGATCTAATGAAGGAGGAGAAAGAGAAGGACGGACCTTGGGGACTTTATCTCCTGAATAAAGAAGGTATAAACAACCCCTTAGCACCAAGGCCAAGATGCAACCCCAGTCTGAGCTGATACAGTACCCTGGGTGCCCAAAAACCAAGTCGACATCTCACTGCTGAGGAGAAGAGAAGCACCAGAAACCAAGGGAATGCCCAGCTGTGGGCACAGAGGAAGGAAAACAAATACACACACATATAGACAGATATACACACATCTGTGTATGTACACTGAAGCCCCTCCCCTCACACACACACACACACACACACACACACAACACTAGCAGCACTCTCTGTTCCTCATCTCTGGTCACCGTCACACCAGACACCATCACCCAGCAATCTTTTGAACCTGCCCTCGGCAAACTCCCTCCAGGGCCTCTCCTTGTCCAGCCTACATAAACATACTTGGGCACACGTGCGCACACACACAGATGGCCACTCTTTTATGCAGACTCCTGCCAGAACTTCTCACAAACACTACCATGAGGAAAAAGCACCTAGAGACCACACACATACAAGCCTATAACTCTTCCTTGCCCCCAGGTTCACCCTTCCTGAACCTTCCCTCCCTGTATTTTACACACACACACACACACACACACAC
>NW_027185720.1:13242176-13273766 GCF_028583685.1 Petaurus breviceps papuanus
ACACACACACACACACACACACACACCCTTTCTCTCTGCCACCACCCCCCCAGATGCCACCCCAGTCCTTAGGCTCCAGCACAGTCCCAGATGGAGTTCCCAAAGACTCTCCTAGCTTCCCTCTCCAACCCTTCCCAACTCCAAAGGATCCAGGCACAAGCTGTCACACCTCAGATCCTTCTCCATCATTCACAAGCATGTGTACCCCACCCCCAGCATCACCCTGGAAGAACCTCAACATACCCCTCCTCTCCTCCCTCACAGTGAGTGAGCTCCCCAAGTGAGGAGAGAGCTTGGGAGCCGGCTGTCCCTGGAGACACAGCACGCCTACGCTCTAGCCTACTGACCAACACCGTGACTGGAGAGGGAGAGTGCCTCAGGGCACCAACACACACACACACAGGCACAGACACAGACACACACCAACACCTAAGCAACCCAGCATAGACACTCCACAAGGACAGCACAGAAACCCATGTCAGGAGGGACACACCGTGTTCCCCTGTATACCCCAGCCCTCATGCACACCTTGGCTCATATACACACTCGACACACATAATCCAGACATTCAGACTTAAGCACTAACACACACACACACACACACACACACACTCTTGCACATGCACACACCCTAACACAGATTCATGCTTTTCTACGTGTGTACCTATTTTTAACATGCACACACACTAACATGGGGACACATTCATACACACTTCAGTACCCGCACAAACCTAAGACTGACAAATTCTTTCACACAGACCCCCCTCCCCACCCCAAACATGCCCACATCAGCCCAAGCCCAAAGGTAGAGGTTCTGACACAGACACCCCACCCCCAGCCTGCACATTCCCCTGCCCCACTCCACCCTCCAGCCTCTCTCCAAGAACTTTGCAAGGAAATCAGTCTCCACTTGTACACTGGGCCCCAGCCTCCCCAAGCCAGCCCAGCACAGCTAGCTGCCGGCATCCATCTGCTCCCAGCCCATGCTCGCCTCTGTCCCTCCAATGGCGTCCTGCCCCATCCTCCCTAACAAACACACACACATGTACACACACATGTGCACACACACACAGCTTCACACACCTGAAGGCTCACACTGCAGCCCATTGGCCAAAGAGGCAGCCTACGTACACATACACACACACACATACACACACACACACACCATTGAATAAAACAGGGGGAATGTATCAGCCAACACCCTGATCCTGATTTCCACTACCACCTCCCTCCTCCCTTACCGGTTAGGAGACAGGGGATGCTTTGCATGTAGAGGGGTCTAGGAATCAGAGAATAGTCCTCACTGGCCCAAAAGGCCATGAAATTGACTGAGAACAGCATTTGGGGCAGGTGAAGAGAAGGAAGGGGAGGGGGATGCTGGGAGTAAGGGACCAAAGGAAGCTGGAAGCCTGAACTCCCCCCAACACCGGGGCCAGAGAAGCTGAGTGGGGTAGCCCAGGAAAAAAGGGCTGTTGATGCCTTCCTGGGGGATGGAAGGAGACCTAACCCATGCTTCATTCTGGAACCCTAAGAACTCCTAGAGAAATGTGGACATCAAAGGGGCTAAGGAAAGCACACTTAAGCCAGTTATTAATAAGAGGACATGGTAGAGACTGGAGGAAGGCATATGTGGGGGAGGCACTGCCATGATACAGGCGTGTGCCTCCCATGTAGGAGGGAGGTGGGCCCCCAGGCCCTGAGCACTGGCCTGGAAGTGAATGACTCAGGGACTGGGTACAGTGTTGGGGCGGGTATGTTGCTGGGCCTGTGGGTGGGGGGCTTTGTTTGAGAGAACATGATGATTACAGTAATACTAGTAATGCAGCATTCCTGTGGCGCTCTCAGTGCATGAAAGCCTTCTTGGAGAACTGATTTGTTATTCCCTAGCCTATCCCCAACACCACCCCCCCAGCCACAGATACAGGGCTTCGTTCAGCTCCATGGGCACCTCTAAACATGAACCTGAGGGGGCTGGAAGGAAGAGGAGGAGAAGGACTATGAACACTGAATTCTAACACTAACCAGCTGGGGGACCTTGGGCAACATTTTCCCCTCTCTGTGCCTCAGTTTCCTCTTCTGAAAAATGAGGGGATTGGTCTTGATGGCCTCTAAAGTGCCTTCTAGCTCTAAATCTATGGCCTTGTAATCCCTGTGTATGTACTAACTGCACTCCCACCTCCTCCAGCACAATACCCTAATGCCCACACATATATACAATACACACATGTACGCATTCATACATACATGCATCTACACATACACACAACATATATACACATGCATGAACACACACAAGACCACAGCTACACAGAAACCAAGATAACAGAAAGATATCTGGGTTCAAGTCTCATCTTGCTCACTTACTAGCTTCGTGGACAATGGTAAGTTACTTCCCCTTTCTTATCTTTGGTTCTACAAAATGGGAAAATTACCATGGCCATGCTCTCCAGCCCAGGGCTTTGTGACCCTTATGGCATCTCACAAGTGGGTGTTAGCCAGGACATTTTTATTGGGTCATTTTTCTTAGTCATTGTATGCTTTTAAGTGAAGTATATCCTCTGCATATGGTGAGCGACTAATCAGTGCTTGTTGAACAGATGAATGAATGAATGAATGAATGAATGAATGAATGCCTACACAGTATGCCTACACCTCCCACATGTCCCCTCACATTTGAGTTCATCCTTGCATGCCTCTGTGCATGGACACAGGACTCCATGTGGGTGCTCAGAGTTCCCTAGTCACTGCTCTTCCCCCCCCAACATACAGCCTCCATATACCTTAACCCAGGACATTTCCATCCCTGAAACTCCTCTTGACCATTTTCATCTTCCCAAGCTTTAGTAGTTCCCATCTAAATTGAGTTTTAAGCTTTATAAAGGCTCATTTCAAAGGTCACTCTCTCCCTGAAGCTGGCCCTGACCTCCTTCTACCCCAGACAGAAATCAATCAATTAACAGAGCACCTACTGTGTGTGGCAGGCACTGTGCTGGACCCTGGGGACACAAGCACAAAATAGGAAACAATGCCTACTCACAGGAAGCTTACATTCGAATGGGCCTGGAACTCTTGATTTGAAATTGTCCATTCATCCCACCTATCAAGGCCACATCAATCCACCCTCTGCACGTATACATCTGCTTGACAGGGTGCCCCTTGAGGTCCACAACTGAACATGCCTCCTCTCTCATCTTCAAAGAGCCAAGCATAGGAAGACTTGTGGAGTTAATGAATGAAATATCCCACAAGCAAGTTTGTCCTTGGCCACTAAGGTTGTGTGACCTTAGCCAAGTCATGACTCAAGTCTCTTCTGCCAAATGAAGTTTGGACCAGAGGACACAGAAGGGGCCCTTCCAGCTCTAACATTCTGTGATTTCAAGTTATAAAGAGTGAGGTGAGGGCTACCCTAGGCATATGTTCATGATATGAACAGGTCCATTAAAAAGGTCATTCTTCTTCATAACCAGCACACATCACCCTCAGAAGTTCACATACACACACACACGTACTTGTACAACCCCATCTGGACCAGTTCTTTGCCTGTTCAATACCTACGCCTCCCCCACCTACCCCCACTGCCCCTATTATCACTGTGAGTTGTTTTATTTTTGCTGGAGGGCTGGGCACCTTCCTCCTTACTCAGGGTTCTATGAAGCATCTTTTTTACATTACAGAGGTTTCATTAATAATGAAAGAGAGAGGAGGGAGAGAAAGAGGAGGGGAAGGAGGGGGGAGGAGAAGAGTGTCATTGGGGAAGGAAATGGAGATGAGACAGAAGAGAGAGGAAAATGAAGGTGAAGGTGGAGGAAGAGAAAAAGGGGAAGACAGAAATGAGGATAAGAAAAACATGTGGTAAAGGGGAATGGAGAAGAGAGAAGGGGAGCAGGAGAAAAAGGGAAGAAGAGGATGAAGGAGAGAAAGAGGAAGATGGAAAAGAAGATAAAGGTAGAGAGAAGAGAAAGGACAGAAGAGAAGGGGAAAGAGGGAGTAGAGATAGAAAGGAAGAAGAGGAGGGAGAAGGGGAAAGGAGAGGGGACTGGAGAGAGAAAAGGGTATTGAAGGGAGATAAAGAGAATGGAGACAGAAGATAAGGGTCTTTGGGGCATAGGATAGTGAAGGGGATGAAGAGAGGAGAGGGAGGAGGGGCAAGAAAAGAAAGGCAGGCAGGAGGAGAGAGGGAAGGAAGATGGAAGTCGAAAGTGGAGGGGAGAAAGAACACACATATACAACCATCACCCCAGAGACTGAGGCAGGCACCAAGGAGAAATGGACATATGGAGAGGCAGACAGCGAGGCAGGAAGGGCCAGAGAGGGACAGACAGATGAACTGAGAACTGGAACAATCTCACACCTTGGAAGGAAGAGGTAGCATTCAGCTGGTGCTCTCCCCCAGTTAAGCACCCAAAGACTGCTCCAGCCTTCTGTCCTCCTGATCCCTACCAGGAAGCCTCTGTTCTAGCCCAACTGCTTATCCAAGTTTGTTGCCATTTCTTCAAGGCCATTCCCCTGCCTGGAAGCCTCAGCGACTCTTCTCTGCCTATCTACTATCTCCTCGGCCTTCAAGACCCAGCTTCAGTCCCACCTCCTCTGGCAAGCCTTCCCAGATCTGACCTTCCCCAGCTGGGACACAGCTGATGACTTTAGCTTCCTCTGACTTCTCCATGTACGTGTAAGCCTTCCCTCCCCAGACAGGCTTTGGAAGTGCAGCAGATGTTTTAGCCTAATATTCTTCAGGTCTCCCTCCCACCCAAAATATTTCACACCTGCGGCTGAGCACTCAAGAGGCCCGTCTCCAGTAAACACTTGTTTAGAAACATCTACAGGCAGACTTGTGCACATACTCAAACATACCACAGACAAGGAGGACTGAATGCTCTCAATTTGGGATCCACACTACCCTGATTAGTGAGTCCTCTGTGTCACCTAATGCATACAGCTCACAACCCTCGGGATTTGGCATTTACTACACACTGGGATCTGTCCAGGGTGCTGGGGACACAAAGAAAAAGCTGTCCCTGTCCTCAAGCGGCTTACTTTCTTTAGAAAATGATATATGTAGAAAATATACAAAGTAGGTGAAGTGATCTCAAAGGGAAGGCGTTAGTAGCTTGGGAGAAAAGTACAGACCTCCTGTGGTAGGTAGAGTTTGAGCTGATTTGGCTAGAATGGGGAAAAAGGAGTCTTGAAGGAAGCCACAACTTCTAAGAACCAAAGGTGATAGGGAAGACATTACAAGCATAGGGGACAGCCAATGCATAGAGATAGTAAACAGAGTGTCATGTGTGAGGAAACAGTAAGGAAACCATTGTAACTAGATTGGAGATTACATGGAAGGGAGTGATGTTTGGAAAAATAAGAAGGGGTCAAGTGGTGAAGTTTAAAATGTCAAACCAAGGACTTGATATTTTTATTATGGAGGTAATAATGTCTTTATTGGTGGGGGGAGGTATGTGAGAAATGCCTTTCGCAGCTGAATGGAGAATGGGATAGAGTTAGGAGAGACTTAGGGAAGAAACTAGTTAAAAGCCTATTACTGCCAACTGTCCCATTGAGAGGTGATGGAGGTTTTCACTAAGGTGATGGCTGTAAGTGGAGTGAAAGAAGAGGACAGATCTGAGAGATTCTACAGCAATGAAAAGGACCAAAGTTAGCAACTGGTTGTATGTGATGAATGACAATGAGAAGATGAGATGACTGAGATTGCAGCCTTGGGCAACTGGGAAGATAGTGGTGCCATCATCAGTCAGTGGAAAGAAGGAAGGTTTGGGGGGAAGGTAATGACTTCTACTTTGGACATTTTAAGTTTAAGATGACTGTGGGACATTCAGTTTAAGATGTCCAATAGGTAGGTGATGACGTGGGACTGAAGCTCAGGAGAGAGATTGAAGTGGGATATATCAGTCTGGGATTTAATTGCATGGAGATGCTCACAGATCTCATGGGAAAAGGTGAGCTAGTATGAAGGGAAAAGAGAAGTACTGCTAGAACTGAGCCAGTTCTCCATCCCTGTGACTTTCCTTTTGATCACTTCTAAGATCACTTCCAGTTCGAGACCTGGGATCCTAGGATGCCCGCATTTCCAGGACTTCAACCTCCTATCCCTTGAGGGAGTCTCTGACTCCTTCCCTTGCCTCCAGTGGCTACCGTGCCTTCCTTCCAAGGCCACCACTTTCTATATACATTGTCTCTCCCATTCAAATGTAAACTCTTCGAGGACAGGCCCTCTCTTTTATATTTCTATCCCTGGTGCTTAGCACAGTGCTGGCACACAGTAAACACTTAAATGGTTTTTGCTCAGTTGTTCTAACCTCCTTTCTCTCTTCTCTCTAGTCCATTTTTCGTCCAAGCAACCAGAATCATTGTTCTTCAATGACATTCCATCACCACCACACTTAAAAGTCTTCACTGGCTCCCTATTTGAATGAAGTTCAAATTTCTCCGCCTGGCATTCAAGATACTCCAAAGCATGCATCTGACTATCCCAGAATTTTCTCCTATAACAACCCTCACACACATTCTCCACTCCTATCCATATATTTCTCCATATACACCATCCATTCCCTGCAGATTTCAGCTGAGGGCAGAATGGCCTAGCTTTCTCACCTCCAAATGCTGAGGTGGGTCTTTCTGAGACCCATAAATTCAACTGAAAAAAATCCAATTCAAAAATGCTTATTAAGCCCCATATTTACATGTCCTTTGTATACAAAGGACTGTGTCAGCCCCCGGTGGGCAGGGAATAGGTGAGATGTGGTCCCTGTCCTCAGGTAATTAGTTTACCAACACAGACAATTATAATATACAATTTTACATAATTAGTCATGCAATCAACTAACCAACAAACATTTATTTAGTGCCTACTATTTGCCAGACACTGTGTTAACTGCTAGATTTCCATTGGAACAGAGACTTTTCCCACCAGGAGTTCCCTGGAGCAATAAAATTATAGTTCTGTACCACACCCATTAGAGGAGCAGCCTGGCACAGTCCAAGAATGACAGGCTGGGAATCAGGAAGCCCAGAGTTCAAATCCTACTTCTGACACCTACTAGCTTTGTGACCCTGGGTAGGTGATTTCACCTCCCAGTAGCCAAGACAGCTCTCCAAGGCCATAAATTAGTCATTATGCTGCTGTTCTGCAAGATGGGAGAAAATTTCCACACTGGAAGTTTCCCAAAACTGAGGAAACCCCAAAATGTCAAGGGGTGGGGGCAACAATGGAAAATTACCCCCAAAAAGTGCTTTGTTAAACCAGACAAAAAGATATCATTACTAACCAAGGGGAATCACAGAAGGCTTCTTGGAAAACAAGATAACTGAGCTAACTAAGCTTTAAAGGATGAATGGGAAGAAATTCCATTCAGTTCACCACATGTGAAGCATTTGTGCTCAAAGCTGAAGGATTTACCAAGTTTAGGTAAGGCATTGTCCCTACCTTCATGCAGCTTACAATCTAGCAAGATGATCAAATACAAATGTGGTTATCACATAAAACACAAGGTGAGCTAGAGGGCCCAGTGCCCACCCAATCCCACTTTTCCCCAATGATCTCAGCATCAGAACCCCCCCCCCCTTTTTCCAGGGCCATTTGGTCCAGTCCCCTGTCTCAAAGCAGGAGAACTCTCATGCTGTCTCCAGACTCTGCCCTCCTCTTTCTGAGCTTCCCCTCCCCCAACTCAGAACTGGGGTGGGAGGCCAGCATCTCCAAGGCCTGAAGGGGAAGTGGGGAAATTTCTCCTTGGCACATTCGTAGGGAGGGAGAAGGGAACTCCTTCAGCTGCCCTGGATAATATCCCCATTAATAACTCCACCTCTGCTCAGGGGCTAATTGAGCCATGGAGAATGTTAATTTAATCGGGAATTCAGGCAGAGACAGTGGGAGAGCTGCAGATTAAGTTAACCTTATGGACTATTAATACAAGTCTCCTGAAGGGGCCCCCACCTATCAAGGAGAATCAGGCCCTGATCATGGACTCCCTCACCTCCTCCCCACACCCTTGGACAGCCTTGGAAATGGTTAGAGAGAGGAAGGCACTGTAGCCACTGGAGGCAAGGGAAGGAGTCAGAGACTCCCTCAAGGGATAGGAGGTCGAAATCCTGGAAATGGGGGCATCCTAGGATCCTAGGTCTAGAACTGGAAGTGATTTTAGAAGTGATCAAGCCCAATCCCCTTGTCCATTTTACAGATGAGGAAACTGATGCCCAGAGAGTTTAAATGAATTTCCCAAGGTCACACAGTTTGTAAGTAACAGATGGAGTTGATCTGTGTGCTGCTTACTACCTGTGTTAACCTTAAGCAAGTCTCTTTCTCTCTGTAGGACTGTTTCCTCCCCTGCTAAATGGGAAGACCACCACTCACTTCACCTACTCCATGAGACATAAGGAGTAGTGAAAAAAATGCTGTGGAAAGCAGGAGGAGGGGTAGAAGGGCCCAGCCTCCCAAGGGTGGGGAGCATGATGGGGGGGGGAGTGTTGCCTGAACCCTCACTAAGCCCCAACATGCAGGGAGGGGGGAGGGCAGGTGGCAGATGGTGAGCAAGAGCTCACGTCTCTGGCAGCTCTGGGATGTCGCCTCGCACCTCTGCGGGTGCCAGGGAAATACAGCTCTCTCTGTCCTGCCTCCCCCACTGCTCAGCCACCCCTAGGAGAAGCACAGGCTGCTCATGTAGGAAGGGCTCATCACAACCTACCATTCTACAGAGGAGGAAACTGAGGCTCAGAGAGAGCTTCCCTCTTAGAGATGCTGAAAGGCAAGAAATCCAATCCCTTGGGACTTGCTCCAGCTTTCTTTTTTCCTCTTTAGGAAAAGAAAGGTGGATCACAAGATCAGAGGAGAAACAAGTCCAGCCCCTTCATTTTACAAAGAAGGAAACTGAGTCCTACAGCTTGAAGCAAAGGGAACTCGAAGGAGAGGTTCAAGAGTGGAAAGCTCTCACTTTCCCTACCACCTACCCAGTAATAAGACTGAAGCCAAGGCCAACCCAGAAGGACCCAATCATCTGTAGGGCAGGCCTATTTCTTTTTTTTTTTTTGGAAGGCAGTTGGGGTTAAGTGACTTGCCCAAAATCACACATCTAGTAAGTGTGTCAAGTGTCTGAGGCCGGATTTGAACTCAGGTCCTCCTGACTCCAGGGCCAGTGCTCTATTCACTGCACCACTTAGCCGCCCCAGGACTTGCCTATTTCAGGGGCAAAAATCAGCCCAGTGCTTGGCACGTAAGCAGTGCTTTTATTAATAAATGCTTGTTGTCATGACTTGATAGGAGTTGGAGGGAGATTACAACAAGGGAAATGTTAGAGGCAGAAGAGGCTTTAGAACAGAGGTTTGTAAAGTGACATACACACACACATATATGGAGAGAGAGAGAGAGAGAGAGAGAGAGAGAGAGAGAGAGAGAGAGAGATTTTCAGGGGGTCCATGAATTTAAATGGGAAAAAAATAAATATTTTCACTAACTTTTAACTAAATTTGAGCATTTCCTTCCATTATGAACATAGGCAACAAAACATGACTGTATTGAGTTTCATGAGATTGCCAAAGGGATCCGTAGCATACACGCACAAAGGTGGAAAAACCCCTGCTTTAAAATATGGAATGGCAGACTTGGAAGGAAACCTAGAACATGGAACATCAGGACTAGAAGAAACTTAGAAAACAGAATGCCAGAGCGAGGAGGGACCTCAAGAACATGGAATGTTAGAACTGGAAGGAAGCTTAGAATTGTGAATGTCAGAGCTGGGAGGGACCTCAAAGGTCATGTGATCCAGCTCCCTCATGTTATAGGTGAGGAAACTAAGACCCTCGCTGGTTAAGTGATTCCTCCCAACTCACCCAGTTAATAAGTAGCAGGGTCAGGTTTTGAATACAGGTTCTATGCTTCCAAATCAGTGTTTTTCTATCATCCTCCTACTAGACTGGAGCCCCCCCCTGAGAGCAGAGTTGTTTCATCTTGCTCTCTCCTGTGCTGAGCACTGGGCCTCGTATGTGTGCCCTCCAAATCAAACCTGAGTCTTGCAAATGCACGTCTAAGGTTATATTGATTCGATTCAATTTACAGGGAGGGTGTCAGGCTCAAAGAAGATACTGTAGGTAAAGTGCTTTCTAGTCCACAAAGTGCTATGCAAATATCAGCTTTTATTACTAGCATAAGCTCCAGGGCTGATCTCAGGATCCAGGTTTTGGCTGGTCTCTCTAAGCTGATTCTTATGTTACTTTACTCCATTAAACACCAGTAGGGACAGGGATTGAGATTGGACATGAGATTGCCCTGGCCAAAGGAGTATCCTTCTGTCAATGCTGGTCAGTGCCTTCTCCAAAATTTGGCATCATAGAAAATTGTCTGGAGCATTGAAAGGTTATTTGACTTGTCCAAGGTAACACAGCTACTTGTCAAAGACAGGACATGAAGCCGCCTCTTCATGACCCGGAAGCCAGCTCTCTCCACTGTACCATGTTGCCTCAGTAAAGCCTGTTTAGGCAGCCAAGCCCTATCTCAACAACCAAAGGAAATAAGTCAGAAAAAGTTAGGCATGGGCTGGTGTCAGTCCTAGGGAGATGGAAAAGGGGGGACCCCTAATAGCTGAGGGAGTTTACCAGCCCAAGGAATGCAGAAGAGGAAGAAGGACCCCAGGGAAGGCTGGACCTGGTCAGTTCTCTTTCCTGCTCAGGAACCTACTTTCCTCCAAAATGTCTCTTGTGTCCATCCTTTTCAGCCCCATGCTTCCCCATAAGTCCAAACAGCTTCCCATGTAGTCACCCTGGCTCCTGCCTGTCTCTCACCTCCTTCCTTACATTACATCAATGGTAATCTTCTACATGTATGTGTAGGTCATGTTATTCCCCTGCTCGAAGACCTTCAGTTACTGCCTGTTGCCTATAGGATTAAAAAATAAATCCTCGACACGTTACTCCCAAACTATCTTCATCCTACTTTCATAAACTTCTCTTATGCACCTCCTTTTCACATCCCTCTACCTTTTAGTCAAACTGTTCTAGTCAAAAGTTGTTCATTTTCCCATCATTTACCCACCTCTGCACCTTTGCTCACACTGTTTCCTCCACACAGAATGCCCTCCTCGCATTGTTGAATACTACCTCTTTGAAGACTGTTGTCCATGTGGTCAGATGTATTCATATTATGAGTCAACTTGACTTAACTGGTTTGCTTTGCGTATCGGGAAATGACTGTGTGTTTTTTGTTTTGCTTTGCTTTGGAGACACAAATTCACCTTTTTTTTAATTATTTTTCCTTTTTGGAGAGCAATTGGGGTTAAGTGACTTGCCCAAAGTCACACAGCTAGCAAGTGTGTCAAGTGTCTGAGGCCAGATTTGAAATCAGGTCCTCCTGACTCCAGGGCCGGTGCTCTATTCACTGTGCCACGTAGCCGCCCCTACAAATTCACCTTTTTAAAAGAAATTCTACTCATCTTTCAAGGCCCAGCTAGGTTGACACTTTCTCTGGGATATCTTCTTTCATCCCCCCAACTAGAAGTCACTTCTCCATCTTCATAGTTCCCCTAATTTTCTGTTTATATCTTTCTTCAGATCCTTACCACATTCTCCCTTATGTGATACTTTAGTGTTAATATCATTGTCCCTACTAGAAGATCATCTCCTTCTATTCCTACTGAACCTGTTTGGTCCACAAGGGGGACCCACAGGTCCCTCCTGGACTGCCAGACACATCTTCAAAGACCAAGGGCTGGAGAACAGCAATCGTTACATCATCTCATTTGCTTCTTTCTTCCTCATACAGGTAAGAAAGCCTTCTTTTCATCTCCACATTCCCTCCGACAACTAGCCCTGTGCTGGGCACAAAATAAGCACTTATTTTATGTTTGTTGGTAGGCTGAGTGATAGTCTGTGCTCAGGAAGAGTTTTGTTGGGAGAATGAGTTAGTGAATGGATAGAGTAAATACATAAATGAGATGAGTAGAAATTCTTAGCCCCATTTTACAGATAAGCAAACTGAGGCCTAGAGAGGTTAGGTGACTTACCTAGGCTGGGTCACATAAATAATCATTCACTCAGAATTATGGTATTAAGTCCAGGAACAGGACTTAATAAGTTAGCTAGTCCAATCTCCTTCTTTTTACAGATGAGGAAAGTGAGTCCCAGGGAATTCAAGTTACTTACCCAAGGTCACACACATATAGTATGAAATTTTAACCACAGCCCTCTAACTCAAGAGATGGAACTCTTTACAACATACCACTGCCTCCTCCCAGTTCTACTCCACTAGAACATCCTCACTACCCTACTGCCAGCACCCAGCCTGAGTCCTTGGGCTTCAGAGTAGGGGTAGCTGAGCCAGACCCCTCTTGCAAAGAATCCTCCCCTGCCTCACCACTAGTGCGAGGCATTGGGCACAACTCAGTCAGGGGTTTGGACCAGCCCTCCCTGCTGGTTTTGGGCCCACTATCCATCCTTTCTTTCCTTCTCCTAGAAACTGTCACTAGAAGGCAGAGAGGAAAGTTCTCCCCCTCCCCCCCACCACACTTCTCCCTTCCTCTAGGCCTTAGCAATACATGAAGCAGACGGGACCCCAAGATGTCCCCGTAGCCTGCCAAGGATTACAGGAAGCCAACAAAGTCAGGAAGATGGTTGGAAAGACAAGATAGAAGAAAAACCCTTGAATGAGAAGATGTGAGTTCCAGTGCTAACTTCCCCTCTTAACCAGTCATATATCTCTGGCCCAGAGGTACATACCTTTGTAAACCTCAGTCTCCTTGTCTATAATCCCTGCCCTGGCACACTTGCTGTTTTAAGGATCAATCAGTCAATCAACAAACATTTGTTAATCAATCACCACATATCAAGTGCTAGGAATGCATAGAAAAAGTAGGGACAGCCAGCCCCAGCCTTCAATGAACAGGGAAGGCAATGTGCAGATGCATAACTACAAGATACAGACAGAGTAGATACAAGGTAACCCAAGAGGGGAAGGTGTGAGCATCTGAGGGACTGGGAAAGACCACAGAGGTAGTGTGTATGAGCTGAGCCTGGAAGGATTCTTAGAGGTGAAGATGAGATGGGAGAGCCTTCTAGGCATGGGGACAAGTCCAAAAGCAAAGAAGCTTAGGATGATCTGTTTGAAAGTGAAAGGGACTTAGAGAAGCAGTGTCCAACTCAAAGAGAAACAGAACCCCACGGGCTGCTTATTGATTTAGAATACCACCAATTAACATTATGTCGTATTGTATTTTTATTTATTTTGTTAAACATTTCCCAATTACATTCTAATCTGAGTTGGGCTGTGCTCTGCCTTAAAGGTCATCAGGTTCAATTTACAGAGAAGGAAATCAAGACTGTGGACCTTATCAGTGGGCTTACTTAGTTAATATTTGTTTCAGAGGCCACATTTGAACTCAGGGCTTCCTGACTCCAAATACAACACTCTCTCCATGGCATCCCATGTTGCCTCAAGCTGGAACGCACAGAGGGGAGATGGGAGATAGAGTATGAGGAAGAAAGAAGCAAATGAGATGATGTAATGATTGCTATTCTCCAGCCCTTGGTCTTTGACGATGTGTCTGGCAGTCCAGGAGGGACCTGTGGGTCCCCCTTGTGGACCAAAGAGGTTCAGTAGAAATAGAGCTGATGGGAGCTCAGAAGGACCTGTATTTGAATCCCAGACTGCCTGTGGTACTTCAAGTAAGTAACTAACTGTAAAATAATGGAACTAGGCCAGATGGCCTTTCTAGTGCCTTCCAGCTCAAACTTGGGCTCCTGGAACAACAGAAGAAGATTCAAAGAAAAGGTAAAAAGGAAGAAACTTCCAGCTCCTGAACAGATCTACCCTCTCTCTCTCTCTCCACAGTCTCTCCTTCACCTCCTCCTATGGAGCATTATAAGAACCTTCTCTCACACAGTTCCTGAGACCTAAGGGGTCAAGACCACCTCCCTCCAACCCTCTGATAACCTTGAGTCAGTAAATCTAGGCCCCTTCCACTTCTAACCCCACAAAAGTCAGTGGGACCTTCTGGCTAAACCCTAGGGTGGGGCAGCCTTAGGTGGGTCACCAATAAGGTGGCCAATAGCATAAGCGAGGCTTGAGATTGCTTTCTTGGTCTGGCCAGACCTGGCTGTGGGAAAGGAGTGGGGGCATGTGGGGGGAGATTGAACCTGAGTTAACTCCTACCTGAGTAACCACCAAACACAGGACCTCAGTCCTGAGGAAGATCACAGAAGTGTCCTGGGGAAAACCAGAAGGGGGAAGGAGGAGTTCAAGCTATCCTTTAAGGAGGAATTACTCCTGTTCTTGTCTGGCCCCAAAAGGCAGAACTGGGACTAATGTGAGAGAGGAAGAGTAGAGAAGGAGTTACAAAGAGGCATCTTTCTGACTGTCACAAGGAAAAAACATACTGACAATGAGAGCTGTCCCAAAGTAGAACAGGCTGCCTCGGGAGGCACTGGGTTTCCCCTGCTGAATATTTGAGCAGAAGTTTTATGGCCACCTGTCAAGTGAGAGGCAGTGGAGGTTCTCTGGACAACATGGTGGCTGAGCTCCGTTTCAACTCTGAAATATTCTGAAAAATTCGTAGTTTTGGCAAGATTGAGAATCAGATGGTAAGATCCCATCTCATGTGCGGCCCCAACCCTGGGACACACAGATGCACAAAGGGGGACCCATGTGGAGGTCATAGACTTAGGGTAAGTCCTCCACAGCTAGCTATGAAGTCTCAACAACAAGAAAGCATGAGTGAAGCAGATTTATCCTTGCATTAGTCTAGCTCAAAGGTGTCCCCTCAAACCCACAGGTTCCAAGGTCAGTCTGAGGCCTGGCATCTTTTTGGGGTGCAGGGTGAGGAATCCAGAGCTAGGATATCATTGGTTTGAGGAACTCTTGAGAAGGAATCTCCCTCTCCTAACATATATGAGCAGCAATTCTGAAACTTAGTCTTAGGAATTTGGCTAAGGTCCTACAGGTTAAATGACTGCTTAGGATCACACAGCCTGTGTTATCAGCTAAGGACTTAAATGACTCAAATCCATTTGTTTAGCCACTAAACCCTTCTTGTTTTGTCTCTTGTATCTGGGACATGGGAAGAGCTTTTTAAAAATGTTTCTTGAATGGTGAATGTATATAGGAAGAAAGGAAGGATGGAAGGAAGGAAGGAAGGAAGGAAGGAAGGAAGGAAGGAAGGAAAGTCTACTCCATCCCAGTAGTGTGGAGCAGAGGGAGGGCCAGCAGTAGCCTTGCTCTCTCCTCATGTACCAGAACTATGGTTCCTCATTGCCCTTTGCTAGCACTATAGAGGTTGGGGAAATGCCAGACCAACACAGACCAGCACCTTTCCTTACTCTTCTCTGCCCTTCTATCTTGACCCAGGCCCTCAAAGCAAAGGATTGGGGGACAAATGCAAAGCTGGTGTAGCATGGGGGAGGGGCACTGAATTTAAAGCCAAAGCTTCTACATGCAGATCCTGGCTTGGATCTTTACTCTGTATGACCTTGTGTAAGTCATTTCACTGCTCTTGGCCTCAGTTTCCCCATTTGTAATATGGCGGACTAGACAGCTTCAGAGAAGACTTGCAGCTCTAATTCTGTGAACCTAGAATCAATTAACAACCCTCCCACCCCCCACATACTTTGATGCTGCTGAGACACCAGGGAGCCAAGGCAGGCATCTTCATGTACAAGCTGAGAACACAGCCATGTCCACACTGCCCAGGTAACATACATCCGTGCATGTGCACACATGAGGACATGAGCAGTGGTGTCACAGGTGTGCCTATGGATGCTTGGCTAGGAAATGGATCCATATGGTGGGAAAGGCCAGGGAACCTGGTTGTGAGCCTTGACTTTCCTTGTTCTCCTATATGATCCTAGGCAAGTCACTTCTCTTCTTCAAACCTCAGTTTCCTAAACCGTCAAATAAAGGGACTGGATGCCACTGACATATGTGCCAGCTCCGAATCTCTGATCCCAGGACTTTCCTCCAGGGTGACAAGACACTGAAAGTGTCCGAGTTGTCTGAGCTGGAGTCTGCACCCCAGTCTGACCCACGAGCATACGTAAACAAGAAGAGCTTCCTATCTACAATGCATAGACACCCTTCCAGCTCTACCCCCTTATGCCCACATTTGGGAGCACAGGAAGGAATACCCAATCACACACATACATACCCCCTGTGGACAAAAGGCTCCCAGAGAACCTCTGGCAAGGGGAGCTAAGCTTATTAAAACACGAACATGTTATGGAGACAAGCAGCCACACCCGCCCACCTACTCTCCATCAGCCATGGCTGGCCCACACATGTCTGATACCCATGGCTCTTTGGGGATACACAGATCCCAGTGACAGGGAAGGAGAAGAGTGGGGGGCAGGGTGCTGGGGACCAGCTCTTCATGGGGTAGAGAGCAGTCTAGAGAAAACTGGGTGGACAGATAAGAGGGAAGAAGAGAGAGCTAGAAAGAGGATGAGAAAAGGGATAAAGGAGGAATGGGGGGCAGAGAAGGGAGATAAAAGGAAGGGACATAGCATAGGATAGAAGAGAGAAGTGAAGGAGAGAGGCAGGGAAAGGAACAAAAAGAGGAAAAAAGAGGGAGGGATGATAGGAAGAGGAGAAGAAAGAAAAGGGAAAGAGAATGGGAGGGGAAGATATTAGAAAAGATAAGGGGGAGGGGAAAGGAGGAGAAGGGCATGGAGAGAAAGGAGAAGGGGAGGGAGAAAGAAAGGAAGAAGAGAAAAAAGAGGAAGTGGAAGAAATGGATAAGAATAGAAGGAGAGAGAGAAGGAAAGGGAGGGTGAAGAATGGAGACAGGGAAAGGAGAAGGAAGGTTAGGAGAAGGGAAGAGACTAAAGAGGGAAGGAGAAGGGAAGGGGAAGGAGTGAAGAAAGGTAAAGGGGAGGGAGAGAAGAAAAGGAGTAGGAGAAGGGGGGAGATCTGAGGGCTAAGAAGGCAGTGAGAGGCAGGCAAGTGCAGAGAGGGCTGTGTCTGCTGGCAGAGAAGGGGAAAGGGTGAGAGCGAAGATGGCAGAGAGAGCCGCCTACTGCAGAGTAGCCGGTTCAGCCCCACACCCAGAGGCAGCTCTCCTTCCCTGCCCAGGGCTGCTCTCACCTGCTCCTTGGACCACGAACATAGCACATTCCAAGGCATCTCATCCATCCATCTCACCCTCCCTCCCCACACACATGCACAAACAGAGGCTCCACAGCATAAAGCACAGCCCCTCACCCTCTCCAGGAGGAGCCGTCCCACATGCCTGGCACACACACAGCAGGCATGCACCCTGCACCCTGCCCACAGAGAAAGAATAACCCCCCCCCAGAGAGACACCTCCAGTAGGGCTCATGTGCCCAGGCATGCGTATGAACACACCGGACACATGCCACATGGCCACCCCCAACCCCCTGGGAGACAAGGAAGGATCCTAGGGCCCTTCTGGCTGCGGCAATCTATAGATCATCTCTTTGGCCCCTGACTTCCCACATGGGAGGGGAGCTTTGCAAATCCCCAGCCTAGTACCCTCCTCCAACCCCAGCCCCCACCCCCAATATGGGCAACCCCCTCCTGCTCCTTCATCCCATTCCCCAATCTTGACCCCACCCCCACTCAAGACCCCTTAAGGGTCCCAAAGGACCCTTAGGTATGTCTCCAACAGCATCACTTCCCCTCTTCCCATACTTGCTTCCCTCTTCTGGGAAGGATGGTCCTACCAACCTTCTTTCCTCCCCTCAGGCACCCACCCCCCAATTCTCAGGATCCCCCAAAGTTTGCAAAGATCTGGGAGTTGGTGGAGGAAGACAGAAAGGCAGTTTGCTGGGGGGGGGGCGGAGGGGGGTGGAGGTATTGGCTAATATCTCCTGGACAACCTCTGGACAATCTCATGCTGCTGCCTTCTTGCCCCCCCACTGCCCCCCAAAAAGATATAAATTCATATATAACATTCATGTCAGCTGTTTCCAGCTTGTTCTCATCCATCCATAAATCCAAGACGGGTTCTTTACCCCCTTGGGAATTTCCAGGCTCCCAATACCAAAGAGATGCCGTCCCCCCCCCTCCCCTTCCACCGACTCTCCCCCTTTCCTAGCTCCCTATTCCAACTCTCTCCCAACACACACACACACACACACACACACACACACACACACACACAAACACACACACCGAGGTGAGGGTCCTAGAAACAGAGCCTCCAGCTTCGGTCACAGCCTCTCAGGGGCTCCCTATTCCTGCCCAATTTGGGCTGCTGTTAGAGCCAGCATCCCAGAGGCGATCTGGGATCTGGAGGGATCCACTTACCTGCTGATCCGGATGGAATTCCGGCAGAGGAAAGAGGGGGAGGGGAGAGGGCTGCTGCCTGCCCGCCTCCGAGGAAGAAAGAGAGAAAAGAGGGGAGAGGGGAGAGAGAAAAGAGGGAAGAGAAGAGAAAAAAGGAGAGAGGAAAGAGGGCTGTGCGGTTGCCAGTGTTTGGGGACGGGTGTCTGCGAGTGTGCACGCTGGTGTGCAGACGTGTGTGTGCGCTAGTGGGTATGTGTGTGTGTGAGAGAGAGAGAGAACCAGTGTGTCTATGTGTGTGTCAGTATGTGTGTGTGTGTCTGAGAGCGCGTGCAGACACCACCCGCCGCCACCTCTCCTCCTCCTCCTTCTCCTCCTCCTCCTCCCCGAGCCAGTGGTCGCCGAGGAGGCTAGAGCTGTGCGCTGGCTGGGGTTGCTGGCCGGCCGGTCGACCGGCAGTCTGGCCGTCTATCTGTCTCTGGCTGGCTGGCCCTGGGCTGCAGGTTCTCTGTGTGTCTGTCTGCCTTGGTGCTAGGCTGTCGGCCCTTCTCTCTTCTCTCGAAATCCTACCCCCTCTCCAAACCCTTCTCCCGGCTGTGCAAGCCCAGGGCCCAGCGGCAGGAGGCGCCCACCCGCACTGCCCGCACCTGCTCCCCCCACCACGTACCCCTCACCCCCCAGTCCTGGGAGGGGGGAAGGGGAAATCAGGGCTCCCGCCGCAGCCGCAGAGCCAGAAGGGAGGCCCGGCCCCAGGGACCAAGCAGGCACTGAATCGGCGCCCTTCTGATGGGGCCCGGGTCACTGTCCACCCTCCCCCTCACCCATTTCCACCTTCTCCTATCCTCTCCGTTTCCCCGAACCGGCTCACCTGGGGAGGCGGAGAGGGGGTGGGGGTCTTCAAGGCTCGCGGGAAATACGGGAGGGCCCAGGCGACAGCTCTGGCTCCTGGGGCCGGTGCATGCAACAGCTGGCGGAGAACTTAGCGCCCCGCCGGCCGGCCCGAGGTAGCGCAGCGCCCCCCCACCCCACCCCCCTCGCGCGAGCTCGAGCGCGCCCACGCGCGCGCGTGCCCGCTCCTCACCCCACCAGAGAGAGCTCCTACCCACCCACTCCCCGCCCCGGGCCTCTCCAGCTGGACAGCTCCCCAGCATCCCGGCCCTAGGAATCAGTCCCTAACAGCTGGACCCCTCCCCCACCCTTGGCTCTCCTCGTGACCCACCACCGTAGGGCAGGGCAGGTCATGGCACAGCTGGGAGCCCCTACCTCCTCCCCACCCCCACCATCTAGAGAGCTTCCTGCCACCACCAACACCACCAAGCAGAGGCAAAAGATGTGAGGAACTAGTGGGCCCTGTGATGCCTACCCACCTGTCCAAGCTACACAAGATCACATACACACCCCTCCCCTGGTACCTGAGCTACCTGACAGGGACGGCCAGCTCTGCTGGGAAGGCAGCAGCTGTCTCTCACAGATGCAACAGATGGGGAGAGGAACTATTCATAGAATCACAGAACCCGGGAATGTCGGAGCTGACAGGACCTTAGAGCAGACACTGTTCCACCATCAGTGTGAACTGGAAAAGACTCAGAACATAGACTGTCAGAACAACAGCTGTCAAGGGTTGAGAGTCAAGAGAGACCTTAGAGCAGAGAATGACAAACATGGGGGATATTAGAGCTGAAAGGGGTCTTAAACCAGAATGTCAGAGCTGGGAGGGACCTTGGGAAGTGAAATATTAGATCATGGGATGCGAATGCTAACAGGGATCTTAAAACCTAGAATATTCAAACATAGAATGTCTGAGTTTGGAGGGGCCTTAGAACCGAGACTATCAGAATTGGAAATACCATAGGAAGCAAGGACATGAGCAATTATTAAGGACCTACTATGTGTTAGGCCCTTAGAGTGCTTTACTAATATTTCATTTGCTCTGGGAACAAGCCTGGAAGATAGGTGCTGTTATTATCCCCATTTTATAATTGAAGAAACAGAGGCAGACAAGGTTCAGTGACTTGCCCGGAGTCACTCTGAGGGTAGATCTGAGCTGAGCTGTTCCTGACTTCAGGTCCAGAGTTCAATCCACTTCACCACCTAGCTGCCTCTAAATTGGAAAAGATCTCAGGGGTCATCTAGTTCAATCCCCTAGAATATAGAATATTACAATATAGTATGTTAGAGACTGGACCGTTTGAGCTGCAAGAGATATTAGAACAAAAAATATTAGAACATGGAGTGCCAGTCCCTTAGACCAGAGAAGCCAAGCTGGAAAGGACCTTAGATCAGAGGAAGACCATTCAAAAATGGAAGACCAGAGTTCGAAAGACCTTCAAACATAGAACTTAAGAACACAGAATAACCAAACTGGGTGAGTTGAAAAACGCAATTTCAAAGAAGATGTCATCACTGAGACCCCAGAAAAGGACCCACTTCTCCTACCTTCCAGGCTCATCTTTCTAAGATGCCATTGGGTTCCAACCCAGCCTCAAACATATCCAACAAAAGCGACTTCCTGTTTTTATCTACATTGCAAAACATGCTATTTGGCCTTGGCATCGTAGGTTCTCAGATGTGGGCATCACTCCCATAAGCCGAACTAGAGAAAAGCACCCTAAGGGTTGGCTTGGGAAATGCACAGATGTTGAGACAGATCATCTCTGAGAACAGCTAACCTGTTTCAAGAGTAGCCAGGTGGTGAAGTGGATAGAGTGCTGGGCACACTATCTATGTAACCCTGGGCAAGTCACTTCACCCTTTTTGCCTCAGTTTCCTCATCTGTAAAATGAGCTGGAGAAGGAAATGGCACTCCAGTATCTTTGCCAAGAAAAACCCAAATGGAGTCTCAAAGAATCAGATATGACTAAATAACAACAATCTATTTCAAAGTAGACTTAGAACCTTCCCTCCTTTCAAAACTGGCCTCTGTGTTCACCCACTCAACCATGAAAAAGCTAAACTTCCTCATACATCCTTGCCCATCCCTACCTCCCTTTGATAGTGTACTTGTAAGACAACTACAGAAAACTTTTCTGTACATCCCACTAGAAAGACAATTGTGATGTAGTGGGAAGATCGAGGAACACAAAGTCAGAAGACATGGGTTTAAATTCTATACCTAAACTAACCCCTGCACTTGGTTGCTGTGTGATTCAGGATAAGCATTGCCTCTCTGAACTTCGATTTCCAATTGTGAAAAAACTAGAAGATTTATTAAATTATCTCTAAGGTTTCTTTCCAGCTCTAAATCCTTTGGTCCTTTAAGGCAGAAATTGGCATCTTGTACATAGTAAGTGCTTAATAAATGCTTGTTGAATCAGAATGGAATGGATTGAAGAGAATTGAAGAGAGCCTCTCTGTAAAATGGAGACAATAATACCTCGGCTCCCAACCTCACAGGGTTGTTTCCAAGAAAGAGCTCTGAAATCTCCCAAGTCCTCCAAAAATTATTTTTATTACACCCAATCATAGCTTCAGAAATGATAAAGTCCCTAGGGGTCATTTAATCCAAACTCTGATTTTACTAACTGGGGATTACTGGCTTACCCTAATATCACAAAGATAGGAAATGACAGAGTCTGGACTGGAATACAAGACTTCTTCCTTCAAAACTCCCAGCTGATTCAAAGAAACTGGATATTGGTTTTAAAGGAAGCAATACATTGAACTATGCTTCTCCTGATTTATTTGACTAGCCAGGTAATCTTTGACAACCTAATTTTGGCTCCCCATAAAAAAGGGGACTCTAGACGAGTTTGACTCTAGACAAGTCATTTAACTTTTCTTATCCTCAGTTCCCTCATCTGTACATTGGGTGCAATAATGTCTGTCATACCTACAGCATAGAGTTGTGAAACTCAAATGAGGAAAATGAGATCCTGATAGTGGAATCAATGTGCTGAGTCACATGACTTAATAAGCATCAGAGCTCAGGTTCAAACTCAGTCCCTCCCTAATAGATCAGCTCTCCCACTCTCCTCAACAGCTGTTCCAAGCATTCTTGTCTCTTCTCAAGCCTCCAGTAGCACTTCCTCCCCCTACTTTCTCAGCAAGGACCTCATCTCAAATGGCCCCCAAGCGCTCCTTCTTCCCCTCTCCCCCTCATCTCACATCCCTCAGACATTTCCCCCCACTGTCTCCCTCACTCTTTCCTTCCAGCAAAAGATGGCCCTTCTTACCAAAGCCAACCCTTCTATGAGGACCCTTGACCCCTTCCCTTCCTGTCTTCTCCCAATTATCTTCACTCTCTAACCTTTAGTCTCTCCTTATCTACTGGCTCCTACCCTGCTACCTACAAACATACCTGTGTATTTCCTCTCATCCTTAACAGATGCTTTCTTGATTTGCCCATTTCACCTCACCTTTTATCTCTCCTCTCCTCAGTTAAACTCCTTAACCAATGCCACCACTTCCTCTCTTCTAAACCCCTTGCAATATGGCTCCTGACCTCACGATTCAACTAAAATTGCTCTCTCCAAATTTGCCAACGAGCCCTTAATTGCCAAATCAAATGGTCTTTTCCCAACTCACACCCTTCTTGACCTCTCTGAGGCCTTTGACACTGTTGATTGCCAGCCTGTCTCCTCTCTAGTTTTCATGACACTATTCTCCTGGTTCTTCTCCTATCTTTCTGTCCCTTCCTCAGTCCCCTATGTTGAATCTTTATCCAGATCACATTCACTAACCATGGATACTCTGTCCTGGCCCTCTTCTCTTTTCTGTCTTAATTATTTCACTTGGTGAACTCATCAGTTCCCATGGGTTCAATTATCATCTCTATGGAGATTATTCCTAGGTCTATGTATCCCTCTCTAGGCTCCTCCTTAGCTCCTATCTCAAATCACCAACTGTCTATTGGACATCTTTAACTCAAGGTCCCATAGGCTTCTCACACTGAACAGAACTCATATCTGCTCCTCCCCCAATCCTTGCTTCTTCCCAACATCTACATTATTGTGGAGGACATCACCATCTTCATGGTCACCTAAGTTTGAAACCTCAGTCATCCTAACCTCCTCACTCTAGCCACACATATTCAGTCTGTTGTCAAATCTTGTCTTCTCTACCTTCAAAGCACTCCCCACATATATGTTCCCTTCTCTCCACTCACCCAACAGACACTCTAGCTGAAGCCCTCATCACCTCTCACCTAGTCTGTTGCAATAATGTCCTGGTCATTCTCCCCACTCAAACCTTCCCTCCTCACTCCAATCCATCCTCCACATAGCCACCAAAGTGTTTTTTTCTAAAATGTCAATCTGACCTTGTTCCCCCTCTACTAACTAATCTCCGGAGGCACCCAATGCTTCCATCTGTCACTTGAAGCTCTTCCCAATCTGGAGCCTAACTCCTTTTCTAGTCTTCTCACCTTTACTAAGATCCAGCTATAATGACTTCCCTGATGTTCTTCACCCACGACCTCCCATGTCCTATCTCTGTGCCATTTCACTGGCCATCTCTCTTTTGAGGAATGTCTTCCCTCCCCACTTACACCTCTTAAATTACCTGAATTCCTTAAACACTGAGCTCAAATCTTGCCTTGTGCATGAAGCCTTTCCTGGTTGCTCCCCACTCCCAGCTGCTAATGCCTTCTCTGAAATGATCTTCCTTCTACACCATCTATAGCTTATTTGTACATTGTTGTTTGTATGTTGTATTCCCCATGAGACTCTGAGATCATTAAAGGCAGGAACAATGTCCTCACCTTCTGTGTATCCCCAGCCCTTTGCTCAGTGCCTTGCACTTAATAGGTTGATTGATTAAAGTGCAGCACTTAAAACTCCACTACACACTGGCTCCTAGAACATACTGTTGGTTAGATGATTGAATTAAATACATTCCAATACCAAGCAGATTGATTGATCAAAGTTTGATTGTATCAATTGGATACTTCCAATACAGACTAACAACAGACAGTCCTATGATCATAAAATGTCAAAGTTGGGAGGGACATTAGAACAAGGCATATCAGAGTTAGAAAGGACCATGAAACCATCTAATCAAACCACCTCATTTTATCTAAGAGGAAATGGAGTCCTAGACTGGTTAAGTGCATCACCCAAGATCACACAACTCGAAAGTGGGGGGGGGGGACTGAAAACAACATCCAGATCCCCTCTGCACTTTGCATAGGGGCTATTCCCCAACTTTAAGGCATTCCAGTTTGAATGAGTCAAACGAAGATCACCGTGTAAAAAAATCTTTCACATATACATTATAATTTGTGTATATGTTTTTCCCTAATTAGATTGGATGCCTCATCTTGGCATTTCCCATGTCTATTCTGAGTACAAGGACTTTCATTTAGTATAAATGATAAAATCATGGGATTTAGTGCCTGAAGAGCCCTTAAAAGTCTAATCCAAACCCTTCATTTTACAGATCAGGAAACTGGGGAATAAGTGAGCTAAGTAACTTGCTCAAGGTTGACAATAACTTTCAGAAATGGGATTTGAACTGAGGCTACCTGATCACAAATCTACTTCACCTGGTGCTGCTCAAAAAGTATTTGTGGAATTAAAATGAGTTGAATTTAGTACTGTTGCATGATTTCTCTTTCTTTAAGCTAGACTGGGCTTCCTTCTGTGGGATTCAGCAAAACCATAACTAGGATATGGCAATCAGAACATCATCCCAGGGCACTGAAATTTAGAGAACACTAACAGCCCTCATATTCCTCCAGCAGCTAGAAACAACTGAGCCTAGCACTTAGATAGGAATAATAATTAGTTAAAATAGGAAGCTAACAGATGGTGCGTGGCCACTGTACCACCAGGTGAGCCTTTCCCTGGGCAGCCCGCCTGCAGCCTCCTCCCCAGCTGTGTGTAAAATCTATATTTCACAGCACTTTCCCCAGACATAAAAATTATTGGCGATAGTGAGTATTTGAAAAGCAGTGAGTTTCAGTAGATAGGGCTGGCAACAAAACCAGAAAAATCTGAGTTCCAGTCCTACCTGGCTGTGTGACCTTGGGTAAAACATTTAGCCTCTCAGTGATCCAGGCAACTCTCTGTAAATTGCAAAGATGTCCCCTTGCACTGGTAGAGGGTCTTTCCTTCACCTACAAGTTCTCAATATCACTAAAATCAGAATCCATCATTTTTCTGTTGTTCAGTCATATCAATTGTGTCTGATTTTTTGTGACCCCATTTGTGGTTTATTTGGCAAATATATTGGAATGGTTTGTCATTTCCTTCTCCACATCATTTGACAGATGAGGAAACTGAGGCAGAGTTGAGTGACTTTTTTCAGGGTCACAAAACTATTAAATGTCTAAAGCTGGATTTGAACTCAGGGAGATGAGTCTTTGTGACTCCAGGGCCAGCATTCTGTGCACTATGGCAACACTTAGCTGCCTAGTCCAATCCCTTTCTGTTTATTGTTCAGAATAGGAATTAGTGTTTGGATCCTTTAAGAAGTTATGTGGTAACAAAGGAATTGTTTAGCATTTTTTAAGTTCACCATTCTTTTTTTTTAATAAAATGGTAAAACAGTGATGTCCAATTCAAATACAAATGGGGGTCACTAAATCCTACAGAACAATCCTTGCAGACCATGCACTGACTGAAAAAAAACACAGATTAACATTATGTATGTTCTATTGCAGTTTTATTAATTTTTAAAAATATTTCACAATTACATTTTCATCTGGTTCAATCCTTACTCTGAAGTATATCCTCGGGTGGCATGTTGTAAAATATGGAATCACTTGTGTATTGGTCTCCCAGAGAGAATGGGATTGTGGACACTGGAATTGTATCTGGGAGAAAAGGGGGAACCCCTAACATTTGGATGTTCTCCCTACACAAAAAATGCTCAGACTTCCACAAAGCACTCGACACAGTTCTTGTTGACAAGATGGAATGATCTCAACTAGACAATCATACCCATTTGGAAGTGGTTGATGACAAAGACAAGAGTAGAGGAGATGATAGAGAGGAAAAAGGAGGCTGGTTCTGCTTTACTCTTCTCCAGTCTGATCAGTCTCCTCATCTGTAAAGTGGAAATGGCAGATCACTCTAGTATCTTTGCCAAGAAAGCCCCAAATGGAGTCATAAAGAGTCAGACCAGTTCTGGACACAACATTTGAGGAAAAACATGGATAAACTGGAGAGGATCCAGAAGAGGCAGTGAAGGACCTCAACTTCATGCCATGGGAGGAGCAGTTGAAGGGAGTGGACGTGTTTAGCCTGGATAAGAGAAGACTCGGGAGAAATGTCACTATTTTCTTCAAGTATTCGAAGAGCCTTGTCATGGAAGCGGCAGTAGGGTTGTTTTGCTTCACCCTCCAGGCCAGAGCTAGAAGCAAAGATACAAATTTTGGGTTGATATGTGGATATATGGAAAAACTTCCTAATTGGGTATCAAACAAGTCCCTTCATGAGACATCTGGCTCAGTGACCATCTGCTGACATATTAAAGGGAAGATTTTGTCTCCTAACCTCTGAGGTCCCATAACCTGTGAGATTCTAATCTCCCAGTGCCTAGAATATTGCCCAACATGTGGTAAGAGATTAATAAATGTTTATTGATTGAATAATTGATTGATTGATTACAGTAGATATATTCTAGAACCAGAAGTCCAAAAGTTCTTGATAGGCTAAAATAATAGACATTAAGTAACAAAATAAAATGTAACATGGAGAAATGTAAAGTCCTATATTTAGGTGCAAAAAATCAATAACACTTTTAAAGACTGGGAGTGAGGCACACATTCCTATCTGAAGGTTTTAGTGAACTCCAAGTCCTATAAGTCAGTGTTGGGACCTAGTAACCAAAAATATGTCATTTCAATCTGCATTGAGTCATATAATGTGCAGACAAGAGCTAGAATATAGTGCTAACTCTGTGTGCCACCTTTTAGCAGAGATATTGACTGTGGTCAGAAAGGTATGTCACACAATTCCTCTGTATGACCACAAAGGTATCAGAAAGGTAAGGTAGTGAGGGCCCTGGAGACCAGGCCAAGTGAAGACCAGTTGGAAGGTTCTAGAGATGTTCAACCTGGGGCCAAGAACATGCATGATCACTGTCTGGTCAAAAGGGCTTCTAATGTCTAATGGTCTTTCGTATGAAAGAGGAGTTAGACTTGCCTTACAGAAATCAAAAGATAAAATGTCAGTTGATGAGTAGAAGGTACAGAGGGGCAGATGGAATCTCCATATAAGAAAGAAATTTCTAATGACAATCCAACATTGTTGGGCTTTCTTATTAGGTAGTGAATTTCTTGTCAATGGAAGTGTTCAAGCAGAGGACAGATAACCATTTATTGAGACAGAATTTATACTTCAGAGAAAACTAGGCCTAGGTGACTTCAAGGCCCTTCCAGTTCTCAGATTTGATGATTCCATGTAAGCCAACTCAGAAACAGGGAGAACAGGAAATAGCTTAGATGGTGGAAGAAAAAAAAAAACAATTAAAAATGTTTTAATGGTTGTTGTTTAAAAAACCCGAAGAGATCACCAAGGCCAGGAAAACGAAAAGAAACTAATTGAGACTAACAGATGTTCCTTTCTTGGTAGAAGAGGAAGTGTTAATGTGGTATTTAACATCTGTCCTTTACTATCAGCCAGAATGAGCTAGACGATACAGGGGACAGATCAATGAGAATGATCTGGGGGAACTGTAGATGGGAATAATATAAACAAGTACACATTACACTTTGTCTCTGTTTAAACTGTGGTAAAGTACACTCTTTGTACTTAGGGGTTGTTTTTTC
Source organism: Petaurus breviceps papuanus (assembly GCF_028583685.1). Lineage (NCBI taxonomy): Eukaryota > Metazoa > Chordata > Mammalia > Diprotodontia > Petauridae > Petaurus > Petaurus breviceps. The sequence goes on from NW_027185720.1 coordinate 13,270,112, forward strand.
CCTTCAATTCTCACTGGCTCCACATGGTATTTTCTTGTCTGGTGTGTTTTTTAAAGTAAAGTCAACAAACTTGGTGCTGAAAAGAAATGAGAAAATGCCCCCTCCTCCTTTTCTTTTATGAGGTGGGGGATGATCAGTTTGGAGTGTTGCATATACCGTCAGATTTGGCTGAGTGTCTCAGTTGGCTTTGCCTAACTGATTTTTGGTTTTTTTTTCTTTGTTAAAAGGTTTGGCTCACAAGGCCAGATAAGGAGAGGGAAAAATAAAGATAAATAGATAAAACATTTATTAAGTATTTATTATGTTCCAAGTCTTGTGCCAAGAGCTTCAGGTACTACTACAAACAGAAAGTTCCTGCCCTGAAGAGCTTTACAATCTAAGACCACACATAAAAGAAACCTGAACAGGGGGGTGGGTTGAGATGGGAAAGTGGTTCTCAGAGGCATGGCCTGAGCCAGCAAGTATAAAGTGAGCTTAGCTGGTGAGGATGCTTCCTCAAATGGAGGTTACAGGGGAGAACTCACCAATGAGCAGAGGAAGGCATGGAGCTGAAGATAGCTAGGTAACACAGTACATAGAGCACTGGACCTGGAGGCAGGGAGACCTGAGTTCAAACACAGCCTCAAACACTGCCTAGTTGTATGACGCTGGGCAAATCACTTCACCACTCTCTGCCTTGATTTCTTCTTCTAAAAATAGGAATAATGAAAGCACCTACCTTCCAGACTTGTTAGGATGGTAAAATAAGGGGACTTTTGTAAAGTCTTTTGCAAACCTTAAAGTACTATATAAACACTAGTTATTATGGAGACATTGTCATTGAGAAAAGGCTTCTGGAGTGGAAGTAGAAAAATATACATAACTATACATATATACATACAGATATGTGTATATACATATATAAATGAAGGTGGCATAAAAAAGAAAAAATATTAATAAAATAACTTTAAAGAGAAAATTTTTTTAATACCTGAGTTTAAGAAAAATACTCACAGAAAAGTCATCTTGACTTTGACAAGAAATTCACTACCTAACAAGAAAGCCCATCAATGCTGGATTGTCATTAGAAAGTTCTTTCTTATAAGGAGATACAATCTGCCTCCCTGTACCTTCTGCTCATCAGTTGACATTTTAACCTTTGGATTTCTTTAAGGCAAGTCTAACTCCTCTTTCATACAGAAGACCATTAGACAATAGAAGCCCTTTTGACCAAATCACCAGTTTTCCAATGATCATGAACATCCTCCTGACATGTCCTTGGCCCCTGGTTGAACATCTCTAGATTCTTGACCTTGTTCTGACACTGGACTTTGATGACTCAGGAAAAGAAAGTGAGGCTGATGACTTTATGGAACTCTGCCTCACTTAAATCCAATGTCACTGGTCCTCTTTAAAAACAAAGGACAAGGGGGCTGTTAGGTGGCGAAATAAATAGAACACTGGCCCTGGGGTTAGGAGGACCTGAGTTCAAGTCCGACCTCAGACACTTGACACTTACTAGCTGTATGACCTTGGGCAAGTCACTTAACCCCAACTGCCTTGCCTTCCCCCCTCCAAAAAAACAGAAACAAAAAAAACAAAGGACAAAAAACGATAGCTTAGCCCCTACTATTTGCCAGGCATCATGGGGCGATGGATAAAGAGACAGCTTCGGAGTCAGGAAGAGCAGGGGTCTAGCCCCATCTCTGACACAAACTGGCTGGGTGATGCTGGACAAGGAGTGCTTTAATTTCCCAGCGCTCCAAGCCACTCTCAAAGGTTGTAAGCTGCAGGGCAGGGTAAAGGAAGTTCCTCTGTGGGAGGCAAGCACAAGCATTTATTGAGCACCTGCTATAGGGGGATATTATGCTAAGAACATGAGTTCAGAAAACAAGCAGAAAGAAAGTGCCTGCCCTCAAGGAGCTCCCATTCTAAGCAGCCAATACCACTGAAAATGATGATGATATTCACTTTTAATAATATTTTATTTTTTCCCAATGACATGTTAAAACAAATTTTTTAACATTTGGGTTTTTATAAGTTTTGAGTTACAAAGTCTATCCCCCCTTCCTTCCCTCCCTGAGACACTAAGCAAATTGATATGTTATACATGTGCAGGATGATAATACTTACATAGCACCTACTAAGTGCCAGGCACTGAGCTCAGGTCCTTACAATTATTATCTCCTTTGATCCTCACAACAAGCTTGGGGGGGGTGCTATTATTAGCTACATTTTACAGATGAGGAAACTGAGGAAATCACAGGTCCCATATTTATTCCTACATGTCAGGCACTTGCTGGGTGCTGAGAAATCAAAGATAAAAAAAAGTCCCTTATCCTAAAGAGCTTCTATTCTGCTAAGGGAAAATCTTAAATACAAAATATATGCAGTCATTCTGGAGAAGATCCAGATAGGCTTCCAATAGGAGGTGTCAACCCCCTTTACTTCTGCCCATGCCTTAATTGCACTTACCTGTATACGATTCATTAGACAATAAGAATCCGAGAGAATCTATTGGTCCATCTTGTAACCCCCAGTGCCTAGAAGTCTTGGCACATACTTCAAGGAACCATGAATTCATAATCCATGTCCTGTCCAGTGTTCTTGGTTTCCCCAACTGCATAAAACTAAAAGTACCAACCAAACTTTTCCTCCCATTGAACACAAACCCTACATGCATTAAAAACAAACCTTTATCAGCCATTATGCCAAAAAAAAAATGGCCCTAGAGGCAATCCCTCTGGTGATTAGCTTCTCTGCACTTAGCCAACTTGACCTGTTTGTTCTTCTCAGTGCCTAACTCTATGTTTTTGCCCAGGCTGTCAATATCTGTGGAGACTAACCCTCCTAACCTCTGCCTCCTGGAATGCCTAACTCCCTTTAAAACTCAACTCAAGCCCCACCCATCCCCTGCCTCTCCTGATCCTCCCAGGTTTTCCTGGTCCCTTGCCCCCCCACCAAATTACTTTGCATTTACTTTGTATTTCTATCTGTGAATATACTTGTTTCTACATTTTCATGTATTTGCATCTATTTACCTGTGCTGTACATGTTTCTTTCCAGGAGAAAGTAAGTTCCCAAAATGTACTGCTCTCCTTTCATGCAGAAGCAAAGGATTATTGGTGTGGAATGCTGCATAGATTGCCAGATGTAGTTGATCAATCAGCAAGCATTTATTAAATGCCCCCTATGTACCAGGCATCATGTTAGGTCCTGGAGATACAAAGACAAAAAAAGGGGGGAAATATTTGGTCCCTGTCAATGTGTTGGCTGGTTTGGTTGAGGTGTTTTCCTTTTTTCTTTTACAATTTTATTACAAGGGAAGGCTTGCCAAGTAGTGCTGACCACATGCTTCAACAACTCAAAGATATGTGATTTGTCTTACAAAGCAGCAGTCAGGGAAAGGACAGATTTGGAAATTAATAGGGATGGGGACCTATGATTTCATAGGTAGAAAATTCCTGAGATGAGATAACTCCCTCTTCCAATGCCCATCAGTCTCTCTGCAATTGAGAGTCTTGGGGCGTGGGGGGAGGGATTCATGTCAAGTCAGGATGTATATGCGGGGGCGGGGGGGGGGAGGTGGCTAGGTGGCACAGTGAGTAGAGCACCAGCACTGGAGTCAGGAGGACCTGAGTTCAAATGTAACCTCAGACACTTAACACAAAAACTA
>NW_027185720.1:13273866-13331080 GCF_028583685.1 Petaurus breviceps papuanus
AGAGAGAGAGAGAGAGAGAGAGAGAGAGTCTTAGAAGGCCGCCTAAAGCAATGGTGGCTTCAGCAATGTCCAAAATCACACAGCTTGTGGGTGGCAGACAGGATTTGAACTCAGGTCTTTCAGTTTTACAGTTAACTCTCTATACACTGCTTCTTACTGCCTCTCTTGGACCATGATATGCTATGAAAACAAAGAGTTAGGGGAGAGGATAAAGCTTGTGTTTTCATTGGTATAGGCAACTCTGGGCTGAGAAAGTTTCCTCTACCAAAGCAGATCCATGTCCAAGCATGTCTTTGCTTAATGGACAGATACAAATATTAGTAGTATCATGTGGAGATCCACAAAACCTTTGTTGTTATAAAGTGGGTCCCTTGGATAGAGCCTGGAGTCAATTAAGATCTGAGTTCTAATGTGGCCTCAAATTCTTACTAGTTGTGTGATCCTAAGACACTTAAATCCAACTGCCTACAAAAAAAATTTAAAGGGGGGTCTTTTTATCCAAAAAGACGGAGTCAGAAGAGAACTTGGAGTTCATCATGTCCCTTGTACAAATGGGGAAACTGAGGTCCAGAAAGGGCAAGTGACTTGCTCAAAGTAAGTGACAGAATCAGAACTGAAATGTCACTTGAAGAAGTCCAATGACTCCAGATTTGGCGTTGTGCCACCAGGTTATGTAAGGTGGGCAACCACTGATCAATGAAGGTTTTATGGAGAAAGGGGAACAAGAATCTCACAGGAGAAGAGGATGTGGAAAGGTGTGACCTGCACAGGTGTATGGAGAACCCCTGGGAATGACACCATGACTCTGCCAAAATGCCCAACACATGTGACCCAGTGGAGAGAGCGATGATGGAAAGGATGGAGGTTCAACTCTGGGCTCTGCCATTTACCATTCATGTGATCAGGGGAAACTCACTTCCTCTCTCTAGTCCTCTGTTTTGTCATCTGTAAAATGGAAGGATTGACACTGTGTACCAGCCATATTATTCAATATTGTTTTAGACCATTAAAAATGCCCAGACAGTATAAAATACCTGAGAGTATACCTGCCAAAACAGACATAGGAACTTGTGAACCTAAACATAAAACACTTTTTATACAAATAAACTCAAATCTAAATAAGTGAAGTGATATATATTGTTCATGGGTAGGTGAAGCCAATTTTCAAATGACAATTTTCCCTAACTAATCTATTTGCTCAATGTCATCCCAATTAAATTACTAAAAAAAATTATTTTGCTAATTAGAAAAAAATAACAAAGTTCATTTGGAAGAACAAAGGGACAGAAACTTTAAAGAAACCAGGGGGGAAAGTTGCAAAGGACATAGATTCAGTATCTGACCCTAAATTATATTATGAGGTGAAAGCATTGTTTATGTGTAAAAAGAATAATTTCTATTATTTTAAATCAAATTTTTCTTGTATAAATAAATCATATGTAGACAAGAATAGGAGGAATGTGGAAAATTTGGGGGGAGAACCTTCATAGACAATTTTTCAGATAAGATGGGATTGGGGAATGTGATGTAGGAAATGATGAGCTGGTTGATTTGGAAAAATAAAGAAGAACTTGGACTTATGATGGAAGATGCTATCTGCCTTCAGAGAAACAGATGATGGGAGGAAATAAACATAGTACACTCTTACATGTATATGAGTGTATGTGTGTATATTTCTAGATATCCACATACGTGTGTATATGTATTGTGTATGTGGGTGCATGTATCCGAGCTTAATTGTAGCCTTTTTTTTTACTTTTTGGAGAGGGGAAGGTAGGACAGTTGGGATTAAGTGACTTGCCCAAGGTCACACAGCTAGTTCTGTGTTAAGTGTCTGAGGCTACATTTGAACTCAGGTCCTCCTGACTCCAGGACTGGTGCTCTATTCACTGTGCCACCTAGCCACCCCAATTGTAGCCTTCTTTAGGATGGTGGGGGGAGGGAGGAAAAATAAAGTAAAAAGTACACAGAAGAAAACAAAATGAAATCTACAAGGAAGTGAAGAAAAACTGGGCAGCTTTGAAAACAATATAGTATTTATTACATAGGTTTTCTTGAAATGGAAACTTATTGTTTTATATTGAATCCTCTCCTATGATCTGCTGTACATGGTGATGTTTTTTTCTCATTTTGTATTTAGATCTAAATTTTTTTTAATTTACCAAAAAAATGAGAGGACTGGTCTGTAAGGTTCCTTCTAGAGCTCTGATCCTAATGCCTTAGATCTATTTTGTGTACTTACTTATATGCATGTAAATGTTGTCTCCCACAACTGGACTGTAAGTTCCTCAAGAGCAGAGACTATTTCTTTGTATACTCATCATCTAATATGGTGCCTAGCACATAGTAGACATTGAACAAACATTTGTGGATTGATTCTATCAGACCCAGGACAGCTTAATGAATACTCCACAGTTCTCTTCTCCTCTATGCAACTTATTCATTTATCACTATCCCTATAAATAAATAAACATACCTCAGGACTTCAATGACTCTGGGATTTCCTTGGTGTGGCTGATCTCTCCAGTGATGTAGATTGCAACCCCTGTATAACACAGTAAATGGTCTTCATTAGTTACTGTGTTATCCTTTTCCTAAATAATGAATATCCTTGCTGAAGATGCAGAAAGACTTGGGTTTGAGGAGCAGAATGAGAGTGGATGCTTGGTAGAATGAGAGTGGATAGCTGGGCAGTTTCAGTGGGGTGGACTATGGGAAGCTGGAAAATAGGGGATTGCAAACCATTGATCTCAAGATGTTATGGTGTGGAGCCAGGAAAAGGAGAAGAAGCCTCGAAAAGAGGGCACCTTGAGATAGTCAAGCTGTGATCCACATCCTCTCTCAAACTATGGAATCAGCAGGGTTCCTGAACAAGATGACTTCCCTCCTCTTCCTCCTCCTCCTCCTCTTCCTTCTTTCTGTCTCTCTGTCTCTTGCCCTCCCTCCCCACCCCCCTCTCTCAGCCTGCAATTTTGTGACTCACACCTTCCCTGGGGACTGTGGAGGTCACCAAGTGCTTTTGTTTGATAGGCCTCCCATCCAGGTTGGGATGAAGGCTATAAGCCAAAGCCGGAGTCAACAGAGGGGTGATTATATCAACAAGAAACTGAGAAGTCACACTTGCCTGCAGCATTCCAATAATTGAGAGGTCTTGCTTCAGCACTTGAAAAGGTCCCTGGCTCCCTCAATGCTGATACTCCTTCAATCATTGCAAATATTATTACATAATATCAGCATAATTAATATTGTTATTGCTTTATAACTATTGGTATAATTATGGAAAAGCATTCTTCTTATCTTATTAAATATACTCAAAACGGATCATAAACATTATTATGTTCCAAAAGGTTCTGCCCAGACTTGTGCTGTACTTCATTAAATAATTGTTTATTGATAAATGGTCACTGCTTATTAAGTGATGATTAATTAGTAATGTGAAAAATTATTTTCTATAGTTTTAGTAATAATAGCCTAATAATTTAGTAATAATAGCAATAATAATAGTAAAAAGCCTCAGTTCACATTGCTTTAACACTTTAAGGTTCACAAAATGCTTTCTTTTCAGTAAACTTTTATCTTTTCAGGTATTATAAATATTATTAAACCCATTTCACAAAAGAAGCTAGAGCTTAATGATTTGAAGTGATTTACGCAGGGCCACACAACTAGAAAGTGTTAAAACTAGGATTCAAACTCTGGTTTCTTTTTATTCTCACCAGAACCCTCCTTCCATGCTGAACTGCCACTGGGATACCACTCCTCAGCCAAGGGTCTTCAGGGAATCACTGAACCCAAAAAGTCAGCCCTTTCAATCAGGAAGCTTCCCACCCCTACTCCCAGAATGGAGTCAATGGAGGACAGACAGAACCCCCCAGGAGATACATACCCAAAGGCTTCACCAAAGTTCTTGGATGTTTCATTATGGCATGAGGTGACCCTGCTTGTTCCTTTGAGTAAGCCACAAGCTAGACATTCCCTTTATTTTAATTTTTGACAATGGCTCCCATCTGGAAAGCTCAAAGCTTCCTGTTTCAGTGAACATAAAACAACAGAGCCTCCTAAAAGCATAAGATGTTGGAGTTCATAGAAATCTAAGAAACAATGATAATAGCTAACATTTATATAGCACTTACTTGCCAAGCGATGTCCTAAGTACTATACAATTATCATCTCATCAATCCTACAACAACCCTGGGAGGTAGATGCTATCTTAGAGATCTCATCTTAGAGATGAAGAAATAGACAAACAGAAGTTAAGTGACTTGCCCAGGATCGTACAGCTAGTGAATATGTGAGGTTGAATTTGAACTCAGATCTTCCTGACTCTATCCATGACACTGGCTAAATGCCCCCTAAGCTAATCATTTTAGTCCTGCCTATTCATTTTGCACAAGAGGAAACTGAGACCCACAGGAGGGACACTGACTCCACAACCAATACTCTTTTCACTGTATCGTCTTATAGCCTCTTAAGCAGAATCTTCCTAATCCGTCCTATTCCCCTTCTCACAATTTCCTGCCCCTCTTCCACCAAACCACTGTTACCAGCTCATTTCCTTAGAGTCAGACAGCTCTGATTTCTTTCTCTTTGCTATATCCAGGATCAGTCTGTCAACAAAAAGCCATTTTCTCTCCCTCCCTGATCTTTCTCCCACTTCATCAGCCCCACAACTACAGGCTCCAGTCCCAGCTCTGACTCACTGAAACTTTTAGAGCCTCTTCCCCAACCTTCTTGCCTCCAGCAGCAGCATGTCTTTAATGACATCATTGATGCCAACAGACTGGTTCTCCTCAGAGTCCTGCAGTAAGAGCTGAGGTTCTAAAAAACCCTCCACTCTAGGAAGCAAAATCTCTAACTAAAACAATCTGACAATCACACAATCCTCTAATCTAAGATTCTCAGAAACAAAGCCAAATGTCAAGCAAACAAAGGCAAAGCCAGAACTTCTAAATGAGATCTTAAATCCCATTCCCTCCCTTCTCTTTCAGGACATTGCTCCTTCAATATAACTAATAATAACACTTATTTAACACTCTAAGGTTTGCAAAGCAGTTTCCAAATATTATCCCATTTGATCCTCATAGTAACCCTGGGAGATAGGGGCTATTATCATCCCCATTTTATAGATAAAGAAACTGAGGCAGACAGAATTTAAGTCACTTGCTCAGCATCACACAGGCAGTAAATGTCTGAAGCCAGATTTGAACTCTGGACTTCCTGGCTCTATCCATCTGACTTCTTCCCTGCTTCCTCTAATTTTCTAAAGACAAAAAGCAAAACCATCTAACACTGTCAATTCCCAAGGCTAGATAATTGACTCATTGACTGTAAGTCTTTCAGGCAAGGTTTGATGACCATTTGTCCAGTATGCCATGATGGAATTTCTTCTTAGGTGCACGTTTAACTGCAGAGCCTCCGAGATCCCCTCCCATTTCCAGATTCTGTGATTCTGAGAAAAGTGACAAGACGTCATTTTTTACAACACAACAGTAATAATGGAGGGCATTTTTTGAGGTTTCCTATATTATTATATTGAACTGTCACTTATTTCTTGTATCATCACATGAGGATGGCAGAGAAAGCAAGAAAAACAAACCCCTCTGTTACAAACAGATATAATCAAACAAAACAAATCCCTGAATTAGCTACATCTAGAAAATCTCTATCTCTGTCTGAATTCTTTCTGGGTCCTTCCCCTCTCTGTTAGGAGGTGAGGAGTCTGTTTCATGAGTCTTCTGGAATGACAGCTGGTCATTGTGTTGATCAGTGTTCCTAAGTCTTTCAAGGTTATTTATCTTTACAATTTTTGTTGCTATAAGTTATTCTCCTGGTTCTGGTCACTTTACTCTGCAGCAGTTCATAGCAGTCTTCCCAGGCTTCTCTAAAACTATCCCCTGTTTGTAACAGAGAGTTTTGTTTTTCTTGTATCAAAATGGGGTAGGGAAAGAGTGAGGTAGAAGGAAGAAAAGGCAGATCTTTGAAAAAATAAAATATAATTTAAAAAAAACTTTCACTGCCACCCTCATAGTATGGGGGTGAACATGGGTGCCAGTCAAGGCTAAGCATTTAGCAAGAATAAATATGTGTGTAGAGACAAACTAAGAAACAGTCTACATGCCCATTGTCTGCTGTTCAGAGTGGCTATTCACTACCCTGACTGTTGAGGGATAAATTTTTCAGTCACAGTTACTCAGGAAGTGAAACTACTAAGTCACAGAGGCATCTTGACCTGCTCTGGTGAAAGGAGGAAGGGACAACATCAACACAATCACAAGTCTTTGAAGGATGAAAGAGCCACAGGGACACACATGATTAATCCACAAAGTCCTGGCTGCCAGAACTGTCAGAACTCAGAGGTGAGAAAGGAAAAAAAGAGGGAGGGGGGTAAGAAGGGGGAAGGAATGGAGTGGAAGGGAGAGAAATGATAAAAGTGGGAGGAAGAAAGTGTGAGAGGAGAAAAGGAGGGAAGAGAGCAAAGAGGGAGAAAGAAGGATAGGTGAGAGATAGAGAAAGGGAGAAGGAGGGCAACAGAGAAAAAGAGAGAGTGGCCTGGAAAGAAAGAAGAGGGAGGGAAGGAGATGGAAACAGAGGGTGATGAGGAAAAGGGAGAGGGAGAAAGAGAAAAAAAGGGGAGCGGGGGTTGGAAAGATTGATGAAAGAGAGAGGGAAGGAGAAGTAAGAATGGAGAAGGGGAAAGGAAAGAAGGTAATGAGAGGAAAGAAAGAAAAGAGGAGGAGAGAGAGGGGAGTAGATAAGAGACAGAGAGAAAGAAGAAAGAAAATGAGGAGGAAGAGAAAAAGGGAAGGATAGGAGGAGGGGGTTAGCAATTGCTCAGCCCTGGAAGGTAGAGGAAGGCTTTCTGAAGCTAGTAGGATGAGAGCTGCTCTTGAAGGAAGGAGGAGATTTGAATTACTGGGAAAGGTTGGAAGCTCAGAAGTGGAAGAAGATCAGGTCATCCAGAGGATCTCTGAGGCATTCCTGGCAGAGAGAATAGCACGGAGAAGGGTGTGGAAGCCCATCAGATTCACAGAGATGATGAAAGACAAAAATGGTAAGTGTTGGCAAGGCTGTGGGAAGACAGCAGCACATCAATAAACTGTTGGTGGAGCTGTGAATTGATTCAACACTTCTGGAAAACAAAATGGAATTGGTGGGGGGAGGGGAGAGTGACTAAAATGTCCACATTCCTTAACAATAGTCCTTTCTGGTTTGCAAAGAGTTCTACAAATATTATTTAACCCTTACAACAACCCTGCAAAGTAAGTGTGATTATTATCGCCATTTAACAGAGAAGAAAACTGAAGCAGACAGAGGTTAAGTGAATTGCCCAGGTTAATAAAATTAGTAAGTGTCTAAGGCTAGATTTGAACTCAGGTCTTCAAGACTCTAGGTCCACTAGCCACTGTGCCACCTTGGACCATCAGTACCCTTACTAGGCATGGAGGTCAAGTACCTTTCTGTAGCACAGTAAGGGAAAGTGGGTGCCCACTGATTGAAGGAAATTGTGACCTAGAAATATGATGGGTTATTGCACCATGCCAAAAGACAAATACAAAGAATCCAAAGAAACTTAGAAAGACTTGTATGCAGAGTGAAGTAAATGGAATAGGAAGGACCATTGACATGGCTAAATAAAGTGAAGAAGTAAACTTCTGAACTCTGACCAAGGCTGTGACTAATCAATCCTAGAGAGTAGCTCTAGGTAGAGTATGAGACCAGGACATTATCAGACATGTCCAAGGTGCTGATTTGCTATCCTTGTGACAAGAAATTGTGTTGGGGCGGCCAGGTGGCTCAGTGAGTAAGAGCACCGGCTCCAGTGTCGGGATGACCTGGGGTTCAAATCCAGGCTCAGATACTTAGCACCATACCCAGAAATAACTAGCCATGTAACCTTGAGCAAGTTACTTAACCCCAATTGCTTAAAAAAAAAAGAAATTGTGTTACTGGGAGTGGGAGAAGTCACTGAGAAGTGATGGGGATTTTAAAAGAGAATTTTAAAAAATAATGAAGGCCTTATATTGCAGATCTCTCCTTGTTGCAAATAGTTGGGGGATATTAGAACAGATTGTTATGCACAGTATCTCTCAATTGGTTGCTTTTGGTTTATTGTTTTTCTTGGATACAAAGAAGGATTCAGTCTGGAGGTGGGAAAGGTTGGGGGGTGAGAAGTGGGAATAAGGGAAAGTTTTTGTTTTTCCCCCAAAAAATGACTGTGCTTTAAGACAAAAGTCATTAATATACTATATTAAAAGAGAAGGGGGGGCAGAAAAAGAGTACATCTATTAAGAGGAAGAGTGAGTCAGAACAGGCATCAAACTTTGCTCTGCCACTCTCTGATGCATTCATCATGTAATAATACTGTGTATTATAATGACCCCCATTGTTATCATATCCACCACTTGGCACTGTGTTGGGCCCATAGTAGGTGCTTAATAAAATGCTTGTTGACGACCAATAGAAGATGGATTTTTTTTTTTGCCTTTTGGAGGGGGGAAGGTAGGGCAATTGGGTTAAGTGACTTGCCCAAGGTCACACGGCTAGCTTTTGTGTTAAGTGTCTGAGGCCAGATTAGAACTCAGGTCCTCCTGACTCCAGGGCTGGCGCTATATTCACTGCACCACCTAGCTGCCCCAAGAAGGTGGATTTCTTTTGGGCAGGGAGTGTAGCATATCTAAACTGGGTCTTTGTCCCAGCACTGTATTCTGTATGTACATTGTGCTGTATGTTGTGCTGATTTGAATAACAAGGCAGGACACACTGACAGATATACACAGAGGCTGGCACTCATGAAGGAACACAACAAATACAATCCTCCCTGTGTACAACTCAGTGTCTGTGGAAAATAACAGTAGCAAGCATTTCTATAAAAAGTGCTTTTCATATATTATCTCATTTGATTCTCACTACAATCCAGGGAAATAAGAAAAACGATTATTATTCCCATTTTACAGATGAGGAAACTGAGGCAAATGGGTTAAGTGATTTGCCCTGGGTCACACAGTTAATAAATGTCAGAGGTTAGATTTGAACTCAGCTCTTCCTGATTCTAAGAAAGGTGCTTTATCCTTTATATACTGCTGCAGTACAGGGTTCATCACCCACACCTGTGTAGCAGTATGCTTTCCAAACACTTTTGCCATCGGTCACCTAATTTCTTGAATTCACCCCAAGCAAGGGAAGGCTCAGTCTGTCATCTCCGTTTTGTAAAAGAAGGCACAGAAGCCCAGAGACCAGAAACGAGTTGCTGAGGGTCTTGAAGCAAGCCTCCCAACATCCAACCCTCCCAGCTTCACACCTGTGATCACTCCCCAAAGAAATAGGAAACATCCCATGCCCCACTGACTCACTGAAACCTAAAGAAAAATCAGTCTTCGTCCCCCTCCTCCTCCTACCCCATCCACACACCCACACTCCAGCTGGACACACAGATGTTTTCTGACGTTTTGGCAACTTCTTACAAAAATGGACCCCATCTTGCCTGAAGCCGACATCTCTCATGCATTCCTCCCTCCTGCTTTCACCATGGGAATGGGACGTGGACAGAGGGTGCTGCTCTCCTCCCCACAGGAACTTTGACAGTCTAGGAGGAAGAGGCTAAGAAAGCAATTCAGCAAGTTTTTACTGAGTACTTACTGTGTACAGACCCCTGGTCTTGGGAGAGATACAGAATCTAGCTAAGACACCACACACACACATCAAGGAGTGCATAGTCCAGGACGGGCTGAGGCACCAAGATGATTATGCTATGCAATATTATGCAATATCAACCAATTAGCCAACAGGTATTTATTAACCACTTACTGTGTGTCAAGCACTATGCTAACCTGATGATACAAAAACAAAAATTAAATAGTTCCTGGCCTCAAGAGGCTTCTATACTAATAAGAGAGCAAATTTAAGAAGAGAAGGAAAGGAAGGAAGGAGGGAAGGAAGGAAAGAGGGAGGGAAGGAAGGAGGGAAGGAAGGAGGGAAGGAAGGAGGGAGGGAGGAAGGAAGGAAGGAAGGAAGGAAGGAAGGAAGGAAGGAAGGAAAGGAGGGAGGAGAGTAAAGAGAGGGGAAGAGAGAGGAGAGAAGGCAAAGAAGAAGGAAGGAGGGGAGGGAGGGGAGGGGGAAGGATTTAGTAAGTATTGGGATACAAATACAAAAAGTAGGATAGTTCATACCCTGAGGGAGGTTAGAGTCTAATAAGGAAGACAACATATAGAAAATTTCAATTGTCCATCAGGTGGAAAGACCCCTGGGCACCTTAGGGTGAGGCAGCATGACCACAATGTATAAAGAATGACATGCGCACTGCAGAGGGAACCAGCAATGATTGCTGTGGGAGGTGGGAAGTTGGAAAGGTTACTGACATGGGAGACCAGGGATGTTGCCTAAGGAGGTGGCATTTCAGTTGGCATTAAAGGGTGAGGAAGAAACAGGCAGAGGAAAGGGAGCTTAAGAGAGATTCTGGACACCAAGGAACAATAGCCAGAGAGGGGAGAGGGATCCCCAGGGCCCAGTTTAGCCCAGGCCAGGAAGGATTGCCCTCACCCCTGCCCACCTCCATGTAGCCCCCACAGGCTGCCTTCCAGAGCCCAAGGCCAGGGAGAGGCTCACGAGAACAGGAAGCTGTAGTAGAAATCTCCACGCTGATCAGAAATGCAGAGGACAGTGACAGGTTGATTTTACAGCTCCTTTCAGAGCCCGCTGCTGGCCCTGGGCAAGGGATGAATCAGCTTTCTCTGGCCTTGGCTCGACTCAATTTTCTTTCCTATGATTTCTTCCTTTTGCTGCTGGGGGTGGGGACAGTGAAGAGTGGAATGGGCTTTTGTTGTTTTCATTTTGTGTTTTATTCTCCCTCCTTCCCTCCTTCTCCAGAAGCTAGAGATTGATGGACAGAGATATCTGAAAAATTAATGGAAAGGTTTCTCTTTTTCTCTCTCTAGTTCTAGTTCATTCATTCAACAAATATGTACTGTATAGAGCACATTCTCTTTCTCTTTCTTTTCCCTCTTGGTCCCTTTGTCAATAAACAATAAAATCCAGTCCTACAATTTTCTCACACAAGCATACTGATTTGATTCATGCCTCCCCCCCCAATACCCATAGTTTCTCCTGGGACCATCAGAATTTGATTTATGTCTAGGTCTCCACAAAAAAAGAAGAGCCCTCCTTTCCTATGAAAGCACTCAGGCTAACAAACCATTAATTAATGAATGGGCTTTATTTAGTCTAAGAAACAAATGTAAAGGACCCTTTAGCCCAAGACCTCTCTCCTTCCCTCTCCAATGTCCTCCACCTCTCCAGAGACCTGTACAGTCCTCCAGACCTATAGCACCATCTTGGGTGAGCTCTCCCCATCTCCCCATTTCCCCATAAGGGGAAAAGACTTGAGATTGCAAAAAAGTCAAGAAACTTCCTCTTCCACTGACCCTATTCTGCACTGAGGACCTATTTCTCCATTCTCATACTACTATACTGGAGTTAAAGATATCCACCCACCACACCACCTAATTAGGGGAATGCACTCACTCACTAAAGCTAAGTTAACCCTTTTCCATCTACTTACACAATCCACATAACTCATAGTATCAGAAAAGGACAATGTCCGAGTTGACTCCTCCACATCATGGCCCTGTCCCTTGCTGCTCCTATGACTCCATCTTGTACTTGGTGGAGATGTTCCTTTACTGGTTCAAAAACTCTTCAACCAATCCCCTGTTGTCTCTCCACTCCTGAAAATTACCTTGTCATTATGTTGTATACATTTATATATGTGAGATGTGGGGTAGAGCATAGAAATCTGGCCTTAGAGCCAGGAAGACCGGGTTCAAGTTCAGCGTCAGACACAAACTGGTTGTGTGACCCTGGACAAGTCACTTAACCAATCAGTTCTCCAAGCAGCTCTCTAATAACATAAGTTGCAGAAAATGTGCCTCCCTGGAATTCATTCTCTGCAAGAGCTCCCTACACCAAGGTCTGACTGAAAACAACAGTGCAGATATATATATATACATATATGTATATGTACATACACTCTCGTGTATATATATATGAGTGTTGTGTGTGTGCATTTTGTGTGTGTTTCCCTCAATAGAGTTAATGCTCCTACAGAGGTACTGTTTCATTTTTATATTTGCAACCCCATCATCCAGCACAATGCCTAAGCATATAATGAGCATTTAATAAATGCTTGTTGATTGGCTAATTGATTCCTGCAGCTCCTGATCTAGGTTGCTCATTCCCAAAGGGCTCTCTCACCACCTGAATCCTCTGCTACCTCTGGGACTCCCTGGTTCCCTGTAAAAGTCTTATTTTTGCCTTTCTTTGTATTCCCAGAGCTTGGCACATAGTAGGTGCCTAATATATGCATGTTGACTGACAGATACACAGACTTTCCTTCTAAAGAACAGAGTGCAAGTATCTGTATGTAACCCCTTTCTCTTTTGCATCTCTCAGCAGGCATTCTCCCCAGCCCTTCAGGAAAAGGCCAAGTCCAGGTGCCTGAATTGGCAGTGATTCAGCCAATTACCTTCCTTTCGGTATTAAAAAGAGTAAGTGAATGCCCAGGGGCCAAGCCAGTTCACACTTTATCCAAGAGCTAATCTCATCAAGGGATTAACACCTCTTTAAGGAGACATAAAAAAGGATTACCCTCAGCAGTCTCTGGTAAAGATATCACCCATTTCCCTGGCCCTTCACAGTTAATAAAACACCTTCTTCAAAATAGCTATGGGAAGAGGCAGGTGGTACCTGATCCTCTATAGTTCTGGGCTTCATTGATCCCCTCCCTACTCCCACAAAAAGTCCAGGAAAGCATTCATCAGGAAATATTCTCCCCATTTCACAGATGGGTAAACTGAGGACAGATTCATCACCACTCTTCCAGTCAGATGGGCACAGTGGGAAAACAGGATTTAAGTTGAACAATAAATTGAACCTATTCCCAAAAGATGTTACTATGTCCATCGAACTTCTTCCCAACCTATGCAAGAATGGCCTGAAACTTCATGTCAGAGGGCTCAGCTCCAGCCACCTGTCCTGTTAAAAAGGGCCATATGCCATTATCTCATCAAGCCCTGGGTACCCATCACAGGCCATTGAGAATCTGTTAGGGAAAGGAGAACACAGTTTAGAGGATATGAGAGAGACACTGGACTAGGAGTCAGGAGACCTAAATTATAATCCCCATGCCACAGATACAACTCCTCCTTGTTATGTCCTTAGGTGAGTTTCTTAACACCTAAGAGCCTCAGTTCCCTCATCTGTAAAATGGACATCAGAATACCTGCTCTGCCCAGCTCACAAAGATGAAATTAAATAAATAATGGATGGGAAAGCTCTCTGAAAAGGTGGAACACATGCTACAGGGGAATTATGACTTAATCATTCCCTTGCTGCTGAATTTTCAAGCTTTCTTTTTCCAATTTGTTGCTGTTTTCAGTTGTATATGACTCTTTGTTACCCCCTTTGGGGTTTTCTTAGCAAAGATGCTGAAGTGGTTTGCCATTTTTTAACCCAGCTCATTTTACAGATGAGGAAACTGAGACATACAGGGTTAAGTGACTTGCCCAGGGTCACACAGTTAAGTAACTGTCTGGGGTTATATTTGAACTTGGGGAGATGAGTCTTCCTGACTCCAGGTTTTGTGCTCTCTGCACTATGGTGCCCCCTAGTTGCCCCTTTTTCCAAAGCTGCTGCCTTTAAAAATGCCCAGCTCTTCCCCCATCCTAAAAAACAAAAACAAAAAACCTTCACGGGACCCTACCATCTTCTCTGCTATGGCCCCACATCTCTCCTTTTTTTCATAATCAAACTAGAAAAAGAGCTCCGGGAGGCAGGATCTCCTTTCACTTTTCTTTGCACCCACAGTGTATGTAAATGTAAATGTGTATGGTTAGTCCAAACAATCAATAAATAAAACATTATTAATTAACTACTGTGTTGCAGGTACTGTGATGGGTGCTAAAGACACAGATATAAAAAAGGAAATGTTCTATTGAGAAAAACAACATTCACATAGAAAAGGGAATATAGAAAATGTACAATAGTAATGGTTACAAAGGGAAGGAACAAGCCTTCATTAAGCACCTACTACTAAGTGCTTTTATAAATATTATCTTTTTCGATGCATACAACAAACCTTCAAGGTAAGTGCTATTATTATTCCCAATTTACAGTTGAGAAAAATTGAGATCAAGTGACTTGCCCAGGGTCACACAACTAGTAAGTGCCTGAAGTGGGATTTGAACTCAGGTCTTCCCGACTCCAGGTCCAGCCTAGTTGGGTCAGTAATTGCAAGTAATAGCAAGAATCTATAGAGAACTTCAAAGTCTGCAAATCCCTTTAATATGTTACTTTATTTTACCTTCACAACAACCCTGGACAGTAGGTGCTATTTTTTATCTCCATTTTACAGATGAGGAAACTGAGGCACAGAGATGCCAAGTTATTTGCCCAGGGTCCTACAGTTGCTGAGAGCCCAAGACAGGATTCAAACTCAGGTAGTCCAACATTCTAGCAACCAAACCCACCAACAGCTAAGTGTAAAGGGGAGGGAAATCAGAAAAGGTTTCTTGTAGAAGTCTAAGCTGGGCTTTGAAGGAAATCAGGGGATTTGAAGAAGCTTTGGGGAAAAGCTGGTTCATTGCCTCCTTTTTCTCACCTTCTATTCACTTCTTAATTCCTCAGGATCTGCCTTTGTCCCTACCGCTGGACTGAAATTGTTTTCTGAGATCTCCAACAATCTCATTTCAAAATCCAATGGGTTTTTCCCAATCCTTGTCCTTCTTGACTTCCTGGCAGCCTTTGATGTTGTTGACCATCCCCCCCTCCCCTTAAGAAACACTCTCCTTCCCTCAGTTTTCATGACAGTGCCTCTCTTTACTTCCTACTCATCTCATCAGTTCTTCTCAGGTTCCTTTGCAGGATCCCCATCCATGTCCTGTGCCCCATTCGTGGGTGTGCCCTTGGGCTCTTTCCTGGACCTCATCTCCTCTCTTCCTCTCTGTCTTGCTGATCTCAGCAGCTCCCACCAGTTTGATCATTATCTCTATGCAGATGACTCCCAAATCTCCATATTCATCCCTCATCTCCCACCTGAGCCCCAGGCTCACATCTCCGACTGCCAGCTTTCCATCTCCACTTGGATGTTCCATAGGCATGTCAGACTCATTATCCCCACCCCCCCACTTAAAAGCATCCTTCCTCAAAATTCCTGTCTTTCTGTCAAGGGTAGCATTCTTTCAGCCACTCGTGTTTACATCTTAAGAGTTATCCTCTGCACTGCACCCTCCTCCAGCCCCCATATCTGATCCTTTACGAAGGCTTTTTGATTCCACTTTTACAACCACCACTGTTCTGTCTGACCCCTTCTCTCAACTAATGGCTTATCCTTCCTAATTCAGATTCTCACCTCTTGCTTGGGCTATTGCAACAGTTCCTTAACAGGTCTCTCTCAATCTGTTCTCTCCCCTCTTCAATTCATCTTCCACAAAGTTGAAAAATCCATATTTCTAAAGCACAGATGGAGCCATATCACTTTTCTGCCCAAAAAGTTTCTGTGACTCTATTGACTTTAGCATAAAACACGAATTCTTCTGGCTGGCATCTTAAATCCTCCCCAATCTGATTTCAGCCCTGCTTTTCAGGTTGGTCATAAATTACTCCTACTCCACATTCCAGTCAACTTGTCATTACTGTTTCCTGTATATTCCTCACACTCTTCAATCTCTATGTCACTCCTTGTCCGGACTGGCTCCCATCCCTGCAATACTCCCCGTCTTGAAATTCTGAGCTCTTCCAAGGCTCCACTCAAGCACTTACCCCCTTCATGAGGGGTAGTCCAGATTTCTTTAATTATTGATAACCCTGCCCAATTTATTTTACAAGGGTCTTTTATTTATGTGAACATCATACTGCATCACCCCAGGAGCATGTAAGTTTCTTGAGATCAGGGAATATCTCACTTGTATCTCTATCCCCAGTGTCTGACAAATAAGAGATGCTTAATAAATATTTGTTGATTGGTTGTGAAGACAAACTACATCAAAAGACTTAAAAACTCTGATCAATGCAAAGACCAAAAGTGATTGTAGACGAGAGGATCAATGATGAAACCCCAAAGCCATCTCCTGACAGAGATGCAATAGACTCAGGATACAGAACACCGACATTGTTAGACAGGGCTGATTCTGGAACTGTCTTGCTACCTTATGTGTGTTTCTTATAAGGGGCTTGTTTTCCTGGAAGCAGAGTGGTCCAGTGAATAGAGGGCTGGGTCAGGATTCAAGAAGAGAATCCAGAGAATGTATGACTCTGGGCAAGTCACTACACTTTGGTTTGCCTCTGTTTCCTCAACTGTAAAATACTGATAACAACAGCAACTACCTTCCAGGACAAAATAAGATAAATATTTATAAATAGCCCTTAGCACAGTGCCTGGCAGATAGTAATAAATGCTGGTGTCCTTTCTTCCTTTGTTTCCAGTAGGGAAGTGGGAAGAAAATAGATGCTTATTAATTTAAAAATTATTTTTAAGGGGCGGCCAGGTGGCTCAGCAAGTAAGAGCACCGGCTTCAGTGTTGGGACGACCTGGAGATCGAATCCCGGGCTCAGACACAGCACCACACCCAGAAATAACTGGCCTTGTAACCTTGAGCAAGTTACTTAACCCCCATTGCTTAAAAAAAATTTTTTTTAAGTGTTTGCTTATTGATTAACCAGAAATTAGCTGCAAGGCAAGGAGAAAGAGCTCAGAACTATTAAAAGCCTAAGGCTGAGGAGGCGGCAGAAAGAGCCTGGTCCCTCAGAGGGACCTGGGTTCAAATGCTGAATCTGCCATTGGTTTTATATATGACCTTAGATAAGTGACTGTCCCTCCCTCTGCCTCACTTTCTGCATCTGTAAAGTGAAGGGAGTAGGGCTAGATCATCTTTAAAGTTATGGAGCTCTATGTTGACCTTGACCTCACACCTGGGGATTGGTTCAGGACCCTTTGAGGAGGGCATACCACAGTGCTAAGAAACCTGGAGGTAGAAGTCAGTCCAAGAGCTTTCAAAAAAGGAAAAAGGAGGAATAAGGAATCACTAGGGGTCAGTTGGGGAAGTTGATCTGATCCCATACTCCTAGCATGTCAGAGGGTGAAGGGACCTCTGGTTTTGGAAGGGGCCCTAAAATATGGAATGTCAAAGCTAAGAGGAGCCTTAGAACAAAGAATGCCAGAATAGGGAGGGACCTTAGAACAGGGAATGTCAGAGCTGGGAAGAACCTAATTCAGGGGTTCTTAGCCTTCTTTGACTACTGGATCATTTTGGCTATCCAGTGAGACCTATGGACCCCTTCTTAGACTAGTGTTTCAAAATGCATAAAATAAAATCCATAGGATTGTAATGGAAACTACATTGAAATATAATGAAATTATACTGTAAAAAAAGATGTAACTTCTCTCATTCAAGCTCACTGACTCCAAGCTAAGAACCACTGCTCTCATCCAATCTACCCATG
This sequence comes from Petaurus breviceps papuanus, assembly GCF_028583685.1. Taxonomy (NCBI): domain Eukaryota; kingdom Metazoa; phylum Chordata; class Mammalia; order Diprotodontia; family Petauridae; genus Petaurus; species Petaurus breviceps. The sequence continues at coordinate 13,291,357 of NW_027185720.1, forward strand.
CAATGGAGGAGAAAATGGAGGCCCAGAGATGGGATGTTATTGGTCTGAAGTCTCAGGGAAATAACAGCCAGGCCAGGATTTCAGGTCTCCCAAGAGCCAGCCCGGCCCTCGGCACCATAATTCCCAATCTGTCTGCAGCAGGCAGATGCTGAGGGCCAGAGGGCTCAGAGAATGAGGGACCTGGTGCCAGCCCCCTCCTCCTCCACCTCCCAGAGAGAGAAAGAGAAAGCAGATCCTACCTCTTCCCAGCCTATGCTAATCTATTAATCTCTTCGGTTTTAATCTTTCAGGCAGGATTAAAAACAAATCAATGCCAGAAAAGAAACCAACATTTGAATAGAACAATTGAGGGAAGAGAGGGATCAGACCAAAAGTTTGGGGTGTTGAGGGATGAGGTGGGGTAATTTAACCCCATTTGCTTCTTTCTAGCCCTTAATGACTGCTGGCCACTCCCCATCCCAGTCCTCTCCCCACCCCCAAGGCTTCTCTTGAGAGTAATAAGGGCCATGGGCGGGCATCAGGAGAGCCAAAGAATTCTAGACTCTCAGAGCTGGTGGCCCCCCTCAACTCTAAGAACCCCTCCCTCTATAACAATCCCCACAAAACTTCTGCTTGAAGACCTCCAGTAATGGGGAATTCTCTTCCTCCAGAGGCAGCCTATTCCAAGCCCTCACTGTTGATTTTTATCCTGGTTCTAACACTATGTGTGGCCATGAATGGGCTGCTTCTGATTGAATGCTCCATTCTCATCTATCAAGTGGGAATAATTAGTCCTGCCTCGATGCACTTCATGGGGATACTGGAGAAATTAGACAAAATAACAGATCAGAAAATTAACAGAGAATAAGCCGAGTGAGGGCAGGGACGGCATCTTATTGAGACATTATCTCTCTCCAAGACCCCAAGACAAGGTTCTGCCTTCAGTGTATGTGTAGTGAGTCATATTTGAAAAAGCCATGGATCTCTCATTTTACAGGTGAGGAAACTGACCCCTAGAGACCTAAAGTGATTTGCCCCAGAACCAGGACAAGACTTGGGTTCTCTGACTTAAGGTCCCAGGTGCTTTCTACATCATAAGATTCCAAGCTGGGAAGAACACTCAGCCCCATCTCCTCATTTACAAATTGGGAAACTGAGGCCTGGAGAGGAAGTCAATTCTTACTGAATCAAATCTGTTCAATCAAAATTGTTTTGTTAAAAAGCACAAAGCATGGCTTCACCCCTGACCAGGTTTTTAGTTTCATGGAATAAAACTGAAGCAAAGAGACAGATCCCAAAGTATCTAAAGAGTCCACATCTTTCTGCCCTGCTGCTCTCAGCAGCCCAGAGGAATGGCCTCCCACACACTCACCCCAGGGGAAGAACAGTTCAATTTAGGCAGGTGAGTGGGAGGGAATTAATCTGACAGCAGGCGAATGTTGAGAACCAGAGAATGTCAGGGCTGGAAGGGGCTCTAGAACAGGGGATGTCAGGGCTAGGAGGGGATCTAGAACAAGGGATGTCAGGGCTGGGAGGGGCCTCAGAACAAGGAATGTCAGGGTTAGGAGGGACCTTAGAACAGGGGATGTCAAAGCTGGGAGGGGCTCTAGACAGGCGATGTCAGGGCTGGGAAGGGATCTAGAGCAAGGGATGTCAGGACTGGGAGGGGCCTCAGAACAGGGGATGTCAGGACTGGGAGGGGCCTCAGAACAGGGAATGTCAGGTTTGGGAGGAGCTTTAGAACGGGGAATGTCAGGGTTGGGAGTGGGCTTATAACACAGAATGAAGGAGTTAGGAGGGACCTTAGAACAGGGGATGTCAGGACTGGGAGGAACCTTAGAACAGGGGATGTCAAAGCTGGAAAGGGCCTTAGAAAGGGATGTCGGGGATGGGAGGGGCCTGAGAACAGGGGATGTCAGGGCTGGGAGGGGCCTCAGAACATGAAATGATCATAATCGTTAGTCTCTGGAGCTTTAAGGTTTTCGAAGTCCTTTACAAACGTTATGTCATTTGCTCTTCACAGCAATTCTGGGGTCAGGTGCTTTCATGATCCCCAAATTACAAATGAAGCAGACAGAGTCAGTGACTGATGCTGTTTGTCAGTGAGTGCCTCTGATTTCCTCCCAGGTGCTGGAATTCAGCACCAACTATCCACCCCTCACTTCTTTACCAACAGGTAAAGACTGCTTTCTCTCCTGTTCTGCAGGTCCAAAGTTGGTCATTGAAAGTATACTCAGTCACTCCCCTTCTCAAAAGCTTGTATGGTTCTCAGTAATTTCTCAGATGACATACCAAGTCCTCTGACTGGCAGTCTGGGTCCAAGCTGTCCTTGCAGACTGAGCCCTTGCTACCACCCTTTGTGGATTCTATGGTCCAACCAAACAGGACTCCTTGAAGTTCTTTGTAACTGACATGCCATCTCCCACCTCCGTGCCTTTGTACCAGCTGTGCCTTCTACCTGGAATGGTGTCCTCCCTTCACCTCCATTTGGTACCTCTCTTCAAGATTCAGCTGCATTTCAGTGTCTTTCCTTATTCTCCCAATTGTCAGTGCCCCCCCCACTTAAAAAAAAACTTTGCCTTTTAGAGAGCTTGAAGGAACTTAGAGGGCACTTAATCCAACCTGCCCATTTTACAGTTAAGGAAACCGAGGTCCTGAGTGAAGAAGTCACTTTGTCTTCACGTCCCCAACACAATGTAATATCTTTAAGAGAAGGTAGGCCAGAACTCTTCCCTCTCCACCTCCTTGGTCTCCAGAGCCCTCCTGGAGGGGAGCAAAGGCTCCAACCCCTCCTCTTTTCCCTGGTCCTTTCTGGGACCTCTAGGATCCTTCCGTAATGAATCAGAGCCTTAGCAAGGAGAAAACCTCTGGCTTCTGGCTCTCGTTCCTTCCTCCTTCCCCCATGCCCTGGTTCTCCACGAGGCATAAGCTCTGGGGTTGGGGAGGACACCCAGCCTGCTCCTGTCTCCTTTAATGAGCTTTCACCAGCCAGGCCTCCCCCCGGGACAGCCGCCTCTGATTTCCTACCCGGTGCTGGAAACACAGATTAAAGCAATTAGGCAGAAATAATCGGAGGGAAAAGGGGAGAGGAATCCGGAGCCCCTAATTATACTAGCTTAATCAAGGCACAATTATGCAGGGACTTTTTCAGATTATAAATTAGCCCCAACTCCCATGAAGGACCCAGAAGATAGGGGGAAAGGATCATTTTAAAATCACCATCATCAATACTCCTCCCATGAGCACTCAAGCTTCAGCCTGCTGCTCTGTAACCATGGCCCAGTCCTCAAAACCCTCTGGGCCTCAATTTGCTCCTCTGTGAAATGGAACTGTGAGAAGCAACTTAGTATGCTGGATAAAGGGCTACTCTCTCAGTCAGGAAAACTGAAGCTCTTAATTTGGAGTCTGGGAATTTTTTCATATATTTTCATAACTGCATTTCAATACAATTGGATTCCTGCTTCTGAAACATGCTGGTCATTCGACCTTGGCAAGTCACAGTCTCTCCGAATCCTCCAGGAGCTCTCTAAGATTTTAAGTCACAGACTAGTCGTGGATTGGCATCGGAGGGTTGGGATTGTACAGGAAGTTCCCTAGCCTGATGATCTCAAGTCCAGATCCCAAGGAAATAGGATTTAATCATCCTAGCTGCCCCTTCCAGACAGGGTTGCTGTGAAGCCAGTCCTTTGAATGACTCTGGAAATGTGAGGTATTCATGATAACGAGGCCATTCATACCCATCCTCCTCTTTGGGGATTATTGTCCGAATTTGAGAGGTGAGGGATTGGGGCCCAAAGGGACTGTAAGGATGGCCTCCATCTTCATAAGGCATGATTGAAAGGGAGCTCCATAGAGGCACAGGGGACGTTGTGGGAGGGTTCGATGGTACATAGACAAATGGGGAGACCCTGAAACTCAGATCACAGAGGCATACACCCCCAATGCAGTCAGGAATCCCAGCTAAAGCCATTTCCAACAAGTGTCCAAATCTTCCACTTGAAGGAAGACTTCTAATGACGGGGAGCTTACTATGTGGTAAGGTTGCTCATTCCACTTTTACAGTAGGTGACTGGCAAATGGTGTAGAATTTAGGGGTGGGGAACCTTCAGGCCTCAAGGCTATATGTGGCCCTATAGGTCCTCAAGTGCGGCCCTTTGACGAATCCAAACTTCACAGAATAAATCCCCTTCAAAAAGGATTTGTTTTGCAAAATTTGAACTCAGTCAAAAGGCCACACCCAAGGACCTAGAAGGCCACAGGTTCCCCACCCCTGGACTGTAAATAGACAATGTAGACCAGCCCTCACCTCCTGTAAGACCTACCCAGAGCAGGGCAGGTTTAGTTCATCTAAATCACTCTCAAACACCTTGGGCTGTGTGACCCAGGAAGTAAATAAGCTTCTTCATCTCTTCTTGTCAACTCCTAATGCTTAGCTCTGGGTTCAGTTTCTGGCTTGCCACTGACTTGCTGTGTGATCTTCAGCAAGTGACTTCCCTTCTCTGGGCTTCATATTTCTCTTTTGTAAAAATGAAGACATTGTTTTGGTTGATCATTAAGGTCCCTCCCACCTCTGACATTCATTCCTTGTTCTAAGTTCCCTCCCGGATCTGACATTCCCTGTTCTAAAAGCCATCCCAGCCCTGACATTCCCTGTTCTAAAAGCCATCCCAGCTTTGACATGCTGGAGCCTATCAGGTGAGCTGTGAAGCAAGATCGCCCTCTGCTGGTGTTATTTGCAAACAATTATTCCTCACATACCTGAACAGCTTTCTGCTCTTTCAAAACCCATCACAGCCTCAAGCTAAGTGTTCTCCCTCTCCTCTTTCCCTTCTCTCCCTCCTCCCACATTTTTTCGTCTTTCTTGCTCCATCCCTAACCCGCCCTCATAACACAGATATACCAGGAGGTTCATTTGAACCATCTCACCACCTTCCCATTCACCTGGAGTAGAGTCCTTTTCCTCTGCCCCCCTCCCTTGTCCAGGGCTGCTCCAGACCATAATCATCTGGTTTGTATAGTATATAGAGGAAGGGGAGAAGGCCTGGCCTCAGGCAATGAGCCTCCAGGCCCTGCAGCTGTACCACTGGCTGGACAGCAACCAGGAGTCCTAAGGTCTCAAACCCAGTACTCACCCACATATGAGGAAGTTGGACTGGGAGATCTCTGAGGGCCTTTTTTCACTCTAAATCCTGTGATCCAGTGACCCAAGGGCAAATAATAGTGACCCTTCAGCTTGATGCCTCTGTGATTACAGCCTCGCTGATTCTCTGATTATAGCATCACCGAAGCTCAGAAGTGGAAAGGACCTCCGAGGTCATCTGTTACAAGAACAGCAATTGCTTCTGAGACGTACCTAAAAAGCAGATACCCGATTTCTGCCTGAGACCTCCAGTGAATGGGAGTTTCCTTCTTTCCAAGGAAACCCGTTCTAATATGGGACAGCTCTACTTTTATTAAGTCAAACTCTAGCACCCTTTGGTTTTCTATCTGCCCTCTGGAGTGAAGCAGAGAAAGCCTGCCCTCTCTTCCATATTATAGACCTTAAAAATATTTGCAGTGAATAGAGCCAAGAGGAGGGGGTGCTTGTGGGTGGATGTCATAGGGTCCATGAACTAGTATGGGGTAAATTCCTTCTTTATTTCAATATAGTTCATTTCCTCTATAATCTTACGCAGTTTCTTTTATGCCTAAAAAAAAATAAAACATGATTCTGAGATCTCAGGCTTCACCAGACTGATCACCCAGAAGGTTTGAGATACAAAGTCTCAGTCCTTGCATGGGTTCTGCACTGGGCTTTCCATCAGCCAGTCCTTCACTTTCCTGACATGAAGAGTCCACTTTCTACTCTGATCTCAGATTCCCTAAATTCTATCTCTTAAGTTGCTTCTTATACAGAGGTCATGATTAGAAGCCAGCTGTAACAAACTGAAATCTCTCTCTCTCTCTTTCTGTGACTCTCTCTGTGACTCTGTGTGTGTGTGTCTCTCTCTCTGTCTCTGTGTCTCTCTCTGTCTCTTTCTCTCTCTCTGTCTCTCTCTGTGTCTCTGTCTCTCTCTGTCTCTCTCTGTCTCTCTGTGTCTCTGTCTCTGTCTCTCTCTCTGTGTCTCTGTCTCTCTCTCTCTCTCTGTGTCTCTCTCTGTCTGTGTCTGTGTGTGTGTCTCTCTCTCTGTTTCTGTCTCTGTTTCTCTGTCTCTCTCTCTCTTTCCCTCTGTTGCCTTTCCAGGGATCGAGCATGGCTTTGCTTCTTCAGAGATTATGATATTCCAAGGTTTGAAACCCAAGACCCTCAGCAGGAACACACTGACATGATGGGAATTTGTCTGATGGATTCTTGAGACTGTTAAAAACAACAACAACCCACTGTGTAATTTCTCAAACACAATCCAGCCCACTTTTCCTCCAATTCTGGCTCCAACTTCTCCATCTTTGATGCCTTCCCCTTTCATTCTAATTCTGTCACCCAATGAGGAGGTTTTGTTTCATAGTGGATCATAGAGGTAAATTTTGAAGGGGGCTCAGATAGAAGGCACAAGTGGATAGAGCACTAGTCCTGGAGTCAGGAAGACCTGAGTTCGAATCTGGCCTCAGACACTTATTAGCTGTGTGACCCTGGGCAAGTCACTTCACTCTGCCTGAAAAAAGAGAAGACTTGAGGGGAGCTCAGAGGCCATCTTGTCCAATATTCTCATCTTACAAGTGAGGAAACTGAGGCCCAAAGTTATGTAGCACTCAGTTACAAAGCCATAATTGAACCCAGCACCTCCAACTCTTAGCCCCATATTATAACATAACGTACTGCATTTCCAACCATGATCAATTTTATTATAAGGTCAATCTTATGATTTATTATATAAATTATTATTTATACCAGAGAAAACACAAGGGTAGAGAAAGGATATGAGTATATGAGTCATAGTGGACAGATGGAAACAACATGGAGAGGAGGGGGGAAATAGGATGGAATTTCTCCACTTCAAATCTTCCTCCTTACTGCTCTAAGCCCCAGTGGTAAAAGTTTTCTTCTCCAGACATTTTAGAACATTTTGTCTTATCTTTCCCTTACTCCCATCACTACCTAGTTTGTATTTATGAGTTTCCTCCCAATAGAATGGAAGCCCAATGAGGGCAGGCACTGTTTCATTCCAGCTCTGAGCATAGCATCTAGCACATAATGGCTGGTTTTTTAACACAACATTCATTTATACTGAACTAAGCACTTTCGTTTGGTCCTCACAACAGCCTAGGAGTTAGGCACAATTATGATCCGCATTTCACATATAAGATAACTGAACCAAACTAAGGTTAAGTGGCTTGCCCAGAGCCACACAGTTAGTAAGCATCTGAAGCTGGATTTGAACTCATTTTCCTGACTCCAGGCTCAGTGCTCTCTTCACTGCTGCCTTTATAAACACTTGCTTAATTTTCCTCCATGGACCTGGGTTGAATGAAGTCTTCCATTATACAGAGTGTCCCAAAGTCTTAGTGTTGTTTGAAAACTTTATGAACATGCTGTCCATAGAATCATCAAAATCTAGATTTAGAGCTGGGTGGGACCTTAAAAGTCATCTTGTCCAGCCACCCCAGAGTTCAGGGGTTAAGTGATCTGACCAAGGTAACACAGTTTCAAACTGTCTGGAGATTTGAATCCAGGTTTGACTGAGTCAAAGTTCAACATATTAGCCATGGCTCCTGGTGTTTCTGCCAGCTGTGACCTACATAAAATTGCATGGGGTGCTGGATTTAAGGCTGGGAGGCACATTAAAGACAGAAGACAGGAGGGAGGGAGGGAGAGAGGGAGAGAGAGAGAGAGAGAGAGAGAGAGAGAGAGAGAGAGAGAGAGAGAGAGAGAGAGAGAGGAATTTTGGAAGGGGAGGGGGAAAGAGAAGGAAGAGAGAGGAGGGGGAGAGAGAAAGAAGGAAGAGAGAAGATGATGATGATGATAAGAAGATGAAGAAGGAGGGGGAGAAAGAGGAGGAGGAGAGAGAAGAAAAGAAAGGAGAAGAAAAGAGGAGATATTATGTACAATATGCATATCATCTATAGTATGAATTATGTGTGATATATTTTATATTATATATGATGCATGATATATTATTTTGTTGTTATTCAGTTGTTTCAGTCATGTCTCATTCTTTACAATCCCATTTGGAGTTTTCTTGTCAAAGACACTGGAGTGGTTTGTCATTTCCTTCTCCAGTTATTTTTACAGATGAAGAAACTGAGGCAAACAGGGTGAAGTGACTTGCCCAGGGTCACATAACTAGTAGGTATCTGAGGTCAGATTTTAACTCATGGACAAGAATCTTCCTGACTCAAGAACTGGCAACTATCCACTTCACCATCTAGCTGCCCTATGATATATTCTATATTATATATAATGTATGATATAGTCTACATTATGTATGATGTATATTATGTGATATTCATGCATTATGTATAATATATGATATATTGTGTGTGATATTTATATATTATGTATATTCTAGATACTATCCATTTCAACTTTCCTTTTACAGAAGAGGAAACTGAAACTGAATGGGGTTAAGTGGTTTGCCCAATATAGAACAGGATCATTGAAAGAACCAAGATTTTATTGCAGGTCCCTCCAACTTCAAACCTAGGACAAATGGCACCATGGTTTGATGCAGTGATTAGGGTCTTCAGGTTTAAATCCCACTTCAGACACTTACTAATGTCATGACATTGGCCAAACTATTTAACACCTCTGTCTCCTCATCTATAAAATGAGGGTGTCGGATGTAGATTAGGACCTACATGTCTTTTAAGGAGCTAAAGGAATGAATCTCTAATGGTGGAATTTGGGTCTAGCATGACCAACAATGACAGAAGCTATGTTTAGAGAGAGGAGGGGGCTTTCCTGGCATCTGGTAAATCAGGGTGCCTAGGCAGCTATATACTCTGCCTATTACTGAGGCCAGAAAGCCCTGTACCCAGGGACAATGCCTTTAAGGTCTCTCTGAGCTCCAAATCTACCATGATAGGACATGATCCTACACACTGTTAAGATTCTAGGCATCAGGAGGAGATATTTTTGTGGTTAGGGAGTTCTTTCTAGTACATCTCAAATTACATTCTGAAGGCAACTACCCAGTCTGTCTGTGGCTGAGGCCAACCCTGAAGGATAATCACAATAATATCCCACCTTCCTGTGGCTCTTTTGTTTGCCACTCACTCCCCAAATTAGAGTGGCACAGGATGGGGAGGGGGAGGCTGGGCATGACAGGAGGGAGGGTCCACATGGAGGAGATCACAGATCCCCTGGAATATGATGAGCCCCTTGTGGCAATCCTGTGAGTGAGCTCAGGCAAGTTTTATCACCCCCATTTTACAGGTAAGAAAACTGAGGCTTAGACAATAATTTTACTGACATGACATGCCTACAGTCATATAAAATGTAGAGTCAGGATTCATATTCAGGTCTTCTGCCTCTAAACCCAGGGTTTACTCTTTCTGTTGGAGATGCCTATAAAGACAGAACAGGATGGAAAACAAGAGGCAGGCAGGGAACAGAATCCAAGAGGTTACTGGGGGAGGAAGGAGCACAGGGGAACAGTGGCCAGTTCCAATCAGAGCACCCTAATATGCCAAACAGAGCTGAATCCTGAGCCAGGGATGGACAGCAGCTGAAGCTTCCAAGCCTTCAGTGGGGCCAGCTTGTCCCTGGGCACAGGGCCTGCTGGCCTCAGTAATGGGCAGAGTGTGCAGCTGCCTAGGGGCCCGGACTTACTAGATGCCAGGAAAGCCCCCTCCCCTCTTCAAACACGTCTTCCCTCATTGTCTGTCATGTTGGCCCCAAATTTTACCATTAGAGATTCATTCCTTTAGCCCCCCAAAAGACCTGTAGGTCCTAACTAATAATACATTGATACCTTGTGTTACTTTGGCTAAGTCCTTCTCTGGACCTGTGTCCTCTTCTATAAAATAAAGCAGTTGGACTAAGGTGCCTTCTAACTCTAAAGCTGACCCTAAGCCCTTCCCTGCCTCCAGAACCAGACAGTTTACATGGAAAACACTCTCACTCTCATCTCTCATTTTATCCTCATAACAGCCCTGAGAGAGCAGGGATTATGATCCCAATTTTCTAGCTGATAAAACAAACTCTATCCTGAGACTCGCCAGTCTTATGCTCAAATTCCTCCAATCACAGCCCTGAGGTAGCCAAGGTCAAAAGCAGTTCCCAGGCCTGCCTTTTTCACACTATAAAACATCCAGACGTTTCCGGCTCAGGTGAGCCACTGTTTTTGCATGGCAGAGGTGAGGGAGCCTTTGGGAGCCTGGGTTCTCATTCTTTCCCAGACCGTTGACCTCATGTGATTTATCCCTCTTCCTGCCTGGCTTTGCAAACATCTCCCTCTCTTGTCTCTCACCAGGTCTTCTCATCACAGCTGTTTTGGCTATGAACTAATTGAGCTATGATGCTAGCCCAGGCCCTTTTCTTGGTTTTGTGCTGAAGCAAGTTAGTTGCATGCACAAAGGATGATTAGAGAAAGAGTGTGTGTGCCATGTTTCTATTCAAGTACCAGTACTTACAGTGGGAGGGTGTGGGGAGGATACCATATAAATAACATCCTGTCAGACCCAGTAAATAAACTGAATTTCCATGTTGTTGGGTTCTCTTTTAATCTTCTTCACTCCTGAATGAAACGATAGGGCAATAGAATTTAGAGTGAAAAGTGACTTTCAAGATCATCAAAGATAGAGGGCATAACAGTAACAATTTGCATTTATGTAGCACCCTAGTAAACCTTCCAAATCTGCAAGGTAGATGTTGTTATTATACCCGTTTTATAGATAAGGAAACAAAGCCCCACAGAGGTTATTTCCTCAATGTCAGACAGATTATAAATTATGAAGGCTATAAAGAACTCAAACCCTGGTGTCTTGACTTTAAATTCAGTGCTCACTACTCCTAGATTTTGGGGTCAGACCCCAATTTCAGATACCCAATAAATCTTGCTTGGCTTGAATCATTAACCTGTATTCAAGGCTTCAAAATTCATGGCCCATGGAGCATGACTAGCTAATCCCATTTTTAAAAAGTTAGAGAGAATATTAATCATACAGCTCCCTCCATATAGAATCAATTACATGCTACTCCAGGCTAATCTCATCCTTCCACATACAGACCCCAAAGGCATTGTAGCCATGACATAAAAAGCATGAGGCACAGAATCTCAGAATATGGCATCAGAAGGACCCCAGAGACCATCTGCCCCAAGCCAGATCTGAACAGGTGTCTTTTCTACCACTTCTCCACACAAGAGGGCATCCATCCAGCCTGAAGGGCTCCAGTAATGGGCAACTTGCTACCTCCGATGATGGTGTCTCATTATATTTTGAGACAGCTCTCGTTGTTAAGGAAGGCTTTCATTCTATTGAGCCCAAATCTGCCTTTCTGAAATTGGAACTCTTAAAATTGCCCTGTGGGAGCAGACAAAACAAGAGTATTTTCACTTACACATGACAACCCTTCATTTACTTGTAGATAGCTATCTTGTATCCTTTAAGGCTTCTATTCAGATATCCCCAGTTCCTCCAGCCAACTTCCATGTGCAAGGATTTCCTGCCCTCTAATGGGAGAAAAGGAACTTTGGATTTCAGTCATATCACTTCTCAGCTAGAGGGTACAAGACCCCCAGCTTCTTCCAAACTAAACCTATGAAAAAAGTCTTTGTCCATGATGCTGAACTCACCCTCCACATTCAAGTGTTGAGTCTCCATGGCTCTATCATTCAACTTCTCGAGCATAAAGAGTAGGTCTTGTTATCCCCATTTTGCACAGGAGGAAACTGAGGTTCCTCAGAAAGTGATGGGATTTACCCAATGGATCACCCTTAATTATTCCCTCTATAGAACCAGTGTTCTTTCCAGTATCCCACGGGGAAACCTGTGCTTCCTGTTATGGAGAAAACAAGGAGGCAAACAATTGACTTCCAAAATCTGATGATTCCGTGAGTGCAGAAGAAATTGATGGGAGAGATACAGCAAACTAGGAATAAGGTAAGTGGCCTAAAAGTAATCTAATATAGTCTTTCCTTCTTTGCTCTTCCCCTCTTCCATTCCACATTTGGATGAAAAGGGAATCAGTATTTTTGTTGAGGGAGGAGGCAGGTGAAAGTGTGTTTGCTGAAATAGCTTCTTAAGCCAGGGGATTTGTTGGGAGAAGAGAAGGGGAAAGGGACCCAGATGAATATGAAAGAGAGAGGTTATGTAAATATCTCGAGGCAAATGGCAGCTCTGTACCCTTAAGGACACCTGAACACTGTGTTAGAAAGGATCCCTTTTTTTTACTATCACAAAATGTCAAAGCCAAGAGGGAACTCACAAATCATCGAGTATAGCTGATTCATTTTACAGATGAGGAAATTGAGGCCCAGAAAGGGGAACCTGACTTACCAAGGACACTTAGCAAGTGAGTAGCAAAGCCAGGCTTAGAACCTAAATCCTCTCACTTATGAAAAATTCATGCCTCTCAGGCCTTTCTCTGTTGTCTCCTCCTCCTCTTTCTCTTCTTCTTCCTCCTCCTCCTCCTCCCTTTCCCATCTCCCTGCTTTGTCCTCTCAGTTTCCCCTTCCCCCTCCACAATTCCTGGACAATGGAGCCAGATGGCAGGACTCTCAATTTCTCCATCCCTCTGGATATTCAGCAACCCACTATCAGAGGCTATCAAATCTGCTAATGTTTCTAAAAACAGGCACGAGAGTGACATCCACAGAATCGCAGAATCTCTGCATTCATGGTATTCGTGAGGCTGGGAGATTCAAGAGCTGGAAGGAGGCTTAAAGAGTATCTCATCCAACCCATGCCTGAATAGGGATCCCCTGAACATCAGTTCCAAATGGCCTCCCAGCCTCCCTTGGAAAACTCCCCATCAGGGAAACCCACTACCTCCTGGGGTAGCTCATTCAGTTGTCAGATAACTCCCATTTTCTTACATCAAGTTTAAATCTCTCTTCATGACTGTCACCATTCATTCCTACTTCCTGCTGGGGGCAAAAATTACAAATTGAATCCCCCAAGCACATGGCCACCCTTTATATGCTTCAATCTTCTTCTTTTCTCCAGGCTTAGTTCCCGCTACCCATCCTCCTATGACATAACCTCTAGTCTCTTCACCAGACTGCATGCCCTCTCTGGATGCATTCTAGCTCAACAGTAACTTTCCTAAAAAGGGGTACTCATAGTGGAATACAATTTTCCAGAAATGGCCTACCTGGGATAGAATATGGTTGCACCTAGTCACTAGTCTTGAGTAGGCTCTCTTAATCCAGCTACGGATCTCATTGATTTCTTGGCTAATTCATCATATTGTTACCTCTCACTGACCTTGAAATCCATTCAGACCTTTAGGTCTTTTTCATGCTGTCTGGTATTCATACTGCCTCCATTTTGTATCCTATCCCTTGTTTTTAACCCAGTTATAAAACTTGGCATTTATCTGTATTTAATTTCATTTTATTTATTTTGGTTCATTTTTTCTAATGTGTCCAAGATCTCCTCTGGCTTCTGTCCCCATGAGCCTACTGTGTGCATAGAACTGTGCCTAGCAAGGAGGGAAAAGAAAGTGTCTGCCCATATGGAGAATCCAGTCTAGGAACTGGCAAGCTGAAAACTTGTTGCAGAATTTGATAGAATCTCCAATCTAGAAGGGACCTAAGAGGTGATCTAAGCTAACCCCTACATGAACAGGGTTCCTCTGTATCTTTGCAGTCTACCTGAGAAATGTGTGATGGGACCAAAATGACAATGTTTAGATAATGTCTCTTGCCCTCCACCTTCACAATAGTCTCACAAGAGCCTGAAGATAGCATCACAGAAGAGGGTCACAGCTTGGCTTGATCTTCATGATGATTTCCAATCCTGCCTCCCTACTGAGCAACCATTCGATGGACTTCTTCCAGTGCACAGAAATCTTGTACCCTCCCCTCTGAACCTCAGAGGTAACCGAGGGTCCAAAGTTTAAATATTATTATCTGGAGCTGAAAGAGGTCTTAGAGGGCATCTAGTCAAACCCCTTCATTTTATAGATGGAGAAACAAACACAGGATAAATTACTTGATCAAGATCACACAGAATCTCAGAGTTGGAAGGGTCCAATCTTTTCCTGAACAAGAATCCCCTCAACAGCCTACCTAACAGGTGGTTGGTTATTCAGTCCAACATCACACAGGTAATAACAGGAACCATTCATATGTATATAGTGCTTTAAGGTTTACACAGAAGCATTAAAACCTGACTCTTGTTCACTATGCCTTGCTTACATCCCCACACCTGTCCCAGGTCCAGCCCTAAGCAGCAAAATCACTTCTAGAAGAAGCTGATGATGATGGTGGTGGTGGTAGTGATAACTTATTTCCAAAGTGACTTTATAAGTTTCATCTCATTTCATCTTCACAACAACTCTGGGAGGTAGGTGCTATTATTACCCTTACTTTACAGATGAGGAAACTGAGGCACAGAGAAGTTCCATGACCTTCCCAGGTTCACACAGTCAGTAAATCTCCAAAGTTAGACTTGAACTCAAGTCTTTCTGACTTCAATTTCCAAACTCTATTCACTGCATTATCTAGCTACCAAGATCTCTTCCAGTCCTGGACATTATTGACCTTTAAATAAATGTTTGTTGAATTGTATGGAACCAAATTACCCATCCCCAAAAGAAAACTAATGATGAGGGTGGTCCCAGTGTCCACTGCCCACCTGTGAGGGGGGAATTGGATATGGAATCCTTTTCTCTTCCTAACATGGCTGTTCACACTGTTGGGGGGGGAGACTAATCTCCCTCCTTACCCTGACAGTGAAGTCTATTCCCCTCCCTCCCACTCCCAATCTCCCTCCTCACATTGGGTGAAATTATATCCCCCCTCTTGAGAGAGTTCAGAGCAGGGTTGCTTTCAGCCAAAGGATCACACTTGAGGACCTCACGTGACCTCAAGGACGCAAGTTCCCCACCCATGGGTGAGAAACTACAGATGAGAAATGAAACATGCATAGTCAGACACTGCCAATGTAATGGTTCATTATGTGAGAGGGGAAAAGCATCCATTGGAGAAAGGTTGAACAAGTTATAATAGATGGCTATTATGGAATATTATTATGATGTAAGAAATGATGAAGGAAACGGT
Source organism: Petaurus breviceps papuanus (assembly GCF_028583685.1). Classification (NCBI taxonomy): domain Eukaryota; kingdom Metazoa; phylum Chordata; class Mammalia; order Diprotodontia; family Petauridae; genus Petaurus; species Petaurus breviceps. Next base: position 13,306,482 of record NW_027185720.1, read on the forward strand.
TTCAAAGAAACCTGAGAAGATTTGTATGAATTTATATAGAGTGAAGTGATCAAAACCAGGAAAACAATTTGTACAACAACATTGTAATGATGAACAATTTTGCAAGACTTAGGAACTCTGATAAACACAATGCCCCCACCACCACCACCACCAGAGGACTCTCAATGAAGCCAGCTGTCCTTCTCCTGCCAGACAAGATACACAATGAGACACACATTTTTGGACGCGAATAACGGGAATTTGTTTGCTTGGCTAGGCAGATTTGTTACAAGGGTTTTATTTTTCCTCTTTTTTTCTTTCAAATTACAGGGGAGGGGAGAAAAAATAAATGCTTGTTAATAGATAAAAACCCTGAGAAGTAGAGCTACAGGCTAGCAATGAGGCACCATCAAAGTATTGGCTTGTTTTGCCTCCAAAGTCAGGAACTACAGGTAAAAAATGAACCATATGTCATCAGACAAGGACAGTGTATTGATTTGTTTGCCTTAGCTGTCCTTTTTTGGATTGGAGAGGATGCTACAGAATTTCATGGTGGGGGAGGAGAAGGCACATTGGGAAATGCCAGCAATGTAAAAGAAAACACACGATCAATAAAATAAGAATGTTTTCATCTTCCCCTCAACCCATCCAGCATCTCCCCAGACACTAATCAATTAATCAGTTTATCAGGTGCCTACTATGTGCCTGGATCCCTTATCCTCAGGGACCTCCCTTACTATGCCATAGTTCTGGTTACTTAACTCAGCTTTAACCATACAATATCCTGTTTCCCTCACATCCCAATTCAAATCTATTCCCATTTTTGGGGGGGTCAAGCAAAGGGTCCTCTTCCCTTACCACCAGGTCACATACTTTGTTACAATCATCATGCCATGCCACAGCTAGGAGGGGGTTGAAGTTCATGTGGAAAGGGCTTTGGATTTGGAGTCAGAAGATATGGGTTCCAAGTTTAGCTGACATGCTCTACCTGTGTGATCTGGGCAAGTTAATTTCCCCCTATAGCCTCAGTTTTCTCCTCTGCAAAATCGGAGACTTAAGTCATATCATCTCTAAGGTCCTTTGCCTGCTCTAAATCCTCAGACTGATCACTGGAAAAGGATGTCCAGGGCAAGTCAAAAGGCTTAAGTAGCAAGGATGCTACCCAATTAACTCTCCTGCTCTTTGACCCTGCAGCAAGGTATTTTTGGGGAGACTTGTGATTTCAGTGGTGTAAGGAACTCTCAAAGGAGGAAACTCTGTTTACTAATGCAAATTAGCAACTCTGTCACTTAGTCTTAGGGGGATCAGTACAAGTGCCCTAAGATGGGCCCCAGTATAACAGAGCCTTAGCAAGAGTCTGGGTCAGTAAAGAAGGAGCTACAGAATACAAAAGCTAGGAGGGACCTCAAAACATGGAATGTCAGCAGTGGGAGGGCCCTCAGAACACAGAAAGTGGGAGGGACCCGAAAATATAGTCAGAGCTAATGGAATGACACCTTAGAAACCATCGAATGTTATCCCTTCATTTTTCAGATAAGGAAATTGAGGCCCAAAGGACAACCCTGCCCCAAGATCCACCCAGGAGTTTTGCTTTGCCTTTTGTAGACAGTTAGGACCTTCCACCCCAAGAATGTAGAGAAACTTCCTGGCTCCTTTTTCCCAAAGGATTGTCCATAACCTTCTATTTGACTCATCCTTCATGGAGTTAAGTCTTTTCCACCTCCCAACTCAGTCTTCCCAGCTTCTTTAGCTACTGAACACTTTACTAGGTCACCTGGGAGAGATGGCATCCCATGAATGGGAGAAATCTGTAGATGCCTTAGATGATAACCACTGTCCAAACCCAGATCTCATCCTGAAGAAGGTCAGGAAACCAAGACATTCCACCAATTGGCAATACCCTTGCTCTTCCTTCCCTGTGAAGCCTACTGCAGAAGGAAAGGTTGGGCTGGAGGTGACCCTTGGATCCTCTATAAGTGACACAACCAAAAGTCTCCTTTGGCCATTGTCTCAAGAAGAAGGTGTCAGGAATCACTGAGTAGCCTGTTGTGGGCACCAAGAGGTGTCAGGATAGAGGAGACAATGAAGGGATCGGAACCTGCCAAGAGAAACCAACAAAAGAAAAGAATGAGACTCCCTCCCATCCTCCACCTTCCTCCCCGAGTCGATGTCCAACTGCCCAAAGCCCAGGCCCTCCCTTTTCCCTCTACTAGATGAATGCCTGAGGCACTCCCTTGAATGAGCTATATCAGAACTGCTGGGTGGGGCAGGAAGAGCGGGAATAGCAGGAGGTAAATTCCTATAGATAAGGGGTGTCAGACTAAGGGACTGTCATCTCCTATTGAAACTGAGGGGAGGGAGGAGACAGGAATGGTGCCTTCTATCCATCCCTGGAATAGGTGGAAATACAATGTTATAGGCATCAAAAATCAATACACACACCCATGTAAATTTCCTCCACATCATCCTCCAAAAGGTCCCAAGGGGAAGAATAAAGACCACAGTATTTAAGGTAGAGAGAGGAAAATTCAGGTTTCATTACAACATTCTAATCATCAGAGCTGTCCAACAATCGAATGGGCTACCTTGATAGGTATTGAGTTCTCTGTCACTGAAGGTGTTTGAGTGGAAATGGGATGGCCACTTGTATGTAGGGCATAGGGGGGAGGGAGTCATTGTTATTTTAAGAGCTGCCCAGGATAACCTTGAAGGTCCCTTCCAACTCTTTGATCCTGAGGTTTCCATTCTCTCAATTCTGGTTACTACTCTAGCTTTCTCCACTGTAAACTACTGATCAAGCTGGAGAAGTCCTCTGACTTAAATCTCTTTTTCTCATCATTCCTCCTGTCTAAACACATAATCCCTACCCTTTAGCTCCTTGGTGGCTAGGTAATGGACCACAATCCATTGAGAGTTCGACAATCCCAGACTTAGCCATACGTAGTTCCCTCTTCTCTAGCCACATCTATCCTTCTCATCTCTTCCCCAACCCCAATCTCATTCCCTCTGGATCTACCACAGGAGGACACACCTGGAGGGATCTTCTTCTGGAGAGAAGGGGCCCTCCAGGGAAATGGCATTGAGTTTCTTCTCAAAGACTCCATAACTGAGAGTGACCTGGGTGGACAGAATTGGATAGAGGGGTTTGGGGGAGGGAAGGAACATGGAAGAAACATCAGAGATAAAGAGAAAGAACAATGGCTTTGGGCTCAAAGACCACGGGTTCAGATCTTACCTCCCTGGATTACAATCTGTACAACCTTGGACAATTCCCTTAATCTCTCCAGGCCTCAGTCTCCTCATCTGAAAAGTGAGAGGCTTTGACCAGATGCCTAAGGAGGTCTTTTCCAGTTCCAGATCTCTGATCACATAGCAATAGCTGCTGAAGACCCAGGGCTGTCACATGGTTCAACACTGGAAACTGATAGGATTTTATTCCATAGAAAAGACACTAAAGAAGATGCATTTCCCTCTGCTTTGCACCCTAAGCACCTTTGCAATGCACCTTAAGGATTCTAGGGTCTTTCCACCTGATTTGCAGCAGGAACCTACTATACATGTTGTCTCCCTCTGAGAGTTAGTCCCTGTAGAGTAGCCATGGTCTTGCCTTTCTGCTTGCATCCCAAGCCTTGAGCACAGCACCTGGCACCAAGAAAGTGCTTAGTAAATGCTCTTCCTTTACTCATCCCTTGAGGAGATTCAAGCATGGGACAAATAAGGTTCTTTACCAGACAACATGGGATCTTGGGGCATAAACCATGGATGTGATCTTTGGAAAATCACCAAGACAAGTGACCCAAAGAATAAGAAGTTGGTGTGTAATGGGATAATTCTCTAAATTAAAAGATTTTGTGGAAGAAATGTGTGATAGACTTGAGGTGAGCTGGTTTTACAGTAAAAATGAGAAGCAAAAGATGGACAGCTTCACTACACCAGTCAGCACATGTTAAGAGCCAGGGATGAGGGCTAAAGAGACAAAAATGAGATGATCCTTGCCCTCAAGGAGCTTATATTCTCCTGGGTGAAATAACAGCTACATATCAATTAAGAAACCCATGAAAATTTATTAAGCGCCTCCGGTGTACCAGGAGCTGTGGAAACACAAAGAATGAAATCATCTCTGACCTCAAGGTGCTTATATTCTAGAGCATTAAAAGAATCAGAAACAGATTCCCTGGATACTGAGTGGCTGGCCCTTCTAGAAAGGCGTCAGGAAAAACTACTCAGGATGAAAGATGAAATGCCCACACAAATAAGGGGCCATCTTAGAACATGGAATATCAGAGTTGGGACAGACCAACTCATTAGAAAGAGGACCTGGGTCAGATCTCAACTTACGACCTTTGTGACTCAGTGCCTCAGTTTCCTCCTTGAAAAATTAGTGATTAGACTCTGAGTTATGGTTTCTGAGACCCCTTTCTGCTCTACTTCTAAGGTTCTAAGACCTCAACATAGAACATAGAACATTGAAGCTGGGAGGAACCTTAGAGCATGTCTATTCCAGAACTCTCTTTTTAGAGAACTAGAAACTGAGGCTGACAGAGGAGAAGTGACTTACTCAGTTATACAGTGAGTTAGTAGAAGAGGCACCCAAATAAGACAGAGGAATAGGTAGATTTGATCCCCCCCACCCCAAGAATAGTTCTTGGCCCACCTGTCATTCCAACCACGCCCATTTCTCCCCTCTCTCCCAACTCACCTGACTTGGAAGCTGGGCAGCCCCAAGAATCCGCAGGTTCTCCAGGTGGGAGTGGAACAGAGGGCTGGGGAGCAGACGACGCCCCAGCTTGCACTCCACAATGTAACCCACAGTGCAGTCATCAGGTAGTCGGATCCTAGTGGAGGTGCTCAGGAAATTGGGACCACTGGGAGAAGAAGAACCCTCTTACTGAGCCACTTGGGACAAGACCCAAAGCAGAATTAGCTAGGCTTGGCTCATGACCATCCTTCAAAGCCCACCTCCTTCTTGAAGCCTTCCCTGGTCACCTCCACTCCTTCCCATCAGGTGTCCCTTATATCATTTAATCTTCACAACATCAATACACTGAGACCCAGAAAGGTTCTGACTTGTCCAAGGTCATGCAGATAGGAGGTATGGAATTTCCTCATCCCAGGTCCAGGACTCCCCATTGTACTATTCTACCTTTCCTTCCATGGTCCAATCTGACAACCCCCAACATTCATTGGTAGGAAGTCTTATAATCATAGGCAAGGCAACAAGCATTTATCAGGTGCTTATTATGAGTCAGGCCATGTGCTAAACCCTGGAGCTACAAAAAAAATTGAAAGAGCTTGTTTTTTGAGATGAGTAAACTGAGGCCCAGAGAAATTAAACATAAGGTCATACAGGTAGGTTCATATATTTAGACCTAGAAGGTAATTTAGAAGTCATCTGGTCCAATACTTTCATTTTACAGATGAGAAAACTAGAGAACGTGACTTTCCCAGGATCACACAGTTATAATATGTTAGAAGTGGCATTCGAACCCAGATTCTATGGGAGTTCCCTCTCAAACACTTCGTGCTGCAGAAGAAACTTCCCCACAGATCCAGTGTTCAAAGATTCCATCTACCTGGGCACTCCAGGCCACTCCCACTAGTCATCCCCTGGGGGTCCTGCTCACCTTGCCCACGGCACCATCTTCCTGGCCAATTTTCGGTTGATACAGAAGCCAGCTCCACCTGTAGCAAACCAGAATCGTACTGGCCTCTGAAGGAGAGAAGAGCAAAGACTGGGGTTGGCTGGGGTCCCTCTGGGCCCTAGGAAATGGCCAGATCCTTCAAATCCCCCCAACTAGAGCAGGAGTGTAGCTCAAAATGAGAAGTATCCCAATGGCTTCATCTTCCAGTCTTCCCCAAAATGGCAGGATGATACAGTGGAATTGGATCTGGTATCACATGCCTTGGGTTCAAATTTCACCTCTGAAACACTGCCCCCCTCTGGGCCTCAGTTTCCTCATCTGTGTATGACAGGATTGGACTAGATGATCTCAAAGGTTCCTTCCAGCTCAGACATTCTATGAGCCTATGAAGGTCATTTCCAGCTCTGAGAACTCAGCTTCTATGATGTCCCTTCTCCTCCATGAATGAAGTCTTTCCTGACCCCTCCAGCTTTCCTAAACAGCCACTGTGTGTAGAAGCCTCCCCTTCACCCTTGAATCCTTTGCCTCTTTGAGCTTCCAATGTTTCTCCACCCAAGAAACTCCTATCACTTGGCAACCTCCATTGTCTACAATCTACCCTTCCTACTCCAGATTGGCCAAATGAGGAAGGACACCATCAAAACATGTACTCTTCTCTCAACTGGGCCACCATTGCTATATAGCCTTCCTTTTAGACATTTCTTGGTGATTCCCTCATCACACTTCCCACAATAATTCTTCCCAGTCTTCTATTCCCTTCTCCAACAAACACTTACTATACACTGACCCCATTCCTTCATAACAGATGACCTCACCTACCTTTTTACTAAGAAAATTGTGGCCATCCAGTCAGAAATTGATTTAACTCTCCCCTCAATGTCTTTAAAACTCTCCACATTCTCATTCATCCTTTCCTCCTTCCTACAAGTTTTAAGATGAGGTGGCCATCCCTTTTGCCAAGGCTACTGATTCCATGTTTACCCTCCAACCCGCCATCTCAAACCTGTGTGGTTTGAGAAAGGTTACTTAACATCTCCAGGCCTCAGTTTCCTGTTCTGTAAAATGAGAGGGTTAGCCTAGAAGATCTCTAAAGTTCCTTCCAGTTCTGACTCTCTAATCACCTGCTCCAATTCCACTTCTTGCCCTTGCTCCATCAATCATCCCTTCCTCTCAGGCATCTTTAATCTCTTCTCCTTCTTGGCTCCTTTCCCCAAAGCCTATAAATATATTCAGGGCTTCCCCAAACTAAAAAAGGGAGAAAAAAATTTAAGCTTCCTTGACCTTCACCATCTGCTTAATAAATGCTTTGTCATTCCTTCATTCTCTCGTCCCCTTCCTATGCCAAAATCCTAGAAAGCCGTCAACACGAGCTGCTTCCATTGACTTCCTCACCACCCACTCATTCCTCAAATCTTCACAGTCTGGCTTCCATCCCCACCAATCAACTGTCACTACTCCCTCCAGAGTCAGTGGTGACTTCCTTACTGACAAAGCCAATGGCCCTTTTCATCTGCCTTGGCCTCACATGACTTGCCCAGAGCATCTGACACTCTTGATCTCTCTTGGTTTCTTGACACTGCATTCACCAAACTCTTCTCCTTCTGCTGCCATCTTTTAGGTTTTCCATTTTGGCTCTAACTTGCTGTAAGATCTTGGATAATAACAATAGCAAATATACTCTCTGCCCCTAAATATCTTTGAGGATTCAAATTATAAACAACACTGAACCCAGAGCATCATGATAGACAGAACTGTTGACCCCAGTTGCCAAGACATAACATTGATCCATAAAATTTTGAGGGCAATAATTCTAATAGATGTCATACACCAAAAACTCATAATCTCCAGCCTATGTGGAATGAAAAGCTTTCAAAATATAGAGACCTAGTGGAGGAAATCTTAAGCATCTGGGAGCAGAGCTCTCAGATCTGTCCCAAGGATGTCCCATAGAGAGTCTATAAAGGATGAACTTACATCCCAACACTTGAACACATTCATAAAAGTCAACTATTTTATCTACCATCATCCACAAAACATTCAATAGAGATGGGAACTGGACCTGTGATTTCATTGATATAGGGAACTCCCGAGTGAGGAAAATCCCTCTAACAATGCAGGCTGGCACCTTCTCTGCCTTTAAAGTCTTAGAGCACTCAGTGGTTAAGTGATTTGCCCAGGGTTACACAACCACCATGAATCAGAGACGAAACTGAAACTTAGATCTTCCTGGCTTCTCTATCAGCTCTTTACCTACGAGGCTGCAGTAAACATTAAACAAATCAGGCTAGCAGCTTGTCCCAGAATGATTTATATTTGAACTTCATTAAAAAAAAAGGTGAGACTAAGATGATAATAATAGGAGTAGCTTGCATGCTTACGACACTTTGATGTTTACAAAGCCTTTTCACACACACAAACACACACAGAGACATACACACAGACACACACATACATACACACAGACACACAGACACACACACAGAAATACACACATACACACACATACATACACACAGACACACACACACACAGAAATACACACATACACATACACACACAGACACACACTGCCTCATTTAATCCTCACAATAACCATGTGATATAGTCCTCACCTTTTACAGGTGAAACTTTGGCTCAGGGAGGGAAGGCTTAGTTGAGGCAAGGGAAGGGAAGGAGCATTTATGTAGCACCGCCTGGACAGCTAGGAGTCAAAGAGCATATAGTGTTGGCCCTGAAATCAAGAGGGCTTGAATTCAAATCTAGCCTCAGACATTTCCTAGCTGCATGCCTCAGTTTCCTCTCCTGTCAAATGAGCTGGAAAATGGAATGACAAAACCACTCCAGTATCTCTGCCAAGAAAACCCCAAATAGGGTCATGAAGAGTCGGACATGATTAAACAACAAAACAACAACAGTGCCTACTATATTCCAAATATTTTACTAAGCATTTTACAAATATCTCATTTAATCCTCACAACAGCTCTTTGAGGTAGGTGCTATTATTATTATCCCCATTTCACAGATGAGAAAACTGAGGCAAACAGAGGATAAGTGACTTGCCTAAGGTCACACAGCTAGTAAGTATCTGGGGCCAGATCTGAACTCAGGACTTCCTGACTCCAGGTCCAGCATCCTATCCATTGTGCTACCAGCTGCCCTGGAAAGGAACTTCCCCCAGGGCCATGAAAAAAATAAATGTCTGAGGCAAGATTTGAACCCAATTCCCTGACTCTAAATCTATCCCTCTATTCATTGCTCAATGATGAGCTTTATTTTCCTCGTGTGTAAAATGAGGGATCCATGAGCTGGAATGGAGCTCAGAGGAGATCCAGTCAACCTCTTCAGTCTACGGATAAGAAACACAGAGGTTAAGTGACTTGCCCAAAGTCACAAGGCGACATAGACCAGAAGCAACATTCGAACTCAGGTCCTCTGATTCCAGAGACATTGCTTATTCTACCATACAATGCTTATGGTCACAAAGTCCCCATTCAAAGTTGTCTTTGTCTCCCTCTCCTCCCTCTCCCCTCCCCTGAGAACTCCCAGCCAACATAGCCAGTAGGGGCAGCACTAACCATCTGGTTGTTGGGCATTGGCTCTGAAGCCTTGATGGGCCTGTTCAGACTCGGTTTCCCTACATACACATCCCAGGTGGGTGAGAAGGAGGACAGGAGCATCAGCAGGGCCTCTGGGTTCAGGTAATTGTCATCATCCAAGTGGCAGAACCAACTGGGGGAAGAGACAGATACAGTAATCTCTCAGGTAGCCTCCTGGGGAAGAATCTGGAGTCCCCCATCCCTTTAGTCTCACAGCAACTCAACAGGAAAAGCACCAAGGTAATGATAGAACCTCTTATATGAGATGGAGGGAATGATAACTGAGAATTGAGGGAAGGTGTTAACTGGCTAGATGGCAATTTGTCTGAAAGAGAGCTTAGTGATTTAGTGGACCACAAGCCTCACATGAGTCAGCAGGGTGATGTGGTAGAAAATAAAAGAAAGGAAAGGAAATGAGAGGGGGGAAAAAGAAAGGAAGTGAAGAGGAGAGGAGAGGAAAGAGAAAAGAAAAAACTAATTTGATTTGGATCTGAACTAAGTGAGGTTTTGTGTGAAGGACTAGAGAGGTACCAATCCCGCCAGCCTCTTCCCCTGTCAGCCTACATCTGGAGGGTGATGGTAAGTCCTCAGCACCAATATTCTAGGTAGGACATGGATGAACTGAAGAGTCACAGAGGAGGCAGCCAGGACAGTGAAGGGCCTTGCACATAAATGGAAACGCCTGTATTTAGCATTTCTGTGTGCAATGAGACAGTCCCAGCTTTCAAGGAACTTACATTCTAAGAGGGAGAGATCACACATATAAGGCAGGTTAAAAGCCCCAGATGTGCTAAGTGTGCATTGGTGTGGGAGACTGGCCTTCTCCCAAAGGCTGTGGGCTCTGCTTTCAAGAAGAGGTTTGATGGTATCTTAGAGAGACTTTCTTTTCAGATGAAGGCTAGCTAGCATCCCTTTGGTTCTGGGTTCTGGGACTCCTGGGTGAGCATTCTCCATTCTGACTTTCTGAAGAAGTTTCTCCACCCTACATCAGTTTCTGTGTCTGATTTCAGCTCCACCAGGAACAAGACAATCCTCCCAGGTTACGGTCCTAGCCTCTAATCTCATCATCAAGCTTCGAACTCAAGCCTCTCCCCTCTGAGGGTAGAGTATCAAATTCCTCCCAATGCCTTCCTTTATAGAGAATTTATAGAGAAGGTAGAAACTTGACTTTGGGACTCTCCATTCCATTTGCTGTTTTGCCTGGTTTCAACAAGATGTCCTCATGCCAGGTACCTTCTGGTCTCTCTTCTTCCCAGCTTTCCTGCTTTCTTTTGTGTGTTGTCATCCAACATTAGATTGTAAGATCCCCAGTAGACTAGCGCATAGTAGGAGCTTATTAAATGTTTATTGGCTAGGATTAGATTGGCTTTGAGATCCAACTAGAATATGATGAGAGAGATGAACTTGAGGCTTTTGACCAAGAAGACAGAGAAGGGATGGGAAGTGGAGGATCATTCTAGAAGATCTCAGCATATAGGAAGCCAAAGGGGAGAGCAAATCCTGAGAATAAGTTTAAAGCAGAAGAGGTTTGTCCTGCATGTCCCGACCCACTGAGAATTAATGCCCTTTGTCATTCTGCTCTCTGGTCCCCTAGAAAATACAGCCTAGCACCAAGCAGTGCCCCAAATTCCTTTGTATCACATCCAAACCCTGCCCCCTCCAATTTACAGACAAGGAGTAAGTGTCTTGGCCAGGATCTGAGGCAGAATAAAATTTAGGTCTTCCCATCCGCTCTAGCAGTATAATGATAATGGCATATAAAATCTTCCCTGTCCATTAATGGGTCTCACATGGAGCCCATTAAGGGAAGCTTGCTTAAGGGAGGCTTGCTTGTAGGAAGGCTTTCACACCTTTTGCTAATTTCTAATTAGGCACTGAGTCAGGAGAGTTGTGATGCCTCCTGGCGAGAGCTGTGTATATATACTCTGAGTTGGTATTTTGCTTTGGGGGCTTGCTTATGAGAAGGATCTTGTGGCTCCCTGGTCCAGATTCTGAGTGGCCATATGTTCAGAGCTCCCTGACTGCTCACATGTAAAGGCTCTCTCGATCCAGGGATGTATATAAAGTGTATAGCTGATTCAGGCTGCTTCCTTTTATGTGTTGGTCTTTATTTCTCTGATAGTATTTTCTCTGAAGTTCAGAGTGCTGACTTTTCCCCTGAACTACTGAATGTAATTTTAAAAGATTGTTGACCCCTTAAACAGCTATCTTTCCTAGTAAAGCAGATCTAAGAACATGTGCTAGCAGGCATCCTGAGTATGCCAGTGAGTATGCCAGACTACAACCACCCAGGTGTGTGGTGTGGGAAAGAGAGATGAGAAGATTTGGGTTTGAATTCTGTGTCTGATACTTTTTGGCTATGAACTTAAGAGAGTCGCTGAAATCTCTGCCTCAGTTTTCCCCAGGCCAAATGGAAGCAGTGGCATTAATAATACCTCAGGGCTGCTTTAAGGAAAGTACTGTTTTTAAAAGTGAATCAGCAATATTCCCTTTCCCAAATCTCCATTTCCTGAGTGTGTCATTTCTCCTAATTAGAGTGTAAGCTCTCTGAGAGGAGGGGCTATCTCCCTTTCTGATTTGTAGCCCTGTCATTTAACACGGGGCTTGGCACAAAGTAAGGGCCACATAAATGCTTTCCCATCCCAATTCATTCCATTCCTTCAGTGTGGAGGCTCCCAGCCAACAGTCAAGAGGAAAGGCGTCTAATTAAATGAATTCACACTGAGCTGTGAACAATCAATAACAGGTAGAAATTAGAAACAGAAGAGTCTTCCCTTCCCAACACCATCTTCCTTTTAAAAGAAATTCTATTCATCCTTCACAACCCAGCTTAGGTGCCTCCTCCCCTGAGAAGCCCTCCCTGACCACCCCAGTTCACTTGAGTTCCCCCTCTCTATGGATTGCTAATGTGTCCATGTTACTTATAAGACTAGAAGCACAGAATGCTGGAATGTCCAAGAAGAGAGGAAACATCCAGGCAACCTAGTCTAACCCCAACAAGTTCTAGATGAGGGAAGTGTGGCTCAGAGAGGAGGTCAATTGTCTAAGTAACAATTAGCTAGTATCCATTCTACAAGCACCTACTATGTGTCAGTCACTGTCCTAAGTGATTTTTAGAACTATCAGCTCATTTGATCCTCACAACAACCCTTGGAAGGAGGTGCTGTTATTATCCCTATTTTACAGTTGAGGAACCTGAGGCAAAAAGTGGTTAAGTGACCTGCTCAGGGTCATACAGCTAGTAAATGTCTGAGGCAGAATTTAAACTCAAATCTTCCTGACTAGGTCCAGAATTCTATCCACTGAACTACTTAACTGCTTCCCCAGAAAGCCAGGGCTAAAAATTCATATACTTCCCCTCAGAATCCAAGGACATAGCTTCCACAGAGCTTGAGAAGCTTCTAATCAGTGGATAGGGTACAAAGCTTAGAGTCTGAAAGACTGGAGTTGAAATCCTGCCTCAGGCAGTTACTAGCTATGTGACCCTGGGCAAGTCATTTAACCACTCTCAGTCTCCATTTCTTCATCTGTAAAATGAGGGGGTTGGAACTACATTTTTTAAAATTTGGTTTTATTTTATTTTCAATTCCAAATTATCTCCCTTCCTCCTCTTCCTTCCCCACCCATTGAGAAGGGAAGAAAAAACAAACCTGTTAAAAATATGTGTAGTCATGCAAAATAAATTCCTGGATTATCTGTGGAATGAGAGAGAGAGAGAGAGAGAGAGAGAGAGAGAGAGAGAGAGAGAGAGAGAGAGAGAGAGAGAAAGAAGAAGAAGAAGAAGAAGAAGAAGAAGAAGAAGAAGAAGAAGAAGAAGAAGAAGAAGAAGAAGAAGAAGAAGAGGAGGAGGAGGAGGAGGAAGAGGATGAGGAAGAAGATGAGGAGGAGGAAGAAGAGGATAAGGAAGAGGAGGGAGGGGTGAAGGAAAGGAGGGAGGGAGGGAAGAAGGAAGAAAGGAAGGCAGGAAGGAGAAGAAGAGGATGAGGAAGAGAGAAAGGAAGGAAGGAAGGAAGGAAGGAAGGAAGGAGAATATATGCTTCAGTCTGAACTTTGAATCTATCAATTCTTCATCTGGAGGTGGGCACCATATTTTATCATGAGTCCTTGGGAATTGTGGTTGGTCATCATGTCAATCAGAGGTGTTAAGTCTTTCAAAGCTGATTGTCTTTATAATGTTACTGCTGCTAGATAAACTGTTCTCCTGTTTCTGCTCACTTCACTTTCCATCAGTTCCTACAAATCTTATTGTCAGGAAGAACGACTCTGAAAGCCTTAGGAGCTCTGACCAACTCAATAGCCAACTATGATTCCAAAGGACCAAGAATGAAACCTGAAACCTATCTTCTGAAGGAAGGGTGATGCCTCCAGATACTCAAGGAGACTTGCCTTTGGGGCAAAGGCAACGTGAGGCCAAGTAGATGATGACCCAGTGGATTGAGTGCAGGCCCTGGGGTGAAGAAGATTCATCTTCCTGAGTTCAAGCCCAGCCTCAGATGCTTACTAGCTGTGTGACCCAGAACAAGTCACTTCACCCTATTTTCCCCAGTTTCCTCGTCTATAAAATTAACTGGAGCAAGAAATGGCAAAACCACTCCAATGTTTCTGCCAAAAATCCAAATAGAGTCACAAAGAGTCAAACACAACTGAACAACAAAAACAATGTGAGACTTCGTTCTGCTTGACTAGGAATATTTATCACAAAGGTTTTGTTTTTTTTTTCTTTTTTCCTTTTTTTCAGGAAAGGGAAGGTAGAGGGACAATAAATCTTTGTTCATTGAAAAAAATAAAATTTAACTTATTAAAAAGAGAGGGTTGGATCTGATGGCCTCTGATGTCCCTTCCTGCTCTAAATCTACAATCCAATTATCTGAGTGTCCAACAAAGAAATATAACACCAAGAAAAAGGTGACCTGTGTCATGGGGGGGCGGGGGTGACATGAAGGCAGATGGAGAATGGCTTGCAGACTAAGGAGGGGGAGCACCAAAGACCAATTCACCGAGATCTCTCTGTACTCCCAGCTTACCTCTACTTCCCAGAAGCCCTTGGGTCTCTCAAAACTGGTCCAGCACCATCTTCTCCTTCAAGGAGAAGCCTCTCTTAATCCCCTCCCAAAAGCTCATGTCTTCAGTCTCCCCATCAAATGTATTATGTTCACATCTCATTCACATAATGTGTTTATTTATTTACAAGTTTTCTCCCCTAATAAAATGCAAGCTTCTTGAGGGCAGGGTCTGTTTCATTCTTTGTCTTAGTAGCTCCATGTCTGGTACACAGTAGGGATCTAATAAATGCTTGTTGATTGGTAGTCAGTAAGCTATCTACCATGTGTCCAGCCACGTGCTCATGCTAGGTAAGAGACAAGAGTGAAAGATATATAGGATCCCTGATCTCAAGAAGTTCCCATTCTTCTGATGGAAGCTAAAACCATTCAGCCACAGCTAAAACCAACATCTTCTAAGAATGCCCAGGGTCCTTAGCTAGGGTCCATGACCATACCCACCTCACTTGGTGCATGGCCCTGCCAGATACCACCCAAACCCACTGACCTTAGCCCACTGGCCAGGAAGGCATCAAACTCTGCCGCCATCTTGCAGGACAAGGCTGGGTGGCTGTGCTCAGCAGAACAGTTTGTGACCACTAGGTGAGACCCTGGAGAGAAGACAGGAGAATCGGTGAAATGGGGGCTCTCCATTCCTTTGCTCCCTTCCTTCTTGCCAGGTCTGTGTTTCAACAGTCTTGAAATTTAGGGGTCAGGAGCTAAGAGAATGGGATTCATTCCTCTGATCAGGAAGTGGAATATTATTCTGACTCACAGAAAGGCAGAATGGGGAGGCAACTTATTCTGGGCCTGGGAGCCATGAATTCATCAGTGTGGGGAACTCCTGGTGGGGAAACTTCCTCCACCTGTGGAGCTCAACAACTTCTAATTTGATGGGATTCCAGGAGGTGAAGTGACTTGTCTTTGCTCAGACAGTTTTTGAACCTAGGTCTTCTTGACTCCAAGGCCAGTCTTTTAAGGAAGAGACTTTAGAACAGGGGATGTCAGAACTAGTAGGACCACAGAACATGTAACATCAGAACTGGGTGATCTTTAGAACATGAAATGTTAGGGCTGAGAGGAGCCTTAGAGAGGGACATCAGAGCTGGAATGGCAGAGTTGGGAGGAGCCTTCGAACAGGGGATGTCAGAGCTGGGGAGGGGCCTTAGAACAGGGATGTCAGGTCTGGGAGAGACTTTAGAACAGGGGATGTCAGGGCTGGGAGAGACTTTAGAACAGGGGATGTCAGGGCTGGGAGAGACTTTAGAACAGGGGATGTCAGGGCTGGGAGGGGCATTAGAAATTATCTAGTGCAATTCTCTCCTTTTACACATCAGGGGAACCAAGGCTTAGAAACTGACTTTCCCAAGATCCTTATCTTATTAGGTAACAGAGTTGAGACTCACGTCTAGATCTTCTGACTGATGTTTTTGTCTTAACACCCCACCCCTGCTGCCTCCCCCCCACTCTCCCTCTGCTCTCTAGGTCAGCATCCCTCCCACTCACAAATGTCCCTCAGAGAAGTCAGCCCCGTACTGTGTTGGAGGGAAATTCCCCTACCAAAGGAGAATCTTCCTCTTTCCCTCAGGGGATGCTCATGCCTCAAAACAGTCCCAGGGCAAAGCTAATGACTAACTTTGGGGAGAAAATGAGATTTCCCAGGGGACATCTTCTCACTTATGACCATTAAAGACACATCCTGGACTTTTCTCTAGATAAATCTATGTCCTTTTACACAGGGACAAGGGAAAGGGAAAAGGATGAGCATTTATACAGCACTTACTATGTGCCAATCATGGCACTCAGGGCTCTAAATTAATATTTCTTTTGAGCTTCACAACTCAGGGAAGTAGGTGTTATTATATCCCATTTTACAGTTGAGGAAACTGAGGCAAGGGAGGAAAGAAGACACTCCCATCCCACCTCCTGCTCTTCCCCATGTGTCTTAGATCATGTCAAGAATTTCCACATATCCATCTCAGGGACCCCAGGGCGAGAAGGCAACAGAGCATAGAGGAAGAAGCCATCAGTATATCCAAAGTCAGAGGACCTGGGTTCCAATTCCGACTCCGCTACTTATTACCTACATGATGTGGGCAAAGTCATGTAGGTCTCCTTCATCATTGGATTAGATAAACTCCATGATACCTCTCAGTCCCATAGTAAGAGTGTCCCAGTCCTGAGAAGGGAAGGGGACCTGTTACCTAGTCTCTCCCGGAGGGCCTGGTCCTCTCCATCGCTGAAGATGTAGGTCTACAGGGGAATAACAGAAAGAAACAAGGGGTTACTGGGTACTAGTCACAGACCCTTCACCAGGTGAGCAGATGGTATTAGGCTGACCGTTACAGACTAATAGTGGTCTCTCTAGCTAAATACAACTAAGTTGTGACTTTGGGTCAGCTAGGTGGCACAGTGAAGAGAGCACCGGCCTTGGAATCAGGAGGACCTGAGTTCAAGTCCAGCCTCAGATACTTAACAAAAAAAAGTAGCTGTGTAACCTTGGGCAAGTCACTTAACTCCAACTGCCCTGAAGGAATGAATTAATGCAATTAAGAACTTTTACACAAAGACAGAAGGAGGAAAGGGGGTGAGCATATAGTGCCTACTGCATGCCAGGCACTGGAGGGTTGCAGATATAATCTCATGTGATCCTCTCGATAGCTCTGGGAAGTAGGGGCTGTTATGATCCTCATTTTCTTTTCAATTTTTTCCAATTACGTGTAAAGACAAATTTTAACATTAATTTTTTTTAATTTTGAGTTTCAAATTTTCTCCCCCTTTCCCTCACCTCACCCCTCAGACAATAAGCAATTTGATATAGGTTATATATGTGTAATCATATAAGACGTATTTCCATATTAGTCATGTTGTGAAAGAAGAAACAGACCAAAATGGGAAAACACCCAAAAAATAATAAATAAAGTGAAAATAGTTAGCTTCAGTCTGCATTCAGACTCCATCAGGCCTTTCTCTGGAGGTAAAGAGCATTTTTCAGCATAAGTCCTTTAGAATTGTATGATTCCCATTTTCAGTTGAGAAAACCGAGGCAGAAAACAGGCAAACGACCTCCCCAGGGTCACATAGCATCCAGGACTGGATTCGAACTCAGGTCTTCCTGACACCAGACCCAGCATCCTACCCCCATACCACCTAGCTGCTTCAGACAACTGCTATTTATATTAACACACTCAAACTTTACAGAAAAACAGGAACAGGACCTGTGATTTCCTTGGTGTAGAGAATGCCCAGGTGAGCAAACTCCCTGCCAATGAGTGCTAGCATCGCATTTGCAGCTGATGGATTCAGAGAGCCATCTAGCACAGAGATGTTGTGCCTTGGCCCAGAGTTACACAGCCCAGAGAGCTGGACTGGAAGTCCAGCTGATCTGAGCTCAAATCCTTCCTCAGGCGCTTTCTAGCTGTGTGACCCTGGGCAAGTCACTTAACCCTCTTTGCCTCAGTTTCCTCATCTGTAACATGGGGGTAATAACAGCACCTCACTACCAGACTTGTGAGGATCAAATGAGATGTTATCTATAAAGTGCTTTGAAAACTTGAAGCATCATAAGAGTGCTGTTATCACGTGTGGGTATTATGTACTACCCATATTTCATATGGATCCGAGCAGGACTTGAACCCAGGTCTTCATAGTTGTCTGTAACCTACAATGCCCTGCTACCCTTACAGAGAGAAGTCCTATTCCCCCTGTCCCCCATCTCTCTCCCTGTCTCTCTCCCTCCCTCCCTCCCTTGCCCCTCTCTTCTCTCTCCCTCCTTCCCTTTCTCTCTGTCTCTCTGTGTGTCTCCGTGTCTGTCTCTATCTCCCTCCATCACCCCCTTTCTCCTCTCCCCCCGCTCCCTCCCTCTCTCTGTCTCTTTGTCTCTGTCTCTCTCCATCTCCCTCTCTGTGTCTTTGCGTGTCTCTCTCTCCCTCTCTGTCTCTCTCTCCTCTGTTCCCCCGTCTCTCTGTCACACACACACACACACACACACACACACACACACATTGTGTCCAGTCTCCCACACAGACACACCCTTTACTGTAACAGCTTTCTCAGCATCACAGGCATCCCCTGATACACAGGTACAGATACCTAAGCCCAGCTCCCTACATCCATCAGGGCCATCCAGCTGGGCTGGGGTGTGGGTGCCTGGGGGGGGGGGCGTCTCAGCAGTCAGCTTTCCAGAAGGATTGTCTCCTCTCCTTTTTTTCTCTTCCACAGCTTTGCATTTGATCCCCCTGCCCCATTTCTCATCCTCCCTGCTGATTTCCTAGTTAATTCATTCTGTGTAAGTCTGGCCCCCTGGGAAATGGATTTGGCTCCAGTTTCATGCACGCGCGCGCGCGCACACACACACACACACACACACACACACACACACACACACACACACCACTCTTCCTCAGCCCCCTCCCCACTACCACACAAAGAAAGGCATGTCCCAAACCTCAGTCCTTTGTTCTAGCCTTTCTGGAGGGTCTCTGTAACCCTTGGAACAGCAGCTCATCCCCACCATGCCTCATCTTCCCCCAGGGTGCAGGATCACAGAATCATACACTTAACCATAATCGCTCCCATTTATGAAAGACTTTAAGGCTCACAAAACACTTTACATATGTTATCTCATTCCATGGAGAGGTAGCTAGTCGTGTTCAAGTATTTGAAGGTCTATCTTCTGGAAATGGGATTAGCCTTTTTTCCCTTCCAGATCTAACTCCCATCATCCTAAACCCTGAAGCCTGCCTAATGCTCAGACGGGGGCACAGGGGCTGCCCTGCCAGCTTTCACCCCCTATAGGGCTGAATCAGGAAGGGAAGCTTTGGGTGACAGCCATTGGACCTGGGTTCCAGTCCTATTTCTGATGCTTCTTGTAGGGGCCACCCTGGGCAGCAAAGCCTTCTATCTTTCTGGATAGAAAGATTTGTATAATAAGGACCTTAGATTACATCACACACACACACACACACACACATACACACACACACACACACACACACACACACACACACACACACACACACACACACACCTTTTCACTTTAAATCTATAAACCAATAGAAAGAGTTGGGTATGGAGTAAGAGAACTGGAATCCTGGCTCTGTGACCAGGGGCCAGGCTAATCTTTCTAGGCCTTAGTTTCCCCATTTGTAAAATGAGAAAGGGGCCTCTAAATCGACCGGTGATAGTGCCTGGGAAGGGATCCTAGTTCCGACACTGCCCCTGACCCTAGTGAGCCCACACACACGCTCCCAAGGGCATTCGCAAGGAAAGCTTTCTGCAGACTAACTCAGAGCAGCTTCTGAGCGGCTCGATGCCCTCTGGGGTCCCGTGAAGCCCCTCCCTTCCGTGATCTTTGGGAGCTCTCCTTGTCCCCGGGTGAGGAGGGGCTGGGCCAGACAAGACTTTGTAAAAATGCCCAACGGCTGCCGGAAAGCTGCCAGCCGGGATTCAATAGATTGAAAAGAGGCAATCTGTTCAGAAGAAAGGGCTCGTGGGGCTCCCCGCCCACCGGGGCTGCCCCCGCCCAGCTCCATTCCCTCCAGAAGGGAAAGGGAGGGGGCCGGGATCGTCAGGCCAAATAACCAGGGATGGGAAGCACCCCGCTCCTTTGGCCACAATGGAGCGGCCCCCGCCCCGAGCTGCCGCACAATGGCCCCACCTGCCGCTCTGCCCACTTAACACCCTAGAGCGGGGTCGGGGGAGGACCAGCCTAGAGGAGTTAACCCCAGCGTCCCCCCTCCCCCTCCTCCCAGCCCTGCCCAAGGAAGGCTGCCGGGGATAGACGGGGCCAGATGCTCACACAGGCCGGATGCAGAAGGCTGCGCGGGAGGAGACCCCAGGATTGATGGATTGACTTGTCAGGTGCTTAGCACCCCCAAAGATCACAGACACTCAAGACTTAGGGTCTGAGGGAACCTCAAAAGCGCCTCGAGCCGGGTCAGAATAGTTGACACTTCTCCAAGGGTGCAAAGCATTTTGCATGCATTACTCAGTGCTAGTTGTAGTGGAAGGAGCCTAATGCTGGAACTAGAGGACCTGAGTTCAAATCCCCCCTCTCACAAAACCTCTGTGAGGGTGGACTAGAAGCCCTTGGAGGGTCCACCCTGTGACCTGTGTGGCTTGGGAAACCCCCTTGATAGCCTTGGGCCTCAGTTTCCTCATCTGTAAAATGAGTGAGGAGGATTGTCTTTCCAGCCCCTTCCTTAGCAAGCCTCTTCCTCTGACCCCTCATCCATCTAAGCACATGCTTAGAATCAAAGGCTTTAGATGAAGAAGTGTCTCAGGGGTCATGTAGTCCAATGCCCTTTTTACAGAGAAGGAAACTGAGGCCTAGAAAGATCAGGTGACCTGAGGTCAGGTCCTATCAGAAGCCAAATTCAAGCCCGGCTCCTCTGGACCCCAATCTAGTAGTTTCTTCACTGTCCTTTTGCCATTATACACACAGTCCATGAATGCCAGACACCTCCTGATCCCACCCCTTTCAGTACAATAGAGTGTCTGCCTACAGTCGTCCTGTGGAAACAGCCCCCACAGGAAACTCACACCGGAGGTGACAGCATGCCTCCCTCTGGTCCACCCTGGGCCACCATCCGGAATTACTAGGAGGGGCAGGGGGAAGGAATGGGGGGAGGACCCATTTTCCTCCAGAGCTCTCCCTAACCCCCACTCCAGCACTTCCAGGGGAGGGAAGGGGAGAAGAGGAGTTGGGGTCCCAAGGAAGCAGGATGGTCAGAGAGTTAGGAAGAACCCCTGGATCCTTCCTGCCTGCCCCCCCCCCAGCTGTGAGCCAGCCTTAGCATTGGAGCCCAGCCTATTCCTACAGGAAGCTGTCTGAGGCCTTGAGGCCAGCTGGGTAGGCAAGGGGGGGAATGCAGGGGTGAAAGGTCAGGGGTGGCAGTGGGGGAAGTCTGACCCATTCTGGGCCTCCGGAAGAGCTAGGGCCCTGAAGAAGAGGAAATAAGCCGGACCTTACCAAGCAAAAGCAATGTGATGTGAGCCCCAGCCCCTGAGAGCGGGCACCAGCATGAAAGGCATATAAACAGGGTCAGGAAGACAAACAGAATGGGCCACAGAGAGATGGAGACAGTCACACAGGGCTAGAGAGGTGGTTAGGACCACCTGGGATAACCAGAGATGGAGACCTGCAGAGAACAATAGAGGCCCAGAGGAAGGCAGCCACCAACAAAGATGGGATGAGACTGTGTGCAGCAGAATACTGTGGGAACAAGAGATAACCCCAGAGGGCTTGTCTAGAGCCATTGGCACAGAGAGGAAACTGAGGCAGGGAGCTCTTATGTGTTTGGCCCACGTTCACACAACTGGGACATTTCAGAAGCAGGGTTTGAGCCCATTCTCCTGATTCCAGGCCCTGTCCTCTGTCCCCTTTATCCAGCTCCCTCTTGATCTAAAAGCATTTGAGTGAGGGTTGGTTATTACTAGTATCAGAAAGCATTGTTGAATTATTCACAGGATTATTATGCTATGGGACCCGAGAAATAGGGGAAGGCAGGGATGGTCCCAGAGCAAGAGACAGGTCAACAGAGAGGGGGAAGAGGGCCGGAAGGGAGAGAGAGGAGACAGAAAGGAGAAAGAGAGAGAGAGAGAGAGAGAGAGAGAGAGAGAGAGAGAGAGAGAGAGAGAGAGAGAGATGGGGAGGGCGGTAAAAATAGGGAGAGAGTAAAAAGAGAAGGGAGAGAAAAAAGGGAGAGGGAGGAAGAGAAAGAGAAGAAGGGAGAAAGGGAAAGATAGAGACAGAAGAAAAGTGACACGGAGAAAAACCTAATCAGAGAGAAAAAAAAGCACCAAGAACCAAACAGGGGGAAAAAAGGACAGAATAAAGAAAAGGCAGTTTGGTGGGAACAAAGAGACAAGAAGGAGAGGGCCAAGGCTGCAGGGACGGGAGAAGTCATTGATGGGGTAGACCCCTAAAAAGAGATAGCTCCAAGCCCATGAGAAGTCAGAAACCATCCCCCTGCCCCGCAGCTGCCAGACATAGGGAGAGAGACAAAGAGAAAGGTTCCTTCAATCACAAGGGGCAATCTCAGAGGCCAGCAGTTCAAACTCTTCAGTTTGTAGTCAAGAATACCTGAGTTCAAGTCTGACCTCAGACACATAGCAGCTGTGTGACCCTGGGCAAGTCACTTAACCTCCTTTTGCCTGAGTTTCCTCAACTATAAAATGGGGATAAAATAGCACCTGTCCACCTACCTCCCAAGATTGCTGTGAGGTTCAAATGAGACGATATTTGTAAAACACTTTGCAATCCTTAAAGCGTTATGCAAAGGCTAGCTATAATTATTATGTCACTTAAACTATATCAACCTTAACTTTCTCATCTATAATATACATTGCTATATAAATATTAGCTTTTGATTATTTTCATACATGATGAAGCTGACACCAGGGGAGGGGAAGTGGCTTCACAGAATCAGAGATTGAGATTGGAAGGAACCTTCCAGACCCTCTCTCAAACGACCTCCTGTAGCTAGAGAGGCAGCTGAGACCCAGAGCGGCTGTGACTGGCCCAAGGCCATACAGTGGAAGTATCAGAGGCTAAATTTGAACCCAGGATCTTTGAGGTCAGAACCAGCGATCTTTCCCCAGCATTCCGCTGCTTCCAGGCTAAACATGTCTTCTGAGCATTCTTCAATTTGTGTGACTTTGAGCAAATCCCCGTGCCTAGGTTTCCCCATCTGTAAAAATGAGAGTTTTGAACTAGCTAGCCTCTGAGGTCCCTTCTGGCTCTAGATCTGTGGTCCTATGACCCTCAAGGGAGAGCAACACTTCTTGATTTCTGGAAGCTTTCCTCAGCAACACCACCTCAAATTATCCTACTTTGCTGAGCCATCATATCTGAATGTGGAACTATTGATAGCAGTCTCCCTACTGACACTGAGTCATTGACCTCTAAAGGACAAATATCAATTGACTTCCAGAATAGATTCCTGTCATGGGTTTGGCCAAGACAATTAGAGCCATCCAGGTATGGGATAGTCATCTCAGGAGGGCTGTGGATGCCCCCTCCCCCATTGCTCAAGGTGTCCAAACAGAGGCTGAAGGAACAATTCATAAGGGATAACATGGAGGCTGGTCAGGAGGACCTCTCCCCAGACTTCTCCCAGCTTGGAGATTCTGGGATTCTGCCCCTCCTTGATGTATGACCGTGTGATAAGTAGAAACCCCTTCAGGGCCTCACTCTCTTTCCCCCCCAACCTCTCGGTCACTCAGTGCCAGGCACTGGGAGAGGAGAATCTTTGCCTGGGATGGTCCCTGGCAGAGATAGCTTTGCCCAGAAAATCACAGAATCTCAGAGGACCACAGATCCCAAGTTGGAAGGGACCTCGGGCTACTCTGGATGAGAAAAGTCAATGCTTGGGGAAGTGACATGGCCAAGGTCACCCAGGCAGCATCAGAAGAGGGATTTGAAGTCAGATCCTCTTATTCCCAAGCCAAGACTGTTCCAGGCTGCCCTTCCCCAACAAGCACTTCTCCAGCCTCTCCTGGAAGGTCTCCAGGGAGAGGAGAGCTGCTCTCTCAAAGGGCAGTCCATTTCACTTTGGGATGGCTCTAATTCCTGTTACAGGGTTTCTGTCTCTCTGTAGCCCCCGCCCATGTCAGCCCCATCAGGCTGCCCCTCAGGCACAGAGATCTAGCTTAGGAGAGATCCTGAGGCCCCTGGCAGATCTGCCCCAAGCCTCTCCAGCCCCCTCAAGTCACCTGCTTCCTTGCCCTTGAGATCCAAGTGTCCAGCAGCAGCTGCAGTCGGGACCCGTGGAAGCTCTGAGTTGTCTTGACAGCAATGTAGACCTCTGTAAGTGCCAGGGCCCCTGGCCTGGTACTGTTCTCCCCAGGTCCTGGCCCCCTGAGCCCTGGAGTCCTGTGTCTCACCGTGAGGAGTACCACACAGAAGAGGGTGACAGAGACCCCAGAGAGTCCGTGCAGGAGATGAGGCCTCATCGGATGCTAGGTGGACAGATGGGGGAGCCCCCCCACCTCTGTGTACCCCAAAGTCCCAAATCAACCCCCTCTTCACAAAAGAGCAGGAATGAATAACCAATCAGACTCCCAAGGCCAGCAGGCATGAGGGCCAAGGACCTAATGCAGGAATGGTCTGGAAACAGAAGAGGGAAGGAAAAGCTTGGATGTTAGAGAGGAAGACAAGGAGAAACAGGTGGAGGAACCCTGAAAACCCCAAACCCAGAGAGCCCTGATGTGTGTCAACCAGGTAGGGGAGGAAAGAGGACAGGACAGGACAGGACAGGGGACAGGAGAGGGGAGGGGAGGAGGGGAGGGGAGGAGAGGAGAGGAGAGGACAGGAGAGGAGAGGACAGGAGAGGAGAGGA
>NW_027185720.1:13331180-13355148 GCF_028583685.1 Petaurus breviceps papuanus
AGGAGAGGAGAGGAGAGGAGAGGAGAGGAGAGGAGAGGAGAGGAGAGGAGAGAGTAGGGAAGAGAAGATCAGTGAAGTCCACACTCTGACACCCACCCAGCAGTTCGTGTTCTCCACCTGCTCGATCTGCAGCCCATGGGCCTGTGGGCAGTGGAGGCTGCCAGGGCCAGCCCGAGCCCCGCCCCCTCCTTTTATGTGCTGGGGCGGGGTTCCTTGGCCTTCCAGGGAGCCCTGGCAGCTGCTGCCCTTGGGCAGGGGGGAGGGGGAGGCAGAGGGAGAAGGGAGGAAGGGAAACCAGAGACAGCAGGGAGCTTTCCAGGCTTCCTGAGCTGCTGAGGGCTCCCAATTCAACTCTGTCAAATTTAATAAGTCTTCCTGAACCCCACAGCACAACAGGCCCTGCAACAAAGGACTAGGTTCCAGAATGCTAGGCCAGGAAAGGACCTTAGAACGTACAATGTTGGAACATAGGCTGTTGGTGCCGGAAGAGAACTTGAAAACAGAGATCAGAGTGGCAAATGTCAAAGCTAGAAGGAACCCTAAAACATGCAATATCAGAGCTGGGAGGAGTCTTGGCAATTACCTAGTCCCAAACAACATAATTTTATCCACCTGAAGACTGAGACCCCAAAAAAGAGGAAGATGTACTTAAGATGTCACAGAAAGGGAACTTCGTGGCCAGAACAAGATCCCAGATCTCTCACCTCCTTGTCCAGTGAGTGCCCTGTCCACCACAGCCAGAGAGGGCACAGTGCCCTACCCTAAAGGAGCAAGAAACTTTTAGGGAGTGACACAAGCAAGGACAGAACAAAATAGTAAGATGGATAGG
This sequence comes from Petaurus breviceps papuanus, assembly GCF_028583685.1. Taxonomy (NCBI): domain Eukaryota; kingdom Metazoa; phylum Chordata; class Mammalia; order Diprotodontia; family Petauridae; genus Petaurus; species Petaurus breviceps. The sequence continues at coordinate 13,332,010 of NW_027185720.1, forward strand.
CCATGGGGGAAATGCTGGGTCCAGAGGATTTTGGGGGAGGCCAGGTGCTTTAGTGAAAGTCGAGACCTGAACGTTATCTCCCTGCAGACCAGCTCTCTGAAGAGATTCCACTAGACTCCTCTCTTAGACCCTAGCTGCCCCCACCTGGGGATACAGCCCCACAAAGCTCTGCCACCTCCCCTAACCAGAAGATCTGAGCACCCTCTCTCTGCTTCTCCTGAGATTCTTCAGACCCAGCTTACAAGATCACCCCAAGACAATACGGGACCCGCCCCCTAACTCTGTTGGCCTCCCTTTCCTTTGAGCTAAGAAGATCAGCTTTAGGAGGAAGCATTTAAGTACCCATGATGTGCTACGTACTTTACAAATATTATCTCCCTTGAACCTCAGAACACCCACCCTGTAAGGTAGTTATTATTCTTGTCTCCATTTTACAAAAGGGGAAACTAAGGCAAAAAAAGGCTAAGTGATTTGCCCAGCTGGTAAGTGGCTGAGGCTGGATTTGAACTCAGGTCTTCCTGACTCCAGTACTCTCTCCCCTTCATCACCTACTTGCCTTTAAGGCTTATTGCTTGCTATCAGGATAGAGAGGATCCTTTCTTCTCTCCACTAGGTGGCAAGGAGTCTGAGAAGTGAGGCAGGGAATGTGCTATGAGCATTCAATCCTGTATGTGATTTTTAGTAATCGCCTTAGAGTCAAATTCATATCATGACACTCTTCCCCATACCCACACCCTCAACCCAGCTCAAGACACTTTTGTCGCTTCCTGTTGCCTTCAAGATGAAATTCAGACTCCTCTGCCTGGCATTCAATGCCCTCCATGATTTGTCACCAAACTCCCTTTCAAGCATTACCTCCTGCTACCACTCTGCACTCCCTTTCTGTGATCTGGTCCCCATTCCCAAACATTCCCCTGGATGTGTCTTTTCTTTCTGCCTAGAATAACTATCATCTCCTCACTCCACCTTTCTACCTCCTATAAAAATCTCTCTCCTCACAAGACCAGCTGAAACAACCTTTCCTTCAGGAAGCTTTCCACAGCCTCTCCACCAAAAGGTCTCTCCCCCTGCTCTAAACTCTGATTTTCTTACCCTTCTCCTCATCCTCAGATGGACAATCATCAGCTGTGGGACCTTGGGTAAGTCTCTGGCCCTCTCTGGTCTTCAGTTTCTTCCCTGGTAAAATGGGGTTCTTAATCCTTGCACCTCAGACCTCATGGAGTTGTTTTGAGAAAATGTGCTGTGTGTGTGTGTGTGTGTGTGTGTGTGTGTGTGTGAGAGAGAGAGAGGGGGGGGAGAGAGAGGAGAGAGAGAGAGAGAGAGAGAGAGAGAGAGAGAGAGAGAGAGAGAGAGAGAGGGGGGGGGGGGTGGGGGGGGGAGAGAGAGAGAGGGAGTTATTACAAGGCACAGGACAAATGAAAAATCAAAGATACTCTGGGACAGAAGAATGAGCTCATGTTTCCCAAACACTCCCCTTCCTCCCTAACCCCCTGGGTTCCTTATGATGTCCATACTCATGGCCACCACTTGCCTACCTGGCCTCCCACCAGAAGCCTGTGGAAGAGTCACAGACTCACAGAACTAAAGGGGACAGCAGAGGTATCTAGGCCAACCCTTCCCAGAACAGAAATTGCATTCCTTTCAACAAGCATTTCATAAAGGTCAACTGGGCAGACCACTGTGGTTGTCCATCCTCTAGGGATGGGGAGCTCATGACCTCCTAGAGCAGCCTCTTCTGCTCTCAGGCAGCTCAGTCTTGGATGGGAAAGCAGTGTTAATTGGCATCACAGGATTTAGAGCTGTGACAGACCTTAGAACATGGAATGTCAGAGCTGAGAAAGACCTTAGGACAGAGAATGTCAGAGCTGGGAGGGGCCTTAGAGCAGAGACATTATTACCTCTAAATGTCTCAACACGTGTTAACCTGGGTAATTGCCACCCCCTGAGGCTCACCACATTCCACCTGCTCCCCATTCCATGTCCTTCCTTCCTGCCCTTCTCCCCTAGAGACAAGAAGGACTGGACATGGCGCGTGCCAGGGCTCCCTCTTACTGAACCCCCAGCCCTTAGGCAAGGAACATTCCTTGGTTAATGTTTACTGGGGGTACAGGGGCAGTACACAGGAGTGAGACCTGAACTGAGATCTATCTTGAGCCCTGCGACTAGGTCTGCTATTTAAAGGAACAAGTTGCCACCCAGCCCTACTGCCCCTCCTCGATTTTACAGATGAGGAAACTGAGACCCAGAGATGTTACATACCCTGCTCAGGCTTTCACAGGGAGTGACAGGGCTGAGATTCAAACCCAAGACTTCTGACTCCAAAGTCAATCAAAGGATCAATCAACAATCAATCAGCTCTTTCCATGGTACTGAACGGCCTAAACTTCTACCTTTGTTGTTTGAAATTTAAAGATTCAGGTTCTGTGAACGTGAGAGGCAACATGCAAGCCTCCTTCCTCACTGTCCCCCGGAAGATTTCTTGAAAAGAATCCCCTGGACTGGAACTCTAATGACTTGGGGCTGGGTATTAGTTCTGCAACTTACTATGTGGCCTTCCTGAAACCACTTCTGTCCATGCATGTCCAATTTTCCCAACCGTAAAATAGAGATAATAGTAATTGTATAGGGAGAAGCACCCTGGATTTGGGCTCAGAAGACCCAGGTTCAAATCCTGGCCCTGCTATTGATTCTCTGTATGATCTAAGGTTAGTCATTGGCCCTCTCTGGGTCTCGAGTGCTTCATACATAGAAGAAGGGGGGAAGGGCAGGACTAGATGACAACCAGTGCCCTTCTGGCCCTTCATTGAGGAGGCTGGACCAGATCCCTTGGAAGACCCCTGTGACTGCAAATCTCGGATGCTAAGAGCTCTGGTGAAGAGGAGCTCACCCCCTCCCACACAGAACATTTCTTTCCACTGCCAAACTGCTTTAACTCTTAATGTTTCTCCTTATATTGTCCCCAAACCTGCATCTTGCACATATTCCTATCTCCCAGTTCCACCCTCAAGGGCCAAGCAGAACAGATGTAATCCCTCTGCCACATGAGAGCCCTTGAAATACTTGAAGGCAGGCATCAAGTCCACCCCACCACTACCACCCCCAACCCCAATGTTCTTTTTACAGGCCAAACATCCCAATTCCTTCCAATCAGTCACCATACAACAAGACCCTGAGTCCCTTAGTTCATCTGGTCACTCTCCACCATATAAGTAACCCTCCCAAAATGACTCATCCCAAACTGAACAAAATACTGCAGATGCCAAATGACTGACGTAGAGTACAGTGGGACAATTGCCTCCCTCGTTCTCAACCTCTCCTCTTATTATTAATAAAGCCTGAGACCCCATTTGATTTTTCCTTTGGCTATCATATCACACTGTTGAATCATAACACTGTTGCAGTCCACTATGACCCCAGACCTTTTTTCATTTAAGCAATTGTGTTGTACCTGAACAGTTATTCTTTTGAACCAAGTATAGGGCTTTACTTAGCCTGGCACTGTGGGCTGAGCATTCAACTTGGAATCAGGAAAATGTAGATTCAAATCCTGATTCCAACACTTAATACTTGCAACACCATTGTGTACTGGGGAGCCAGAGGGGGGGAACCAGGATTTATTAAGCACTTACTTTGCACCAGGGACAGTGCTAAGTGAACACATATGAGGTAAGTATTGTTATTATCATTATTTTACAGTTGAGAAAACTGAGACCGGGCTTTGTTTTGGATTTTTCTTTTCAAGTTGCCCAGGGTCACGTAGCTAGTATCTGAGACAGAATGTGAACTCAGATTTCCCTGACTTCAAGACCTGCACTCTATACACTGCACCACCTAACTAGACACCATCAACAAGTCCCTTAAACCTCTCTCAGCTCCAGTCTCCTATTCTATAAGATGGGATAATAATTCTGATACAATCTACCTTAAAGAACTATTCTAAGTCTCAGTGAGATAATATGTCCAAACCTTTTTGCAGGCTTTTTGCAAGCTGTGTGTAAATAAATAAATGTGTCATAATCCTAATTTCATAATATTAAATTTACCCCTATCATTCCAGGCTTTCTAGACGTTTTTGCCTGATTTAGAGTGGCTGTCCTTGGCTGTTTCACGTCATGTGGAAGTTTGATAAGCTTATCCAGACATAGATAACAAACGTTCAGCTGCCCAGTCCAAGGACAGCTCCCTACTGTGATGCTACCTCCGCCCCCCCCCCCTTCAAGCAGACCTTGATCCAGTAAGGATTGCTCTGGGTCTCATCATTCACCCAATTTTGAAGACTCCTAATCTCTCCATCTTGGGCCCGAGAGCAAGCTGACAAACTTTGTGAAATGCTTTGCCAAAAGCTAAGTCAACTCTACCTTCCCCATCCCTTGATCTACCCATCTAGGAAACTTGTCCAAAGAGATTAAGTTCATCTGATGTGGTGTGTTCATGATGAAGTCACAAGGGCTCTGCGTCCCCTGATTCCTTCTCTAGATACAGTAATTCACTAAAAGGGTCAAGCATGCTGATTGATGCAGACATTTTTAAAAATAATTTTACTATAATTCCTATGACTTCTATCTGTGTAAATATACTTAAAATACAAATAATCACAAGTAGATGATAGAATTTTATTTCGAGATAAAAATTTTCATCCTACTATCTCTATTTTCTTTGCCTCAGAGATTAAAAAATGCACTGTGTCAATGGAGGCAGCTTCAACCCTTGAGGCATTCTTAAATTCTGGTCCTTCTATTAATAGAACATACTAAAATTTTGTCTGGAAGCAAAATTAAGCTCAAACAGTCTAGAAGTGGTATTAATGCAAATATAAATGGTGGCCTCCAATCCACACAGAAGGATTCTTGCAGCTGTATATTAAATTACTTTTAAAATGAAATTCTTATCGACATTTTATTGTATTTTATTTCTTTTGTTAAAAATTTCCTAATTACATTTTACTCTGGATCAAACTGCACTTATGGGCCAAATAAGACCTAAAGGTCTTTGACACCTCTAGCCTAGCGTTTTCAGTCTCCAATCTTCTTTTAGGAAAAAAAAGAGGCAAATAATCCTTATTAAGGTCTGGGGCACCTGTCCCATGTCCTGTGATCTTTCAGACAGCTTAGCAATCACATTGACTAGTTCTTTCAGTATCATGGGATATAGCTTGTCTGAGTCTGGTGACTTGAATGAATTGAAAGCATCTAGGTGCTCTCTTACCATTTCCCTAATTATCTTATTTCAACTCTATTAGCCATTTGTTCATCCTGTCCAGTCCAAACATTGTTCTCCTTGGCACAGAAAACAGAAGTTTTCTGTTGAGGAGTTGAGTAGTTCTGCCTTCTCTCCAATATCAGTAATCATCATCCCATATACCCAAGCAGGGATCTTATCCCTTACTTGAGCCTCCTCTCTTTCCTAAGATACAGGATTTTTAAGCCCCTTATGCCATTCTTGCTATTCTTCAGGACTCTCAGCTCATTCCAAGCTCCAGCACTGCTAACACTCATATATAGGACCATTCCAGGCTTTTGTATTCCTTGGTATTACATGTCTTGGCTACCAGTGCCTATATGTGTCTTTTTAAAATCTAAGTTGTTATAACAGCAACCACACTGGCATACCCAGGATGGCTGCTAGCACAGGTTCTTAGATCTGCTTTACTAGGAAAGACAGATGTTTAAGGATCAACAATCTTTTTTTAATTTCATTCACTAGTTCAGGGGAAAAGTCATCACCCTGAACTTCAGAGAAAATATAAGCAGAGAAATAAAGACCAACAGACAGGGCTCTGACTGACTGAATCAAAGCAATATTGCTATATACTTTACATACATGGATCAAGAGAGCCTTTATATCTGGGCAGTCAGGGAGCTCTGAACACAGGAACACTCAGAATCTCGACCAGGGAATCACAAGATCCTTCTCATAGGCGAGCCCCCAAAGCAAAATGTCAACTCAGAGTACATAAGGTTTGCAAAGCATTTCATGTATATTTCCCCATTTGATCCCTTGTCTCTTCAAGAAACTCACCTCTTTCCTGATTAGAGATGTTTCCCTTTGTCTTCAGAATCTCATTCTGGAAAGCTTCCCAACCCATCTGGGCCAGATTTGTCTATAGAATTTTAGTCTGTGGAATCATCAGATTCTAGACCTAGAATTGTAAGAGACCTCAGATATCATCTAATCCAACCCTCCCATTTTACAGACGAGGAAGAAACTAAGACCCTGAGAATGTCAAGTGACTTGTTAGGCAGCTAGGTGACCCAAAGGTAGACTTCAGTTCAAATCTGCTAGCTGGATGACCCTGGGCAAGTCACTTAGCCTCTGCCTGCCTTGTCTGTAAACGGGGGTAATAAAATGGGAGAGGGGGCCACCTACCTCTAAGAGCTGTTCTGAGGACCAAGTGAGATAATATTTGTAAAGTACTTTGCAAACTTTAATGTACTATAGAAATGCTAGCCATTCTAGGGGGCAAATTCTTGCCCATAAGAAGTAACTGTCAGAATTAGTATTTCAACTATCTCTGATTTCAAGTTCATTGCTTTACCCACTACATCCTCAATCTTGACTGAATCTTATCTCACCTTTCCCTAAATCCTAGGATTTAACCTTTATTTATTTATCATGGGTCCCCTTGACCATTATTCTGGGGAAGCTCATGGATCCCTTCTTTTTTTCCTGGTTTTTAAACATTTTTGTTTAAAGTTTTCAGTTCCAAATTCTATCCCTCTTTCATTCCCTCCCCTCCCCCTTCCCTGAGGTGGTAAGCAATCAGATACAGGTTATATATGTACAATAATGTAAAACATTTCCATATTAGTCATTTTGTACAAGAAGACAAGAAAGGAAAGAAAGAAAGAAAGAAAGAAAGAAAGAAAGAAAGAAAGAAAGAAAGAAAGAAAGAAAGAAAGAAAGAAAGAAAGAAAGAAAGAAAGGAAGGAAGGAAGGAAGGAAGGAAGGAAGGAAGGAAGGAAGGAAGGAAGGAAGGAAGGAAGGAAGGAAGGAAGGAAGGAAGGAAGGAAGGAAGGAAGGAAGGAAGAGAAAAATAGTCTGCTTCAGTCTGTATTCAATCAATATCAATTCTTTCTCTGGAGGCAGATAGCATGTTTCATCATTAGTCCTCTGGGATTGTCGTGGATCATTGTATTGCTGAGAATAGCGAACTCATTCACAGTTGATCATTGTACAATATTGCTGTTACTGTGTACAATTTCTCTTGGTCTTGTTCACTTCACTATGCATCAGTTCATGTAAGTCTTTCCAGGTTTTTCTGAAATAATCCTGTTTGTCATGTCTTATAGCACAATAACATTCCATTACAATCATATTCTACAGCTTGTTTAGTCATTCCCCAATTTATGAGCATCTCTTTGCTCTACAAATCTTAGCCACCACAAAAAAGAGCTGCTATACATATTTTTATACAAATAGGTCCTTTCTTCTTTTTTTGGATGCCTTTGGGATATAGACCTAGCAGTGGTATTGCTGGATCACAGGGTATGCAGTTTTATAGCCCTTATTATTATTTAATACCCAAATTTAACATAATCAAAATTATCTTACATTTTGAAATGCTATCTTGATTCTTTGGTCATGAATTCTTCCTCTCCCCATAGATCTGAAAGTTAAACTTATTCCTTGGTCTTTCAATTTGTTTATGGTATCACCCTTTATGTCTAAGTCATGCACCCATTTTTATTTTGGTATATGGTGGGAGGTCCATGCCTATTTTGTGTCCTAATGTTTTCCAGTTTTCCCAGCAGTTTCTGTCAAATAAGGAGTTTTTGTTCTAAAAACTTGAATCTTTGGGTTTATTGTAGACTAAATTTCTATTGTCATTTACTATAATGTTATTTATACCTAATCTGTTCCACTGATCCACCACTCTATTTCTTAGCTAGTAGCATATTGTTTTGATAATTACCACTTTATTATATAGTCTGAGATCTGGTATGGCTAGACCACCTTTTTTCACATCTTTTTTGGTTGATTCCCATGATATCCTTGAGCTTTTGTTCTTCCAGATAAATTTTATTTTTTTTCTAGCTGCATAAAATAATTTTTCTATAGTTTGATTGATATGGCACTGAATAAATACATTAATTTAGGTTGAATTGTCATTTTTATTATATTGGCTCAACCTACCCATGAGCAATTAATATTTTTTCAATTGTTTAGATCTTATTTTATTTGTGTGAAAAAAATTTTTTTATAGTTGTGTTCATATAGTTCCTGGGTTTGTCTTAGCAGACAGACTCCTGTATTTTATGTTGTCTACACTTATTTTAAATGGAATTTCTCTCTCTTGCTGCTAGACTTTATTGGTAATATACAGAAATGCTGATGATTAATGTGAGTTTCTTTTGTATCCTGAAATTTTACTAAAATTGTTAATAATGTCAAGTAGTTTTTTAGTTGATTCTCTAGGATTTTCTATGCTTTTTTTTTCCCCCAAACATTTCCTGGCCCTGGAGGAAGGTTCTTGTTCCTGGTCTGTCCCAGGGTGGGGCTTTGTTGCTGGGTTGCTATGGAAACAGGGCTTTTTTGCTAGAAGACTAGAGGACTAATTTTGTGCCTGATCTGACTGAAGGCTGGGGCCTTGCTGCTGGGTTGCTATGGAAACAGGATCTCTCTACTGGGGGGGGGGTGGGGGACGGGGGGGGTGGGGGGGGTCTCACAGTTGGCTAGCCTCAGTGTGGGGCTTCACTACTGGTCAGCAATGGGGTCTCTTAAAGAAGTGAGAGTCAAGGGACTAAATGGGCATTGCTTCACCTGAAAAGGCCTTGGCCTACAAGGTCCAGGGTCTCCCTTGCATCCTGGCCCATCTCTAGTCGTTCTGATGAATATCTGGCCACTGGACCCAGATGGCTCTGGAGAAGAAAGTGAAGCTGGTGGCCCTGCCCAGCCCTCTCTCACTCAAATCCAAGTCAACTGCAAGTCACGTCATCATTTCCCTGATGTCATGGTTCTCTTCAAGGACAAACACAACACAAGCAATGGGGTCAAGACCTCCCTGGTGATTTGTGCTGGGGGCGGGGTTGATGGCTGGGGCCTTGCTGACCAGCACAGACTACTCACTTGGCTAGGGGTCTGCTGGCTTGTGAGAGTGTGGGGCCTGGAAGGTGGACTGTCCCAGGCTTGGAGTCTTGCTGCTGGCCCCCTGCTGTAAGCCTGGAGGCTGTTGCTGCTGCTGCTGCCTTTAGACTCACTTCCCTCCCACCCCAGCTGTTTCCCTACTCCCAAATCAATTCTAAATCTGTTTTCTAGTTGTTTGGAGAGGAATTTGGGAAGGCTTCAAAGGGTTCCTTCTTCACTCCACCACATTGGCATTGGAAGTCTGGACCTCTTCTCAGAAATGTTTTTAAATCATAAAATGAAACATATCAGAAATAAAATTATCAAAAGATTTTTTTAAACTAAGGTCGTAGATCCCCTGAAATCCATCCACATATCCACTATGGATCCAACTTAAGAACCCCTAACCTAAGCCCTTTGAGATCTTTTTGTCAAAAGTCTAGGCTATCTCTTTCATAAATCCTAAAATGGAGATATCACCTCTATACAAGGAACCTGCCACTTCTACTCCAAAAAAATGTCTTCTTTGTTGGTTAGAATCAAGCCTAGAAAAAACAGTTCTTTTCATTGCCTCTTTTACCTTGGAAGGGTGAAATTATCATCAAGGCAAGTCCAGAAATTAGGAACCATTCCAAAGGACTTATGAAGAAAAATGCTATCTACCTCTAGAGAAAGGATTAATAAAGTCTGAGTGCAGAATGAAGCAATTTTTTTTGCTTTATTATTGATGGGGGGGGGAGACTGATCTGTGTTTTGTTTTGCAATGTGGCCAATATGAAAATATTTTGCATGACTACACACATATAACCTATATAAAATTGTTTTTCTCCCCAAGGAAGAGAAAGGGCATGAAGGGAGAAAATTTAGAACTCAAAAAAATTTTTAAATGAATGTTAAAAATTGTTTTTATATACAATTGGAAAGAAAGTATTTTTAAAAATTATGAACCACTCTGATTTTAGCAGAGTTCCAGCAAATGTCCAAGTAATTGAACATCACTGTCATTTCATTGTTATTTCCTGACTCCTCATCAATTTCTTCTTTCTGACCAGGTGGTCTGTAGCACACTCTGATGACAGCAATAGTTTCTGCTTCTGATGCACTGTCTATGTTTGCCCACCCTGGTTCCTAGATTTCCTCATGTGTGTAAATCTTACATTATTTCCACCCCCAACCCACTTTTATCTGTTCTGTCCCTCTTGAATGTGTAGTCTTCTGTACCTGTATTCTAGCCTCACCAAGTTTCAGCGATAATTTTAACATCAAACTTACTTCCTTATGTTAGGGTCCCTGAAACCCTGGAAGTTCATTCAAACCTTGGATATTTTTGTATCAGCATCTGAAGCCTTAGATTTTATTCCTAGCACCTTCTGCTACTAGTCTTCCTATATGGGAGTTACCTTTTATCTATCTTGTATATGCCCAAAGATACATTTGTCTCCCTGGGTAAAATGTAAGTTCCCCCAGGACTATTTCATTTTGTTATATGCCTAGCAGTTAACCCAGTAGCTGGAATACAGTAGGTACTACATAAATGCTTGTGGTAATGTAACCTCTTCTGATAGAATATAAGCTTCTTGAGGGCAGAGAATGTCCCTTTTTCCTCTGTGTGTCCCTAGAGCTTAACACAGTGCCTCAAATATAGAAGCTTAATAAATGCGTGTCTCCCCTGATAGAATGTTAAGTTCCCTGAGGGCAGGAAAGATTTCATTTTTACCTTTATTACCCAAAGTCTCATCCACCACAGCTGCTTAGTAAGTGCTCATTGATTGATATGTAGCTTTATAACCAATGCACTTGTCTCCTTCTCCCTTCTTTTTTCAGTCGGAAGACCCTTTAATTAGATTTATAAGGACTCCAGGCACCTTGTCAAATACATTCCATTTTTTGTGGAGAGTCCATTATTCCTTTGGAGAATATACGGATAAGAGCTTTCATTCTCACCATCTCTACTTTCTCATTTGTCTCTTAAAAAAATATATGTCCCTATACCCAAGACCCTTCACCCCTATGCCTTGTAGCTTATCGAAGGGTACTTATCTTATGCACCCAGATAAATTGGGAGGTGGCCAGGTTGGAGACCTTTTCCTTGGCTCAATGTGAGATGGGTCACCTTATAATGAGTCAGAAGGCTGGGGGACTTTGATCTTGGATGTGATACACTAGCTGTGTGACCTCTGCAGGTCACAGAAACCCAGGGCCTGATGGCTCATCTGTAAAATGTTTGAGCAGCTGATCTCTGGAGTCTTTCCCAGTCTAGCAAACTATGAGCTTATCTGCATGACTTTGAATCAGTTTCTTCCCCTTTCTGGATCTCAGTTTCCTCATCTGTAAAAGTGAAGGGTTGGATGAGATAATGAAATCCTTTCAGTTTTTAAATCCTGGGATGTCTCCTTTGCTCCAGGTGACAGGGAACCTTTATATCTCATCTGAATCCCCAACAATCTGTGACAACGTATGGGGCACAGGTCATTCTTGTCCCATTTTGGACAGATCATGGAATTGGGACTTATGGGTGATAGTGACTTGCCCTATGCCTGTTGCAAAAGAAAGGTCAGGTCTCCAGGTGCTCTCAGTCCATCTGGGCAGGAGCAAAGAGGACAAGGGTCCTACAGGGTCAGGTAAGGTGATCCGGGCCCCAGACTGGCCCTTTGTTCTCACAAAGACAGGGGCCCAGCTGGCAGGCGGCAGCTCCAAGGCCAGGAGAGAAATCTGAGCTGCTGGGGGTGAGGAGGGGCTGGGCAGGCATTGAAAGGCCTCAGCAGCAGGAGTCCCCTGCAATGGGGAGCCAGGCAGGAGGAAGAAAGCGTGGTCAGTCAGGCCCTTTTGGGAGGAATGGGAAGCAGCAGCCAGATGCTGGTTTCTATATCAAATGGCGTTTAATTTTCTTCTTTGTACAGCAGATTCCTAATAAAACGAGTCTCTTAATAACTTACACACAGTGTAAGTGAAGTCTCCAGTTTTAGCCAACCACAGAAGTTTCCAGAGCTTTCATTCAGTGTCTCACAGGGGAACTGAGGTATGTGCAAATGCACATGTGTGTGCAAAAAGTGGGGCAAGATTGCCCGTGAGAGCATGAAGGTGTCTACAGTCACAGGGGAGAACAAGGAGATGCATGTGAACATGGGTAAGCTCTGCAAATACAGGTGAGACCACGTACACATGTGTTTGTACATATGCTATGCAAGAGCAGGGCAGCCTGGAGAGTCCTTGGGGGAAAGTGAGAGCTGATAACTGGTGTAAGAAAGGGCCAACGAGACCAAGCGGGGTCACATGTAATCGGGCCCACACGTCATCAATGGGCACATTTAACATGGTAACAGTGTGGTTCAGGAGAAAGAAATCTGGATTTGGACCCGAGAGCCTGGGTTCAAATCCTGCCTTTGGCATTCACCACTTGTGTGACCTGTAGAAAGTCACGACCCTTCCTGGGCTGGTCTTTGCGAGAAGTGCCTGTGACAAATGCATCGTGGGCATGTGTCTGTGTATGTCCGTAAGCAAGGGCTAGGTCGCAGCAGTGTGACCACTGTGCGTCTGTATGTACTTGTGTGTGCATGTGAGCACAGGCAGGAAGCCTCCATGAATGAGGGAGAAAGGAAGAAAGCCCAAAGGCACATGGGAGGCAGGTGTAGGCCCGTGTGTATGGAAGCACCCCAGGAGGCCGAACAACACAGTGAGGGCCAGGCAGAAGGAGCAGCAGCTAGACACAGGGCCTTTGGGTCAGGGCTTTGTTATGGACCAAACCTCTGGAGCAGGAGGTCTGGGGATGCCAGTGGGCCTTGCTTGGCATCGTGGTTTGTTAACTACATTCATAACTGAAGGGGACACTGAGTTTAGGTTAAAGACTAAAAAGAAAGCTGTCATTTTTTCCCCATCCAAGTTGACGGATGCCCTGAAATCTCTTCAGAGATTCTCACATGCGGTTGGGTGGCTGTGGACCCTGGGTTAAGGATCCCTGCTTTAGAGATTTTGCTTAACAGTCCAGGGTCAGGCTTTCCCCTGACTCCTGTCCATAGGATGGGAGCCTGCAGCCGAAAGACTGCTCAGGAGAAAGGGGAGCGGGGGAGAGGGCAGAGAAGAGAAGCACTGACACCCCCAACTACTCTGATCCCAGCTAGGGTGTCGAGTGTCCCTAAGAGGAGCAGAACAGGTGATCCATCCACCCCAGTGCCTCTGCAGCCAGAGATCAGCCTCCCAAAATGGGTGTGAGGGGCCACCTCCCAGAGTGAGGGAGGTCTGCACCACTTCAAAGTGCTTGGAGAAGGCACGAGTCAAGGGCAAGGAGAGGCACCCAGGCCAGCTGGGCTCCCGGCTCCACGCGCAGGGGCTGTCAGATCTCGCCACATTCCACCCACACGGTCCGGGCCTGCTCCTGCAGAATCCGGCCCCGGACCACCTTGGCCAGTTCTTCGGCATGGGCCCACGCATGTGTGTCCACCCGTGCCCAGGAGCACGGCAGGTCCCACAGCAAATGCTCCCCTCCTCGGCACTGCCTCAGGAGCTCTGAGTCTCGCCAGCCTGCACGGCCCAGCAAACTCCTGCCAAAGGGAATGTGAGGATGTGAGCAGGGAATGGAGGCCACCCAGGAGCAGACACTGAAGAGTGACCTAAGCTTAGCGTCCAGGGCCACCACGCTCGGCCCTCCCAGCTCAAACACTACCTCCTCAGGGAGCAGTGCTGATTCCTGCCCTCTGTACAGATCACATCTCTTCTCTGAACCTTAGTTTCCCCATTTGTAATATAGGAGTCAGGAAGATGTGAGTTCAAATTTTACCTCAGACCCTAAGTAGCTGTGTGACTCTAGGCAAGGTCCATGACCTCACTGTGCTTCAGTGACTTCCTCTGGAAAATGAGGGGGATAAACATCCTCTGAGGTCCCTCTCAGCAACAAACCTGGGATCCTGTGACCCCATAATCTATAAAGCATGTGTCCGCACATGTGTCTCTCCTCACTCTTCAAGAACAAATCCAACAAACAGTGATCAAACAGATCAAGGCCAGCGCTGGGCACTAGGTAAATACAAAATTTAGATAGGACACATTTCCTTTCCAGAGAGGGGGCTAACAGCCTGATAGAAGTAAAAGAAATAACTAATAATGCCTTCCCATTTCCAGAGTGTTTAGGTCTTACAGAGCAATGCTGAGAGGAAGGTACTTAGCATTTTAAGTATCCTATTTGACAGATGAGGAAACTGAGGGCCAAAGAAGGAAAGAAAGTGACTGTTCTAGGGTCACACTGCAAATAAGTATCCACAGAATTTGAACTCCCAGTGTAGCCCTCTATCTACGTACCGCCTGATTATCAGAGACTGTAGCTCTTGCTTTGTCCTGCCATGCCCTCCAAGCATTCCCAACCTTGTACTCCCAGCAAACAGCTTCTATCTCCCAGGCCCTCGCAGGACCCCTCAGGCCTGCTCCCACAGTCCTTTCCTGGGGACTGCTGCTGGCTGTTTCCCATGTCCCCACCCCAACACACACATCCACAGCCCCAGGTGAGCGGCCCCACCTGATTTCCCGTATATTCTTTTCCGTCACATCCACGTGGATGACAATCGGGTAGATCTCACTCCGCACCAGCTCCCTCACGCTCTGGGGGCTCAGTTCTAGCAAGCAGTGTTTGTTCTAGATTTGGGAATGGTTAAAAAGAGTCCTTTGGGTCACGTCTTCTGCCTCTGGAGTCAAAGACCCGGGCCACCGGCCACCAGGCACTACCATTGTCCCCAGCCCTGGCCATGGCCCCAGATGGAGCCAGGGTCATGGGAAGATCACGGGTTCTGTGCCTCACCTCCACCTGGAAATGTTACTCATCCAGACAAAATGAGGTGATTTGGCAGGGGGAGAAAAGCCCTGGCCTGAACATCAGGACACCTGGGTCCATGGGAGCACGGGGTCCAAGATCTAGAACTGGAAGGCCCTCAGAGGTCACGTGGCCCAACCATTCCATGGTATAGATGAAGCAACTGGGACCCACAGAGGCCTAGGGCCCTTGGGCAAGCCATGTTTCCTCATACAATAAATGGGAACAAAGAAACCCTGCCCTGTCCAGGACTAGTGTCATAGAATAATAGATCTGTGTGGGACTTGGGCGATCAGATTTCATGGAGGAGTAAACTGAGGCCCAGCATGGCTGGCTGCACAAGTTACCTCAACATGGTATGGTGGAGAGAGCTCCACTTGGAAGGGAGCCCAGAATTCTAAAGGAAAACTGCATGAGGGCCCCACAGAGATGGCCATGCCAGGCTCCCCGACTGCCACACCCAAGCTAACGAGTCTTGGCTCCCAACCCACTCATCCCACCTCCGTGCGCCAAGGATCACTGCCTAGCCCAGCCCTCCCTCTTCATGCTTCCATACCTTTCCAATAGATTCCTGGATGGTCCGGACTCTCACACCCAGGCCCTGAGGAACAGGTTGGGCCGAGGGGGCTCCCGGCGCTGTGGCGACCAAAGGTTCCTCTCCAGTGAGGCTCTCTGCAGGGGGTAGAGATGATCCGTCATTCTGTCTGCCACTTCTGGCATTTGCTGTCCCCTCCTCTCCCCTTCTCCCATCTCAGGCCTATCCTTACCTGCTGGACACACATGAAAGTCCAGGCGTGATGTAGGCAGGTCCAGAAGGTTTCGGATTAAGCGGGGGGCCAGGCATTCAGGGGACAGCACCACAGGACGGAGCGAGGATACCAGCAGAGGCCGGACTAAGCTATAGGGCTTGGTGCTCCTGTCAGGCTCTGGGAGAGACAGACAGGACAGCCTAAAGCCCAGGGCAAGTGCTCGGACTGCAGAGACTAGACTAGCCCTCCTCAGGAACCATCATCAAAATCTTATATCCACAAGCTAATAGGGCACACCCTTATCCCAAACTTCTCCCTGTGTGACCTTGGACAACTTAGGTCCCTTCTCTGGTCCTTCTCACAGGACCACAGCTCTCCAGCTGTGAGGGAGCCCAAGGGACATCTAATTCAACCCCTCTGAGGCACAGAGAGGTGAACTCACTTCAGCAGGACCACAGGAGCCTAGAACCAGACCTGGAAGGGACCTCTGAGATTACCTGATCCTATTCCCATCTCTTAAACATGAGAAGAGCAAAACCCAAGGTCATAAATGACAGGATTGGAACTTAGATCATGGATCATCAAATCTACAACTGGAAAGGACCTTGGAAATCCAACTCCCTTGCGTTAACAGCTGCGGGACTCAAGCAATAGAGAAAGGAAAGTTCACACGTTTTGCCTAAATAATGGGCTCTCCTCTACCCTAAACCCACGATGATTTCCACTACGCTATAGCTATGTCCATGTCTCTGAGAACCCAAGCTCGGGACATCCCAGGTCTGAGGGACAGTGGCCATAGGGGGCTCACCTGGGCAAGGGTCTAGCAAGAACTGCTCCTGGGGATCACCTGGACTCCCCGAGAGTCTGGGTTTCACCAGGCGGAGCTGGTCTAAGGCACGTTTCTTTAGCTGGGAGGACAGAGAGGGGAAAAGAGATTAAGAGAATTGACCAGAGCCCTGCCCTGGTCAATCAGGACAGGTGGACAAGATAGGACAGACAGACAGACTTTCAGACAGATAGACGGACAGACACTTTCAGACAGACAGGTCTTTCACACAAATGGACTTTCAGACAGACTTTCAGAAAGACAGGACTTTCCAACAGATAGACTTTCAGAAAGATACGACAGGCAGAAAGACAGACCAATAGGGCATTTATTAAGTGCCTACTACATACAGACACTGTGCTAAGAGCTGAGAATACCAGTACAAATGCAACAATCTCTTATCATCCTGCTTACATTCTAATGGGGAAAAAGGGGTCAGTCAGGGGTATAGGGTGAGGGAGAGAGCAAGGGCTGCATCCAGTCAAGGAGGTCAAGCAGGGCCTAGAATACTGTGCCAGAGTTTCCCTGCCCTTCTCTTAGCTCCATCACACCCAAAGGGAAAGAGAGAAGCCAGCCCACTCCCTCCCAACCCCAGCCCCAACTCACATTACTGCCTCGGTGACTCCTGGAGCGACCATAGTGTGGGCACTTGTCCTGGGCCTCCAGGAGCTGCTGGGCTCTGTAGGGAAGTAGGGGTATTGGTTAGGGGAGCAAGATCATAGTACCTCCCCTTTCTATACCCAGGGCCTTCCTCCCACACCTTGCCAGACAGGCCACCCCTCCCCGATGTGGGCACAGCCCTCGTTCACCTCCGGAAGTTGGGCACTGTGCCCTTGTCCAGGTCTCGAAGGGTGAGGGGGTCGACTCGGGCACAGTACCACTCAGGCCGGCCCTTGTAGGCTGGGTCCACCACACGTAAGATCTCTTGGCCTTTCACACACAGAGCCCGAGGGTCGGCCTGCTCAGGCAAGGGATGGTTGGCTCGGACATAGAAGGATTCAGTCCCTGAAGATCCCTTCTTGCTGATGATGTCAGAGTCCTCCCTGGGGGATGGGCAGACTAGGCCCAAAAAGAAGACATGTCTATGGAATTCTAGGGCCCCTTGTACACCTTCCCTGATACACTGCCCAGTCATGACCCTATCTGCCCTTCACAGCCTGGTGAGGCAGGAAGGACAAGAAATCACAGAATCTCAGGCCTGGAAGGCACCCAGAAGCCATCCAACATCCACAGCAAGTGGTCATTAAGTGTCCAGTCTACAATTATTATTCCCAGTCTACAGATGAGGAAACTGAGTCCCAGAGAGGTAATGGGTCCTGCCTACAGTCATGGAGTTGATAAATAACAGTCAGAATTTGAACTCAAGCCTTCTGACTTAAGGTTCAACAGTCTTTGGACAAGGGAAAGAAATGACAATCACGTTTCTCTAGGATTATAGGATTTACAAAGCACTCTAATCACCACAACCCTACAAATGCAAGTGTCTTTACATCCCTCTTTATAGATGTGAAAGCTGAGGCTTTGAGCTACTAGGTGCCATGCCCAGGGTCATACAGGGTCTGAGTCAGGATCTGAATTCAAGTCTTTCCCAACTCACAATGCAGTCAGTGCTCAATCCCAGTATATGGGGAGGTTACAAACCCATCAGGGAACATGGAGCCTAAGTAACAGGAGAGTCATAGGGTAGGAGGGACTGATGGGCAGAAACAGCATCAACAAATGCCCAGATGATGTTTCATGTATGCCTAAGAGAAGAGTCAGGCATGTGGTCAACAGGTATTTTCTAAATGCCAGCCACTGAACAGCAAGAAAGACAAAACCAGCGGCCCTACTCTCAAGACAAGATGTACATAGCTGGTATATACAGAGTGAGTGGAAGGCTTGAGCAATGAGGGGGACTGGGAAAAATCTTCTTTAGAAGGTAAGATTGTGGGGCAGATAGGTGGCGCAGTGAATAGAGCACTGGCCCTGGAGTCAGGAGGACCTGAGTTCAAATTCGGCCTCAGACACTTAACACTTACTAGCCATGTGAACTTGGGCAAGTCATTTAACCCCAATTGCCCCCCCAAAAAAAAGAAGGTAAGATTGGAGCAGAGCCTGGAGGGACTCGGGGAAGCCAGGAGTAGAGGTGGGAGAACGACGCATTCCAGGCAGGGATGCGGCCAGTGCAAGTACACGGAAGTCAGGAAATGTAATGACGTCTTTGATGAATTGCAGGAAGTCTGGGGTAGCTGAATCATAGAGTGCATGGAAGGGGATAAATGAGGATGGTGGAAAGATGGGAGTGTTTGGGGGGAAAGATAATGAGTTCTGTTTTGGACATAGTGAATTAGAGACATTTTTAGGACAACCAGGTAGAGATCTGCACTTGACTGTATCTTGAATGAATGGTTACAGATACAGGGCTCTGGGAATTGTTGGCATAGAGGTGGCAATTGAATTCATAGGAACAGATGAGGTCACCAAGTGAAATAGGAGAGAGGGAAAAAAGATAGTCCAGGACAGAGAGTTGGGGGACACCCACAGTTAGGGGTTAGGATATGGATGAAGAACCAGCAAAAGTGACTGAGGAGCAGTAGTCAGAGAGATAGGAGGAAAACCAGGAGAGCAGTGTCATGAAAATCTAGAGAGGAGAGAAAATCCAGGAGATGATGACACAGTGTCCAAGGCAGAAAGAGATCAGGAAGGACAAGGACTGAGAAAAGGCCACTGGATTTGGCCACTGGGAAACCTTTGGTAACGTTGGGGACAGTCATTTCAGTAGAATCACAAAGTCGGCAACCACAAAGCAGAGTTTGCAACAGAACAAGAAGAAATAAGTGGAAGGACAGAAACTTGAAACTTTGCTTCCTGGGTTATCTCAGATTTCACCTGTCAGAGTACTTAGTACAGACAGTCTTCTCAATTATAACTGAGAAGGGGGGGAGAAAATATAGGATGGTAGCTAGCAGCAATACTTGGACGAAGTGAGCATTTCTCAGGGCTGCAGGAGATGTGGAGGTATCTGTAGGTAGTGGGGAAGTAGCCAGCAGAAAGGGAGAGACTGAAGAGAAGAGATAGGTGACAGAGGGGGCAATCTGCTGGATGAGACAGGATGGAACCAGATCACTTGGGCAGGTAGAGGGATTTCCCTGGGCAAGAAGAAGACTCAGCTCTTCCTCTGAGACAAGGTGAAGGAAGAGGTAGAGGAAGATGAGAATGATGACTGGTGAGAGATAAGGAGAAGGGGGAAAGAGAGAGCTTTTGGAAAATGGTCTCAGTTTTTTCCAAGAATGAACTGAGCTCTTCAGCTGGGAGAGTACAGGAAGATGGTGCCATTTGAGGAAGAATGAGGAAAGATAAGAGGCTTGAGGAAAGTCGAGATTTGAAATAGCCACTGTGGACACTGGGATAGAAAATCAATTAGGAAACAAGAGAATGTTGTCCTGATGCAGTGTGTAGAGGAGACCCTGTCACCGGTTTCACGATTTCCATCAGCACCATTCAGTAGCTTGTGAACAGGAACAAAGGAGGTGAATGGCAGGAGTAATCAAGGGTTGGAGTTTGGCAAGACATGATTGGTAACAAAACAAGGAGGCAGAGACTTGAAGAAGGGACAGTATAGAGTCGAATGGGTTCCCCAAAGGATCAAGATTGGGAAGGAGAAGAGTAGAAAGAGTGAAAGGCTGATGGTCTGGGGGGAAAACTGAGGGGTGAAGGGACTGGGAGTCACTGTGAGGGCAAAGAATAGGGCTAGGGATTGTGAGATGGGAAGAGATGGAACAATAAAAGGTTCTGATCAGATTAAGGAATTTCAGAGTTGTTTGGGAACATGGAACATGTGGGTAGGTGATGGTGAATTCAAACATGCAGTGAGATTGAAAGACATGAGAACTCAGTAGATAAAGGAACTGAGAGGTAGGGTGTTTGAAGAAGTATCAGTATCTATGTTGAAATCCCACTGTATGATGATGGGAGTTGGGAAAGGCAGAAAGACCATGAGCCATGGAGTGAACTTAATTGAAGAAGGAAGGAGTGCATCCTTGGAGTCAGTAGATAAGTTACCAGGATCCAGATTGGGTGAGAAATGCAAACAAAATGAACCTCAAAGGAGGAAAGTTTTCTGAGTGATGGTGGTAGAGAGGGAGCCTGGAAGTGGCCATGGGAAGCAAGGAGTACTCCAGGTTCTCCACTACCACCTGTGAATTGGGAGTACAATGAAAAAGGAAAGAGGCTAAAGAGAGACTAAAATGAGATTAAGCTTAGCAGGGGCTGAAGTCAGAAAGAGCCCAAGGATGCTGATGGGAAGCCTGCATCCAGGAGAGGAATTTGTGGAGGTCAGATAGAGAACAGGCCACTAGAGAACTTTGGATCACTCCACAGTGACTATAACTTTAAAATATTTTCTTTTGTTTATTTTAAAGCATTCATTGCCTTATAATGATTAGCAATGAGGTCCCTCACTCTTGATGAAAAATGCTATCTGCCTCGGGAGAAAGAACTGATGAATGCTGGGTGCAAATAAAAAGCCCAAAGTGGGGGGCATGAACTGATTTCAGTAAAGAGAAATGGGAAGAGGGTGAAAACCTGTATCCCTTTCTAGGCAAAACAAGAGAAAAGAAAAGATGAAGACAACAAGAAGTCACTAGGCAGAAGCAACAAGTCAAAGCCAAGGACTGTCCTCTTAGGGGAAAGAATATCAGCTGATTCAAGATATAAAAAAAGAAGAAAAAGAAAGCAAAGAATGTCAAAATGAAGCACACTTTAAAATGCATAGATAAAAAAAGAATTAAGTTCAGAGGGAGACAGATAAGGAAAAGAGTTTTTCAACTAACGTGTCCAATTTGTCACATACCCTTTTTAAAAGCTGCATCTTTTTATGGTAATAAAGAATTGGATATTGAGGAGATGCCCATCAATTTCGGAATGACTGAGCAAGTTGTAGCATATGATTGTGATAGAATATTATTGTGCTACAAAAAACGAGGAGGGGGTAGTTTCAGAAAAATTTGGGAAGACTCATATGAACTAATGCAAAGTGAAGTGAGCAGAACCAGAAAAACATTGTAGACAGTTAACAGCAACATTGTTACAATGATCAACTGTGAAAGACTTAACTATTCTGATCAATGATCCAAGACAATTCCAAAGGACCCATGATGACACATACTACCCACCCCCAAAGAGAAGACTGATGAACTCTGAGTGGAGATTGAAGCATAATTTTTTCACTTTCATTATTTTTCTTGCTTTTTTGCAACATGGTTATGATGGAAATACATTTTGCATGATTTCACATGTATAATTGATAGCACATTTCTTGCCTTTTCAATGGGTGGGGTAGCAGCAGGCAGGAGGGAGAGAATTCAAAATTACTAAAAAATAAATCAATTTTCAAAAATAAAAAAGCTATCATGTAATAGAGATTCATGGTGATACAAGCTCTTTTTTGGTCTCTATGCAGGAAAATGTTCATGTTCCTTGGCACTAATCAAGGTCAAAAGAATAATTATAGCTAACATTTATATTACTATGCATCGGATATTATGTGACAATAATTATCTCATTTGATCCTTACAACAACCCTGGGAAACAGGTGCTATTATTCCCCTCAATTTATAGATAAGGAAATTGAGGCAAACAGGTCGAGTGACTTGCCCAGGGTCACACAGTTAGTAAGTATCTGAGGCTAGATTTGAACTCAGGTCTTCCTGACTGCAGATCAAGTGCTCTATCCTCTGCACTCCAGTAGCAACTGAGTAAAGAAGGCAGGCACCTGGCAGTCAAGAAGTCAGAATAGGGAGACAGACCCAGACTAAGGAGGCAGGCTAGGCTGTGACTTACTCCCAGCTCCACGCCTCACTTTCTCGTGACCTTGAGCATAAGCACTTTCAGCCTCTGCCGTGAATTAAGGATGTTTACATATGTGATCTCTAACATCTTATGAGCCTGAATCCTATGATCAGCAATCTCCATATATCCAATTTCTATTCTAATTCAAGTGGGAGGAAAACAAAGAAAGAAACTAAGAAGCCCAGACCAGTGAGAGAAGGGCAGAGAAGCAACCCTGCCCTCCCACTTGGTAAGGGCTGCAGTGCCAGGGAGAGTCTAGCTGGGAGGGCCCTCCCTTCTCTCCCACCTCTTCATCATAGGGCTCCCTCTGCAGACCAAGGCTAAGCTCCTGGAACACCTATGGTCCTCACCTTTCATGTCCTGAAAGAAGGCGAAAGTGGCAGCCTCATTCCAGTGCAGGGTGCTCAGCTGTCCCTGGACATCCTCCCGCCTTGTATTTTCTCTTCTCAGCTGCTGAGGCAGAGAACAGGAAGAAGTGAAGACATTACCCCCACAATATTAAGGTAGTTTGGGTTTGGATTGGGGCGGGGAGGGCAAACTTTCAGGAATACTCAAGGATGGACCTTAGAGATTGATGGAACATTCTCCCCCTGGCATCCTATCCTGGGCCTCTCCCCAGGCTGGATTCACCCCCAGTCACAGACACTCCCGTTCTCTCCTGCTCTCGGGGACTGAGTGAACAAAATAGAGTGAAAGGCCTTTATCCATAATATGTCAGCCTGGAGTTTGGATCTGACTGTGATCCTCTAGGTTCTTAAACTAGGGCCTATGAACTTGGTTAGATAGATAGATAGATAGATAGATAGATAGATAGATAGATAGATAGATAGATAGATAGATAGATAGATAGATAGATAGATAGATAGATAGAT
>NW_027185720.1:13355158-13363755 GCF_028583685.1 Petaurus breviceps papuanus
GATAGATAGATAGATAGATAGATAGATAGATAGATAGATAGATAGATGAGAGAGGGAGAGAGATAATTATACTGCCATGTATTTAATTTCCTTTGGAATCCTCTGCATTTGATTTGATGCATTTAAAAACATGATTCTGAGGAGGGATCCATAGGCTACTCCAGATACCGAGGACATAAAAAAGACCTTTGCTCTACCCCCTCCCTTTCTTGCCCTATTTGAATTTAAATTTGAGAAACCCCCCCCCTTGCCAAATACCGGGCTTGTTCCCTGTTTGACACCACCCAATATGTATTCTCTAAGTTAGTTTCCCTTCAACACATTTACTTTCCTATCTGGACGGTCTGCGTTGCTTTGGCTCCCTATGAAGATTGTAAACATCCTGTAAAATTGGATGGGCAGATAGATGGCACCACAAAGCATAGAACAGTGGGACTAGAATCAGGAAGACCTGAGTTCAAATCTGGCCTCAGATAATTACTGGCTGTGTGACCCTGGACAAGTCACTTAACCCTGATAGCCTCAGTTTTATCATCTATAAAATGATCTGGAGAAGGAAATGGCAGACCATTTCAACATCTCCACCAAGAAGACCCCAAATGGGGTCATGAAGAATAAGACATGACTGAAAAATGACTAAAAAACACAACAAAATTGGACACCCCCAAAAGACACAGAATGTTTGCCCAGTTACCTCTGGGACCTGCGCTTTTTCTCTGTTAACATTCTGTGTTTTAAGATTAGCTCTGATATTCCATGTTCTAAGGCCCTCCCAGCTCAAACATTCCACACTCTTAGGGCTCTCTCAGCTTTAGTATCCCACTTTCTCAGGTCCTGTCCAGTTCCAACATGCAAATCTAAAGTCCTTTTCCTCAAATCAAGGTAGAGTCAGTGAAACGCAGAGCCACCTCAGTGCTGGCCATTCATTACTCAGAGGCCCTGCACAGTGATTCAGAATCTGGGATTTTCAGCCCACCTAGGCTGGTCAACCCAATCCAGGTCTAGGGCTCAGTCAGCCGCAGGTCTCACCTCTAAACACTGGTGGCCATCCTGCACCTCCGCTGTGGATTCTGTTTCCGGTCCTGACAGTGCTCGGCGGAGCACCACCCCAGAGTGGTTGTTCCCGCGGAACGATGTTCTGCTATCTGGCCCCTTCTCTTGGTACTCTGGACCACCTGGAGGGCTCTGCCTAGATGACCCCCGTGCAGCTAGTGACCTGAGGGTAAAGGAGGAAAGAGGGATGTTAGGGGATGAGGATCTGATTCCACACAATCTCTGAGAATCTCCTATGCCATGCAGTTCTTGACCTGGGATCCACAGGCCATGGACAGATTTCCAGAAGTCTGTGGATGTGGATTTTTTTGAAATCACATTTTAATTTCCACTAACATCCAACTGAAATTTTGCTTTTCATTTAATTAGGAATTTAGGCCACAAAACATGGTTCTGAGAAGGGGCCCATGGACTTCAAGCAGCCTGACTGCCCAAGGGATCCAGAACGCAAACAAGGATAAAATCTTCAACTGTGTCCATCCAGCCCTGTGCAGACTATGCACAGGAACAACCTCCCTGCCCCAGAGGAGGAGACAGTACAGGAAACAGAATTCAGGGGCCTCACTCCACAAACAGCCAGTTGTGTGACCTCAGCTTCTTCATCTGTAAAAGATGGACTAGAATATCTCCCCTACCTACTCTGTGGGGAGGCTCCAATGGGATAATAGAGGAAAAGGACTTTGGAAACCTTCCAGCTCTAGAGATGTCAGCTGCTGGAAAGGAGAGCAATGATGATGACTGTGCTGAGGGTGATGACTTAGTGTTCCTATGTGGAACTTTGAGGTTTGCAGAGGGCTATGTATAAATGACCTCATTTGATAATATACAAGCTGTATGAACCTTAATTTTTAAGTTATCCTATATCTATATACTTTGAAAATCTTGAATTGACATACAAATAAGAAGGGTTATTATCATTAATGTGCAAGCTAGAAATTTGAACGTCAAAGATGCCGGAGCAAAAGCATGCTGGGAGAATGGTGAAGCCTGCCTGTATTCCTGGAGCATGGGAGGCTGTGGCTAGCTGCTGGGTCGCCTGAGTTTGGGAGTTCTGAGATGAAACAGAGAGTCCCTGAGTTTGGGAGTTCTGAGATGAAACAGAGAGTCCCTGCTGAGATGGCAATCCCCCAGGGACTGGAAGGCCACCAGGCTGCCTACAGTGGGGCCAATTGGCCCATGTCAGAGAAACAGGGCGGGTTAAAGCTCCCACATTGACCACTATTGGGATTGGACCCATGAGGGCCACTGCACTTCCAACCTGGAGGAGATAGGGAGACCCATCTCCACTCCTCCCCCCCCAAAAAAAAAGCCAAACCCGTGCCCAGTGCCTGGGGGATATGGAAAAGTACCAGGATTCAGCAAAATGCTTAGCACAATGGTGGGCATATAATAGGGCTCAGTAAGTGCTTGTCGACATGATTTGGAGTGGTCAGGAAACACTTCTTAGAGAAAGAGAAAACACAGTTGGGCTTTGGATAATGTAGGCTATTTGGAGAAGGGAGGGCATAGCCAGTGTGGGGTACAGGATGAACAAAGGACAAGAGGCCAGGATGCACAAGTCAGAAGATTGGAAGGGATCAGGCCAGACTAAGGTCCTCAGATATCACTGCTCCAAAACTCTGGTTAAGGGATGGCTAGGTGGCACAGTGAATAGAGTATTGGCCCTGGAGTCAGGAAGACCTAAGTTCAAATCCAGCCTCAGACACTTAACACAAAACTAGCAGTGTGACCTTGGGCAAGTCACTTAACCCCAATTGCCCTGCCTTCCCCCCCACCAAAAAGGAAAAAAAAAAGTCTGGTTAATACAACTCTTGTGGGTGCCCCTTGCTGGACACCATCTCCTGTCCCGTTGAAATTCCTGATCCTTGTGAAAAGCCAGCACATCTGAACCCCCTGTCCTACCTCCAGATGCTAAGAGAGTGGGGGTTGTACAGATCCCAGTGCTGCTACAGCCCTCTCCTTCCAGCTTAGAACATCTTACATACACTCAGTGACCTGGGGAAAGTGAACAACTCTGTCCAATAATCTGCACCCAACACCCCCTGCTCTGCCCCAGCTTCTTGCCTTTCCTCAGCTGTTTCCTTAGGAATGAATGCCCTAACTACCCCCTACTTTGCCTGCTGAATTCCTTCCCACATTTTAAAGCTCAACAATCTAAATGTCACCTGCTTGAGAAAGTCCACCTTTATTCCTCAAAAAGTAATAAATCACCTTCCCCCTTCAGACCTCACATGGCACAATTATATACTAGCGTGTATTCCAGAATGGGAATCTTGTCTCCTGACTGCATTTGGACCAGATCTTATTTAAACTGTGCATCTCCCCTCACATTCTTCCTGGGGCTTTGCATACAGCAGTCATATAATCAGCAGTCATATTTACTAATGTGGACATTTTGTTTCCCCAATGAAATGTAAGCTCTTGGAAAGCAGGAACTATTTCATTTTCATGTTTATATAAAACTCCTACTGGATCATGGGATCACAGATTCGGGGCAGGATAGGACACCAGAGGTCATTTTATAATTAGCCATAACTAGCACTAGTTGTTATTGACTGTTTCCTTCTGTCCAGCTCGAGGGCAAGCTTTTCTTGTAAGATACATCTGGGTCTTTTCAGCCCATACAGTAGAATGTCAGAGGCCCCTGGGTCTCTGCTAGAGGTATACCTGGGCCATCTTCGTGCCTGAGATCCCAGGTATCTCTAACTCTCAGAGAAGGTAGGGAGGGGAGGAAGGTGGGATGCACAGTCACTAACCCATTCCCTTCTCTGAACTCCCAAGGATTCTAGGATCGTGGGTCTAGAACTGGAAGGGGCATATCCAAATCCTGCAATTTACAGATTTTTTACATTTTATAGGACACTTGGACCCACTGAGTTGAAGCAATTCACCTAAGTGACTATCAGGAGTGGAAATTGAACCCTGGTCCCTCTGACTCTAAAGACATCGTTTCCCACTTTCCAATGCTGCCAGGGCAGAGTCAATCAAGCACCAGCTATAATTACATTCCTCCATCAAAACACTCCTCCCAACCTCGTCACGTCCTAGGGCCAACTTTGGGCTCTCAAAGGCTTTGCCAGGGAATTACATGCTCTAGCATGTCCTAGCCCTCCATGGAGCTCTGGAGAAAGGGCTGGTCCCAAGAGCTCAGATTTTAAGCTGGAAGGGATCTCAAAGGCCATCTTATCCAACCTACTCATTTTTTACAGATGAAGAAACTGAGTCCCAGAGAGGTGAATTTCCTTGTTCCAGATTCCACAAGTAGTAAGCAGCTGAGCTAAGATTCAAACACAGGAGCTCTCTCACCTTAAGGAACAAGGTGGCATGGTGGAGGGGAGGGTGGGCCTGGAATCAGGGAGACCTAAGTTCAAATCCTGTCTTAGACACGTACTATCTGTGCCACCCTGCGTAAGTCATTCAACAATTCTCCAGGCCTGTTTCTTTTTCTGTAAAATGAGAGGGTTGGATTCAATAACATCTAAGGCCTCTCTCTTCTCACTCTAGAGGGTAAGACTTCAAAGGCAGTGCTCACTCCACTGGAGATGGTAGAAGGCTGGGTGTCTGTCACACAGAGAGGACAAGACCCACTTAGCTGAGAGCCTCATCACCACCACCTACCAGGAAAGAAATTTTCTTAGCCCCAGAAACTCATAAAAGACCTGCTAAAGTAACAAAAAGTAGGGAGTCTGCCTCAGTAGACAGAGGGTCCACACCCGGGAAGCCACCTACTATGTACAATGTAATTTATTATTTGCTTCTTACTGCTATTATCCTTGATGCTATGACTTTGTACTGGACCTGTAATTTCATTGGTTTAGAAATCCCCTACCAGTGTAGAAATATAGACAGGCTAATCAATCAGTCAATAAACATTTATAAATCACCTACTATGTGACGGACCCTGTGCAAAGAAAGGCAAAAAACAGTCTGCTTTCAAAGAACTCACAATCTAATGGACTGGGGTAGGTAGCTTAATGAACAGAGTGCTGGGCTTGGAAGACCCAAAGAATTCAGCCTCAGATACTTACCCGCTGGGTGACCTTGGACAAGTCACTCAACCCTGCTTGCCTCAGTTTTCCCATCTGTAAAATGGGATAATAATAACTACAACTCTCAGAGTTGTTATGAGGATCAAATGAAATAATGTCTGCAAAGTGTTTTGCAAACCTTAAGGTATTATAGAAATTTGAATTATCGATATCATTGTTACTACTACTATTACTATTACTACTACTACTATTGCTACTACCACTATTACTACTACTACTACGATTACTATTACTGCTGCTACTACTACTACTACTACTATTACTATTACTACTACTACTATTGCTACTACTACTATTACTACTACTACTACGATTACTATTAGTGCTGCTACTACTACTACTACTACTACTATTACTATTACTACTACAACTGCCTTTCAGAATGCCCTGGGACCATGAAAGATGCAGGACTTGAACGTGGGTCTTTCTGACTCCAAGGCCAGATGTCTGTTCACTCTACCATTCTGCCTTTCCACTATTATTAGTTTAATTAGGAAACAGGGAGAATCTTGACCTGTTATTTCACTGGTATGGTGAATCCCAGTAAGGAAATGCCCTCCACCAATGCTGAATCCCTGCTCTGTAATGTATAGTTTCAGAGAGATGCCTAGAGTGCTGAGAGGCTGACTTGTCCAAGGTCACTCAGCCAACATGTCAGAGGCAGCCCTTGAACTCACGGGTTCCAGTCCATTACAGCATGCTGCTCTCCATCCTGCAAGCATCATTTAGAGGATAATGATGGTGATAATTACAGTGAATAACCATAATCATCGTTATTATTACTATGTCTCTAGTAAAGTTATCCTCCCAATGTCTCAGCCAAGCCTAGAGGGGGCTTTCCAAGGCTATGATGCTGCTAGGTCCCACCTGGGTGGGAAGGATTCCAGCTCCTTTCCAGAGGACTGTCTGACTGAACTCAGAGAAATGTAGTAACAGCATTTGACCACCAGGGGGAGGAAGCCTTAGTTGAGCTAATCCCTTAAATTCTAATGCTTGCCCTAGGATGCCGAACAGCCCCAATTTACTCTGTATATATGGTTCTTATGGAGTTATCTACCTGTTGTCTCCCCCATTAGACTCTGCGCTTCTCGTGCATAAGAACTGCTTATTTTTTTAACCTTACCATTTTAATTAATATGTAATATGTCCTTTTTTTTTTCACAAACAACTGTTTTACAAGATTGAAGCTTGAAAGATTCCTCCACACATTCTTCCTACACTTTCTGAGCTCTGGGCAGTCACAGAAGCCATGGCCCAGGCCTGACACACTGTCCCTTTTCATCTTTACCTTGCAGAATCTGTCTCTGAGACTCAGATCAAATGGCACTTCTCCTTAAGGAAGCCTTCCCTGATCCCCACCCCACATTGGGACTCCCCATTGCAAGTGTTCTGTCCCTCCTCAGATGACTCTGTGTGTATGTGTGTCTGTGTGATCCTCCAGTAAAATGCAAACTCCTTGGGGACAGTAACATTTCATCTTCATATCTCTAGAGCCGGGCATCCATTGCAGATATCTAACACATGCTTGTTGAAGCCTCTAATCAGGATCAGAGAGTCAAGGAAGCAACCAGCCAGCATTCACCAAACACCTAAAATGTGTCAAGCACTAGGCTCTGAAGAGATAGAGCAAAAGAAGAAGCTGTCCCTGCCCTCAGGGAGCTTATAGTCTAATGGGGGAGATAACACATCAATGACTAGGTATGTACAAGATGCTTACAGAGTAGATGAAACATCTTGAAGGAAACCAGGAAGTAGAGGTTTGGAAGGAGAGCATTCCAGGCAGGAACAGTCAATGCAAAGGTGTGGAGAGGGGGAATGGAGAGATAGACTGGAGAGTTCAGGGACACAATAATGTGTCAGAAAACTGGAGAGATAGAAAGGGGCCAGGCTGTAAAGGGATTTAAACACCAAAGAGAATATATGCACGAACCCAGAACAGGAAGGGACCTCAGTGCTGGCTTCACTTTACAGATGGGGAAACTGAGGCCCAGCACTATTAAGTGACTTTCCTAAAGCTCCCTAGTAATTCTCAGGGGCCCACACCCTGATGTCAGAGCCCAGCTTTCTGCTCCTGGAATCCACCGGTTTGACCCATTTCTCACTTCTCTCCATTTCCATCCCATTCTCTGACTCTACGCCACTCCTGTCTATGCCCCTCTCTCAGTCTTTTTATCTGTCTTCCCCTGTCCCTCTGCAAGGCTTTCTGTAGTTCTAATCCCACCCCCCCCTGCAGATCTGTCCCTCCGACTATGACTGTTTCCCCCTCCCCCAACTCCCTGACTGTCTATCCCCCTCCCACAATGCCCCCATCAGCACCGAGGGCCTGACTGCTGAGGCAGCTCCCCCTCCTACGGCCTCCAGGAGGGGGCAGGAAGGGCCTGTGCATTCACTACTACTCAGGCTAGGCCCACATTCCTGAGCCAGGGGCTGGACAGCAGCCACGGCCCCCACTGCAGTGCTGAGCTCCAGCTCCCAAAGGAAGGGGCCCTGGGGGGCCCACGAGGGGGGCCGGAAAGGAGCAGGAAAGAGAGGGAAGGGTGGTTCCTTCTACCCCTTCCCCAGAAACACACTTCGAGAGCAAAACAATAGAGGTCTTGGAGCGTGTGTGTGTGTGTGTGTGTGTGTGTGTGTGCAGGTGGGGGAAGGGATCCTGCTCAGATATTCACATTAGCCTTGGCATGGAGACCAGAGCCTGGACACAAAAAGTTCCCTGCAGTGGGTAGACACCCTCTCAAAAGGGGACAAACCTGTCTGCCTCCCCAGGGTGCTCGAACAAGTGAAAAGACGCATATAAAATCTCCCTGAAAGTACAACTTAAAGAGTCCTGGATCTGGAGCTGGAAGCCTTAGGTTTGAATCTTAACTATGCTCCTAATGATCTATGTGACCTTGAACAAGTCTCTTTGCCTCGAGTACAGAAAATTATGAGGGTTAAATGAGACCATGGCTCTGGAACTAAATTCAGGACCCTGTGACCCACTGCCAGCTTCATGAAAGGAGGATTGAGAGGAGAGAAGCTGGCCCAGGATGGAGCAACCAGGAATACCCACCATGGTAAAAATCAGTCATGATAAAAAGAGGAATGAGCCAAAGAGACCGAGGAGTCGTCAGACAGGAGAACCAGGAGACACCAACATCAAGAAAATCCAGAGAAGTCAGTCACCAAGAGGCCGGCAATGCTGCCCAATGAGAGCCCAAGAATCTAAGTTGGAATCCCAGGCTGGCCCCAGGGTGATGTCCTCACCTTCAGACCAAGGGGCTTGGACCAGATGGGCTCAGAGGTCCCTGCCTAGGATCCTGTGAGGATGGGGTGATCAAGAGTGCCAAACAGCAGGCAGTGGGGGCTTAATCACTTCTGACAGAAGCCAAGTAAGGTCTGAAGTTATCAGGACGCCCCTTCTGACTGCCTTATCCACATGCCTTTGGGGAAACGCCTTGTCCTCTCTCTTTCTCTCTCTCTCTCTCTCTCTCTCTCCCTTCTCTCTCTCTCTCTCTG
>NW_027185720.1:13363855-13366522 GCF_028583685.1 Petaurus breviceps papuanus
CAGAAGTAAACCTTTCAAAGAAACAAGAAATACAAATCTTCCTCTCTGAGCTTCAGTTTCTTGTCTGTAAAATGGGGCTGACAGTCATTGCCCAGCTTGGTTCCTGATGGATTCATCACCTTACCATGAATGTCAGTTATCATTCTCTCTCACTCCCTGGCCCAATAACCACTCAAGGTTAGCACTCCCGCCCCCAGCCCATAAGAAAGGAGGGAGCAGAGTTGGCTTCGGTACCTATTCAGGATCTCTGAGCCACAGCCTCGGGCAGTCACGGTGTCTGACTTCCCTGTGGGCCACAGGACATCGGAGGATGAGGATGAGGACAGCCCAGGAGACCATGGCTTAAGGGTGATGCTCCCTTGAGGGAAAGAACAGGCACGTAGGGTGGTGCTGGCCCTTAGACCAGGGGATCAGGAGGCCAAAGGGATGGGCAGGAAGAGCTCCCTCCCACACCCCAGAGGCTCACAGTCCTACAGGCCCAGGTCACTGTTTTGTGGTCCCCCTCTTGTTCTTTCCAGATATCTTCAGGTCCCCTGATCTGGTCTCCCTGAACCCCTTTGTGATCCACCTTGTCCTAACAAGATCCCGAAGCTTGGGCTGAGCTCACTCCTCTAGATGTGGGTCCCTGGGAACCCCACTCCTGCTCCACGTCAGGGTTTCCCAGGCCAGGGATCTAAGCTGGGCTGGCATCACTAAGAAAAAGATTAAAACATAAGCCAGAAAAGGATGGGGGAGGTTCCCTTCCTCGTCCACCCCTGGGAATACGGGAAACTATCCCTTGGAAAGACAGACTTAGGTTTCCAAGGAACCCAAAACATTCCCTGATCCCCCTCCCTCTCCATGCTCTGGTCTGAGGAAGGCCTGCTGAGACCTTGGCTGAGCTGATCCATTGCTGCCTCTGACCTATGTGCAGCCTCTGCCCTCCCACAGCCCATGGGCATGACTACCTGGTATATCAGACGTGCTACTGAAGGACCTGTAGGGAGAGAGAGAGAGGGTGAGGAGGATGGGGGTAAAGGAAGAGAGAATCCAGGCCCAGGGACCAAGGGAGGAGGGAGGTGCCAGGATGGGGTGGGCAGGGCAGGAGCACTCCCAGGTCCTCAGGACAGGCTGGGAAAGCTCCTGCAGCTTGGCCCAAACACGGGCTCATCCCCCAGGCTCGCCATGCCCTCCCTGTGGTTTGGGTCTCATGCATTCTACCTCTTTGGGGGTGCAGGGTCCTCCTCTCGCTGTCGCCGGAGGATGGAGCCGGCGCTGGGGGGGAAGGGGAGGATGGAGAGACGATTGATCTCCTTCTCACTATCTACCATTTCTTCCTGGGAAGGAAAGATTCAACAAGGAGTCTGGGGACCATTCACTCCGCCTTCCCTCTTCCCTCCAAAGGGCTCCCAATTTAACTCTACTAGCTATGTGGCCTTGAGCCAGTCACTTAACCACTGTTCCTCAATGTCTTCATCCATGAAATGAAGATATGTGAACAGTCTCATTCAGGCCTAAATCCTAGGACACCTTAGCTATTCTCCCATTCACCGGTCAGGAGACCAAACCCTAGACAAGTCAGGAGCAAAACAGGGGAGCCCAAATCAGTCAGCCTTTGAGCCAGGCTCTCTGCCAGCCTGCATGGCGTCCCATGCCTTTCAGCTATACCCTATTCAGAAACCCAGACCCATAAAACCAATTCCTTTTTCTAAAGGACTTTACAAAGGAATTCCTTCTCAACAATCCTCTTCGAGCTAGGGAGTAAGAGGACCAGCTTTGTTTTGCTTTGTTTTTTTCTGATGGGGAAACTGAGGCTCCAAGGAGGGCTGTGCCATGTCCTAGGTGACACAGACAGGAAACAGTAAAGCCAAGACAATGATCCGGGTCTCCTGATTCCCAAGTCTGGGGCAGTAGCTGCTCACCTTCTCCGTGTGGCCCTCCCCAATTCCTTCAAGTTTGGCCTCTTACCAACGTACGGGGCTCAGATCTTCCAGAAGTGGTAGTCTCCCCAGCCACATCTGGACTCCCCAGCAGAGAGGGGCACTCACTCAGACTCCATGTACTGCTGAGGTTGGAGCAGAGGGAATGGGAAGAGTTGCAGGCCTGAGGAGAAAGGAGGGAAGGTCAGCGATGGCCCCACCAGTCAAAAGACTCCATTAAACCTCAAATGCATGGTAGCAACAAGACTGGTCAGCTCTGCTCTCAGGAAACTTACACTCTAAAAAGATCCCCTAATTATAGTATCTAGACAAAGTAAAAGGAATGCAGAAAAGGCTCCAAAAGCAGAATGCACGCCCATACCCAGCCCACCCGTTCCAGATTCCTGCCTCACTTTGGGCAACTCCCAAATTCAATGCGACACTCTAGAAGAGACCTCAATCATCCTCAGTCCCAGGCAGCCTGAAGGGTCGGCTCCATTCTGCCTTTCTTGTCCCCTTTGCTTTTCCCAAAGATCAAGGGCCTGGGTCCCTCTAACTCCTCTACTTTCATATTGGACAAGGCCACTCACACCGCTCTGATGAGCAAGGTGTCACCAATTATGACCCTTCTGATAATATAGTGAACCACCAGACCCCATCTGCCCTGCTTCTGTGCTCTCCAGACCCCTGGACCTTGCCACCTGCCCTACATCTGAACCCTACTATGCAAATTCTCTCTCTCTCTCTCTCTCTCTCTCTCTCTCTCTCT
>NW_027185720.1:13366622-13427860 GCF_028583685.1 Petaurus breviceps papuanus
TCTCTCTCTCTCTCTCTCTCTCTCTCTCTCTCCTTTAGAGTATGGCCTGTCTGGATTTTCAGTTTCTATCCCCAGCACTTGACACATCACGAATGATTTTTCATTCAGTCAGGCAATTCTTTGAGCAGTCAGCTCCCAACACATGCCCAGGGACAGCATGCCAGCCCCTTCCCCAGTACCTGCCATCCCCAGCCTGGTCCCATCCATCCCCTGGGGGTCATTCATCTCACCTTCATGCCTGCACTGCCCTGGGCCCGCTGGAGCTGGGCTTCCAGCAAGCCCTTGGCCCCTTCAAGCTGGGTGACGGTGGTCAGCAGCTCATCCCTCTCGGCCTCCAGGCCTCGAACCTGCTTCCGATACTGGTCCTTCTCAATCAGACTCTTAGAATACTGGAGCTGTATATGGTCCCGGCTCTGAATGGCCTGCAGGGAGGGTTGGACCATGTCAGGAAGACTGAGTCCTGTTCTGGGCCCCAAATTTAAGGAGGGATCAAAGCATCCCAGCTCTAGAAGGAAACTTAAGGTCATGGTACAGAGAAGGAAACTGAAACCCACAGAAGAGAAGTGAACTACCCAAGGGCACCATGGTAGCAGATGGCCAAGTCAAGATTTGAACTCAGTTCCTCTGCAGCTAAATCCAAGCCTCCTTCCACTACCCTGTATGCCCATTGCCCACTGGCATTTGAAACCATGGGCTCAAGACACTGGTAGAAAAGGGCCCTTGAGAAACACTAGCTTTTAATGGGATAAGGAATCTGGAGTTGGGTTTAACTAATGTTTATTCTCTTTCTTGTTTTGTTTTGGTTTTTTTTTTTTTTGGGGGGGGGGAAGCAATGAGGTTTAAGTGGCTTGCCCAGGGTCACACAGCTAGTAAGTATCTTCAACTGGACTTGAACTCAGGTCCTCCTGATTCCAGGGCCAGTGTCCTACCCAGTGCACCACCTAGTCACCCTGCTAATGTTTATTCTCAAAGAATCAAATATGTAAGGAACCTCAGAGACCATCTCCTCCAACTCTCATGCCTGGAAGTTCCCTCTAGAATGTCCCTGACAAGGAGACATCCAGTCAAAGCCAGAGGGCCTCTCCTGAGGGACCCGCTCCCTCCCCAGACAGCAGACCTGCTCTGCAAAGGGGAGTACCCCCCATCAGCTTAGTCAGACATCTAGGAACCATTTCTATTCTTCTTTGTGAAGTAAGTAGGAACAGAGTATTATGGGACTTAAAGAAGGCCAGAAGGCCAAGGAAGTCTACACCCCCATTTTACAGATGAGGAAACTGGGCTCAGAAGGTGTTAAATGCCTTGCAGCAGAGCCAGGATTAGAACTCAAGTCTTGTGACTCCAAACATTGCACTCTCCTGACTGCCCTGCCCTTCCCACAACCTTGGTTGGGTTTTTTTTTTTTTTTTTATTTTTATTTTATTTCTATTTCCAGTTGAACAATCCCCCCCCCCCCCCCATTCATTGAGAAAGCAAGAAATGAAATACCCATTTTAATATACATTCAAAACATATTTCCCCATTAGCCATATTCTGGGGGGGGGGAAGCAAGAAAAATAAAGAAAGGAAAAAAATCTGCTTCAATCTGCACTCTGGATACATCATCTCTCTATCTGGAGAAAGAGAGCTTTCTCCATTGGGGCTGCCCTGCCTCAAACTTTTAAGCAGGCAGAATTCCCAACTGCTCACCCAAGTCAGAGAATGCCCAGGGAGGGTCTTCCTCCCAGGGTGATCTGGCAGTGGCCACATGGCATGGCCAGGCCCACACGGAAGGGAGATGGGAGCAGGGCCAGCCGCTTCAGCCTGATTGTGCCCATATCCTACAAAACTGCTCCATCAGCAGGTTTTCTCTCCCCCCCCCACCCCCTTTCTTTTATTCAGTCCCTAGAAAAAGCTTCATCCTCACTGGGTGAACTCAGGGGGAGAAAGGAAACATCTCAATATCTCGACCTCCCAGGCTAAGCAGGACAGGGACTGAAGTCAAGATCCCCTGACTCTGGGGGAGGAAAGAGGCAGAAAGGGCCACACCCCCCAGCAGCTGGAGGATGGCCAGGAAAGAATCAGCAAAGCAGAGATAGGAAGAAAAAAGCCTGGGCTGGCTAAGTCAGGCTGGGCTGCAGTATGGAGGGCTGGCCCCTTTCCTGCCTCAAGTCCCATTTCCTCAATCAATCACATTTATTTAAGAACCTACTAAGTACCAAGCCCTGGGGATACAGAGAAAAAGAAAAATCAAGAGTTTTGCTTCTGTTTTTTCCCAGTGAGAAAGAAGAAAAAAAATAGATTTTTTTACTCATTAAAAAATTTAAATTATATTATATTCTAAGGGGGGATAAAAGATGTATAGAGATTGGTATATCCAAAGTAAAAAGCAGGTAACTTTAGAAGAGGGAGATGCTTCCTGAAGAAGGGGAGTCTTGAAGGATTCTGAGAGTTGAAGGTGAGAAGGGAGGGCATTCCAGGCATGAGGCACAGCCAATGCAAAGGCTTGGCATTTCTGAGCTGAAAGGGACCTGTGAAGGGGGCTGAACAAGAAGCCCCTCTGTAGAAGGTCCCAACAAGTGGTCACTCATGAAAAGGAGCTCACTGCCTTCCATCCAATTCATGATGACCACCCCACTACATATCAGACAGAGATATCAATTCAAAAATGAAAAATCCCTGCCCTCAAAAAGCTTCCAATCTGGGCACGGTAAGTGCACAAGACAGACACAAGGTAATGGGGGCAGGGAAAGGGCTGCTCAAGTCTCATGAAGCAGGAAGTACTGCTAAGGAATGGAAGATGATGAGCCAGGAGGGCATTCCAGGTGGGGGGCACAGCCAGTGCAAAGGCAAGAGGAGAGGAAACAGAATTTAGCATGAGAAGAACAGCAAGGATTTTTGTTCTGTTTGGTTGGGTTGGGTTGAGTTTTGGTTTGCATTTTCTTTGGCTAATATGTAAATATGTTTTTGCGTGATTTCACATGTATAATCAATATCAAATTGCTTGCCTTCTCAAGGAGGGGAGAGGAGAGGAAGAATTTGGAATTCAAAATCTTTAAAAAAATGAATGTTAAATTTGTTTACATGTAATTGAGAAATATTTAATGAGATAAATAAAAGTATATTGGGGGTGGGAGGAGAAGGCCAGTTAGGTCAGATCACCAAGTGTATGATGGGGGATATGATGGGGGATAATGTATAATAGGGCTGGAACGATAGAGAGAGGTCAGACACGAAGAGTTTAGACAGATGGTGTTAGCTCTGACCTGAGACGATTGAGGGAGATACTATTCTAGTGGTCTGACCTATGCCTTACGAAAATTCCTTCAGAGGTTGAAACAGAGTGAGGAGAGTGGGAAAGCAAGGCGACCAAGGAGGAGTCTGTTAGTAAAGTCCAGAAAAGAAGGGATGGACTTCTCTGGGCACACAAGTTTGGAGGTAAGCTCTCTGAGGGCAGGACTGTGTTATTTTCCATCTTTATATTCCTCCATGCCAAGAACAGGGCATTATCCACAGAAGGAACTTAATGTTTGCTAATTAATCCATGTTTCCTAAATTGGATCTTAGGACTTGAGAGATGGAAAGGTCTGATTTGGAAGAGCCTTTTCAACTCAAGATCTAGGCTCCCTATGCCTGGCGTGACCTTGGGCAATTCACTCAAGTTCTCTGAACCTCAGTTTCCTCATCTGTAAAATGGGGGTATGGGATTAGTGACCTTCAGGCCCTTTCTAAATCCCATAATCCCAGGCTTTCTGACCCCAAACTCTTTCTACCACTTTTCTGTATGTGACATTTGCTGGCTGGTCTATGTCACCCTTACAATGCTACCAGCCCCAATTTAACCTCTAGGAACCTCCAAGTCTGTGTTCTTCCTCCCTGTCTTCCTTGCCTCAAGGGTCTATCCCCCTCCTCTTTCCCTTCAGTAACCCAAGACCACCAAAGTTGGCTTTTTTTTTCCAGCAACAAAGGAAACATAGGAAAAGGCAAGAAAATCCAAAGTGCTGAGTTATGGATTCCAGGAAACTTACTGTAAGATAGGCCTAATCTGGCCACTGAGGCCAGCAGCAGCTTCCTGCACTAACTGGCCCCATTCCCATCTCCCTCGTATCTGGACCTGATGTGGCCACATGGTCAACCACCCACCCAACGCCTCACGTCCTCAGCCTGGTCTTCTCAACAACCAGCTCTTTCATGCTCCTAAGACAGCAGCCTCTCTCTGGCCCCTTCCAGCTCTCTATCAAGAGTACTGCAGAGAAGGGGGTGGGAATGACCGCCAGAGAGTTCACTCTATCTCTTCCTCCTTCAGGGAGGAGATGAAAAGTAATCATGTAAAAATAGCATAAAAATAATAACAATAAAGTACTAATAACAGCTTTCAGGAAGAGGGAACTAGTTGGTGAAGCCAGCATTTACACTAGGGTGGTTAAGGGACTAGGAGAGAAGGAAGGCCTTCCACGTATGCCCAGATTGACCCTTGAGTGGTAGGGAAAAGGTGTGGCCAAAGAGTCGCAGCTGGGACCTAGCAAAAGGGAAAGTAATTTGATGAAGTCATATGGAGATAAGATTAGACTCCCAAATCTGGGCCTCTTTGCCCTGTACCACAGTACCTAGGCTCCTCTTTTTGCAAGTAAGGAAGCTGAGGCCCAGAGAACTGGGATGATTTGTAGGTTAAATTGAAGAACCAGAGGCCTGGGAGATTGGGGGGTTGGAGAGGGAGGGAATTGGCTGCTGGACCCAAGGGGTTTAGTCCAGGTGGGTCATCAGTGTGGTTAGGTCATGGCCAAAGTCGTGTCTCGTGGGGCACTTGAGCCCCAGGAGAGCACCTACCACTAAATTCCAGACTCTTCAAATTGGGAAGGACCTCAGAGCCTCTAGCCCAACCCAAACCCAGCCAAGAATCCCTTTTATCAGAATAAGGAACAAGCAGCAGTGATGATAGGAAGTCAGCTCCAGCCTAGCCCTGCCTCTCTAAGTGATACCAATTGTGCTGGGTCCCAGGTCCCATCCCTGGAGCAGCAGCAATGAATGAATGGCATGGGACATCAATTACAGGCAGGCTGCCACATCAGCAAGACCCTCCCACCCACCTGCCCACAGTAAAGGAAAGCGCCAGGAGACAAGCTCTCTCATAGCTAAGGCCAGCAGGGTGGCTCACCTGGTCCCTCTCCTTCTCAATCTCCTCCAGCTGTACCAGCACAGTGGCCATCCGGTGTTTATAAAGGCCGCAGTCTTTCTGCAGAGTCCGGTGTTTGAGCTGCAGATTTTCCATCTCCCGTAGGTACTGGCGGGGTGAGAGAGAGGAGGAAGCATCGAGAAACCCGGCAGTCAGACATTTACAGGTGGACTTGACATTTCCATGGCACTTAACAGTTTACAAAGGGCTTTCCTGTATCGTGGCCCTTGAGAAACTCAAAGCAGATTATGTGCATGGAAAACATGAAGCATTTAGGTTAGATTGCCTAATGGACAGAGCAGGGACTCAAGAAGACAGAGTTCAAATCCTGCCTCAGACGCCTATTAGTTGTGAGGCCTGGGTCAAGTCATTCAACTTCAGTTTTCTAATTTGTAAAATGGGGTTGGTAACAACATCTCCCTTACAGGGTTTTTGTGAGGCTCAAAAAAATAACACATTAAGTAAGTGGCATATAAATGCCAGCTACTTTAATTATCAAACATTAGAGGATTTATCAGTAGGAAAGGCTGGGTTGCCCCTGTTTTGTAGATGACAGGTTTAAGGATAGAGCTAGAAAGGCCCTTTGTAGCCATTTCTTTTTCCATTTGAGGAAACTAAGGTTTTCCTTCATTAGATTAAGCTCCTTGAGGGCAAGGACTGTCTTTTGCCTTTTCATATTCTCTACAGTTTAGCACAGTGCTTTACACACAGTAGGTACTTACTTCCCCAAGGTCACACAGCTATCAAGCTGGGGATCTGGGACTAGAATCTAGGCCTGGAACTGCCAAATTCAAGGGTTTTTGGCTCCTCCACACTACAGGCCTCGAAGCAAACCAGGGTACTTGTGGCCATCGGATGGAATGTTCACTCCTTAAGGGCAAAGTTTTATTTTTGTCCTGGTAACTCCTGGGCCTTGTACAGAGTAGGTGTTTAAGAGAGGCTTACCGAATGAATTTTTATTCCTAACAATGGAATGGAGTGAGGTCAACGGACCCAGTGGGAGTGAACCTTGGCGGGGTTAGGGCCATGATTCAATAGACTGGGTCAGCCAAGAACAGGCCCCTCTAGGGAATGGCTAAACCAGCAATGGTTTAGGAATATAATAGAATATTACTGAGCCCCTGAAAAACAAATACAAGGAATTCAGAGAAATAGCTGAAGACAAAGACATAGGAGGCAATGTTTCTTAGTGAACAGAGCACTGGACTTGGATGTCTAAAGGCCTGGGTTCAAATGCTGCTTCTGACTGTTAGCAGCTGTGTGCCCCTGAGCCTCAGTTTCCATATTTGTAAAACAAGGGAGTCTGAACTCTAAATCTGGGATCCTCCAATTTGCCTTTCTGTGTATTGCTGGCTCTTTCTTTACAAAATGCCTGGCTTTTAATCAACACTTGTTGATTGACAGATGTCAAATGTAGTAAACAGGAGCAGGAGAAAAGACCATCCTGGAAGGCAGATGAGCTTGGCTCAAGCAAAGACCAGTATTGGTTCAGGTAAGAAGCCAACGGCCGCCCTTCCCTCACCATTCCCCCATCTCCCTAGAGAGGCCTGGGAACAAGAGAAGGCCTAGATCTCTACAGATACTCTCAGCAAGGCTTAGCTGCTGTTTTGCTTTACGAGGAACTGTTTCACGGGAGGGGACCGATAGCAGGAAATGACTGTTCCATTGAAACAAAAGGCATCAGTGAGGCTTGTTTTTAAAAGAACAGATGGGACCCTGGGGAAAGGCCGTCATCAGGAGCTGCAAAGGGGAGTCTCTGTCAAAGTGTGAGAGAGAAAAGGTACCTGGAGTCACAAAAGCCTGGCCAGGCCACTTATCAGCTGCCTGATCCTGGCCAAGCCCCTTCCCCTCTCCAAACCTCAGTGTTCTCATCTGAACAATGGGCACAAGCATGCTCATTGGAAACACAGGGCAGTGACCAGGAACAATGTGGTAAATAAAGGGAAAATCTATGGAAACAGGAGGCATTATTAGGATATCACGGAGGCTTCAGTTGGGGCTCTCCCCTCTGCTTTACCTTCATCCTACTCTGAAGACCACCAAGGAGTGGGGCAGAGCAGGGGCTGAGAGAAAGTGTGGTTGGCCAAAGGGTGTGAAAAAGGAGGATCAGGGGTGGCTAGGTGTCGCAGTGAGTAAAGCGCCAGCCGGGAGTCAGAGGACCCAAGTTCGGTTCTGGCCTCAGACACTTAACACCCACACAAAAAAAAAACTAGCCGTGTGACCTTAGGCAAGTTACTTAACCCCAATTGCCCTCCAAAAGGCAAAAACAAAGAAAAAGAAGGATCACAGGATTCCCAATTCTAGGCAGGGCCTATGTTACAGATGAGAAAAATGAGGCCCATGGAGGGGCAGGGACTCAGGCTC
Organism: Petaurus breviceps papuanus; assembly: GCF_028583685.1. Lineage (NCBI taxonomy): Eukaryota > Metazoa > Chordata > Mammalia > Diprotodontia > Petauridae > Petaurus > Petaurus breviceps. The sequence goes on from NW_027185720.1 coordinate 13,374,136, forward strand.
CCAACTCTGGAGGGGCTCTGGAAGAAACCTGGGGGGGCAATTAGTCCAACCACTCCATTTTCAGGTGAGGAAACGGAAACCCAGAGAGGCTAAGTGACTTGCCCAAGGTCATAGCAAGTGGCAAAGAGGTAGCATTTGAACACAGGGCATCAAACTCCAGAGCCAGAGCCAACTTCCATTTCTATGGGCACTTTTTAAAGTTTACAAAGCATTCTCCCGCACACAATCTCATAAGGCAGGAAATACAGGCACTGTTGTGCCCACTTCACAGATGAGGAAACTGAGGATGGGTCAGAGAGGGGAAGTCACTTTTGCAGGGCCACAGAACTGTAAGGAGAAGAGCCAGGATTTGAACCCTGGCCTCAAGTTCAAAGCACTTTCTGCTCTGGCCCCTTAGGAGCTGGTGAGGGCCCAGATTGCATCTGGACCTGAGGATGCTGGGCAGACGTGGGGATGCCCTGGCTCACGGTCTCCCCTGCCCTTCCTGCTGAGAGCTCACGCACCCCTGGGTGCCAGACCAGGAAGGGGAGGCGGGCTGGAAGGTTACCTTGTCCCGAAGCTGCTCTGCCCACTGGAGCTCTCCCTGGACATCATGGAGCTTCTGACAGAGCTCCTGGCGGTCATCTTGTGCTTCCTTCCAATCGTGCTCTAGGATGTCCAAGAGGATCTTCTCCGAGCCGGGGTCCTGGGGAACAAGGCACAGACACAAGCTGAACCCCCACTGTACAGCAGGAAGAACCTCCAGAAGGCTGGGTGGTCAGGACAGGGGGCAGGAAGTTCCACTCTGCCACCACCCCCAACCAGTGCCAAGCCACTCAAAGTAGAAGGAACAGGCTGCCTAGGAAGTCCTGAATGGACCAATACATAGTGAAATGGGCAGAACCAAAACACCTTCTACCATAACTACCCTGAAAAGATCCACAGCTTTGAAAGCCTTAAAATCTCCTGTCTATGCAATGGCCAGCCGTGATTCTGGAGGACCAAGGATGACGTCAGGGGCCACCATCCAGCTGGGACTCGGGGTGCAGAACAAGATACATGTCATGGCTATGGCCAACATAGGAACATGCTTTATTAACTATTTGTTACAAGGGTTTTCTTTTTCTTTTTTTTTATTTGGGGCAGAGGTGGGAGGGAGAAAAATAAGTCCTTGTTAATTGTTAAAAATAAAGCAATAGTAGTTAATGTTGTGGAAAGAACACATATGGCTAACTGTGGAAATTTGTTTTACATGACTTCATATGTGGAATGGGTATTGTATTTATGACTCCTCAATGGGTGGGAAAGGGAAAGATTTGGAACTGATAATAAAATGAAGTTGAAAGGGGGAAAAGAAGGAAAGAGGGAGGAAGGGAAGGAAGAAAGGAAGGAAAGAATGAAGGAACAAAGGAGGAAGGAAAGAAGGAAGGAATGAAGGAAAGAGGGAGAAAGGGAAGGAAGAAAGGAAGGAAAGAATGAAGGAACAAAGGAAGAAGGAAAGAAGGAAGGAATGAAGGAAAGAGGAAGGAAGGGAAGGAAGAAAGGAAGGAAAGAATGAAGGAACAAAGGAGGAAGGAAAGAAGGAAAGAATGAAGGAGAGAGGAAGGAAGGGAAGGAGGGAGGGAAGGAGGGAGGGATATTGGATTCTAAATCAGAGGACCTCAGTCTAAAACCCTGTTGTTCCATGACTGGGCTTCATTTTCCTCATCTGTAAAAGAAAAAGAGAAGGCTGGACCAGATGACAGCTAAGATTCCCTCCAGCTCTGGCTATGATTCCAAATCCCTTCATTTCCTTGGGCCTCAGTTTCCTTCATTGCAAAATAAGAGAGTTGGACTGAATGGCTTCCTAGGTTCTTCCAGTTCTAAATCTACTCTCCTAGGATCCTAAGGGCCTCAGTTTCCTCTCCTGTAAAAAGAACTGAGTCATCCCTGGCAACTCTATGGGCCAAAGAACTAAAAATATTCTCCAGTGTAAATGGCAGCCCCAACTGGGAAATATCTATCTGCCTTCCCTGTTGTATTTCAAAGTTTTTGCTTTGAGAGCTTTTCTTACAGCTCTTGAGGGGACAGAGGATGAATGTATTAATTACTCTCATTCATGGATAAGGAAACTGAGGCCAGAGACAAGGTCAGATGCCATAGTCTCACAGCTAAGAGGTGGCCAAATGGGATTCCAAGTCCAGGTGTCTACTCTCAATGGCCAATGTCCTTTCCCCTACTCTGAGGAAGAAGAGGAGAGGAGAAGGGAGGGGAGGAGGGGAGAACAGAACAGAGCACTGTCCTTGTGCCTGGACTCTCATCTCCCCCACCACTGGAGATTTCACAGGGACAGGAAAAGAGGCGTGAGGGGGTCCTGGCCCACCCAACCCTCCAGGGCTCAGGACCTGCTTTAGGCCTTCCTGAAGCTCTCGAAGGGAAGTGGTCAGTCTCTGATTCTCAGCCTGCAGCTCGGAGATGAGGTCTGGTGCTTCTGACTCCTTCTCCTCCATCTCCAGGGAGGAAGGGGCTGGGCTCCTGGCTCTCCTAAGCATGGTGCACTCTTCCTCCAGCCGGCTCACCTTGCACCGAAGCTGGTCTACCTGGGAGGGGAGCAGGGAGGGAGAGATAGTCAGCTCCAGACCCTAAGCCATGAAGCACTTCCCACCCATGTCTCAGTCCTGCATCTTTGAATAACAATCCATCCATCCAAGTATTATCAGCAACTACTGTGTGTCAGACACGGGAAAACCAAAGACAAAAATGGGAGCAGCTTACATTCTGACAGAGAAGATGATGATACACAAAGGGAAATTATGGCCAGGGAAAGGCGTTTGGGGACTGGTTAGTTGCTCCACTGGGCAGCCAATCGGCAAGCCCTTTCCAGAAGCAATTGATTAATCTGTCAATAAGCATTTCTTAGCACCTACTGTGTGTCGCCGGACTGGGAATACAAAGGCAGAGATCAGCACCATAGAGGAGCATAGGAGCTTACATACTACTTAAGGAAACCATTTGTTTATAGATAATAAAAACAAAATATATGCAAAGTGAATGCAAATTAATGACTACTCACATTTCCCCAGCGTTCATTGGCCATTTGTAAGGTCAGTGCATCAGTATGAATGGCCTCAGAGTCAGGAAGACCTGGGCTCATCTCAGATATCGTTACTATGTGATTCTGGGCAAATCACTACACCCATCTGAACCTCAGTTTCCTCATTTGTAAAATGGAAGGTCTGGACCCCTCTAGCTCTAAACCAATAAGCCTTTGAGCTACAAAAAAGCACTTTGCCTTCCAAGAACCATGGGAAGTAGGTGACCAGGAATTATTATTCCCATTTACAGATAAATCAAATGGCCCTGGCCAAGTTACTTCCCCACTGTTTGCCTCAGTTTCCTGTAAAATACTCATCATAAAAACATCTCCCTTCCAGGGTTATTGTGAGGATCAGATGAGGTTACATTTGTGAAGTTCTCTGTAAATCTTAAAGCACTCTCTCCATAAATGCCAGTCATTTATTCCTGTTCTTACTATCTGTGTGAGCCCTGCCGTTAACAATAGAAGGACCAGCATTCAAGAACCCCTTTAAAAATATTCTTAAATGCAGTACATTTTTTTTATCCTGGCGGTGAGCAGAGTGAAATTTCAGAGTAAAATTATATTAATATATCATATTATGTTAATAAACTTATATTAATAAAGTTATATTTTTCAATTTATATATTTGTTTATATTACAAATATAAATAAAATATTTATATTATAAATTTATAGTTTATATGTTTATATAATTTATATAATTATATCATAGCAGTAAAAGTATATATTACATTAATGAAAGTCTATTAATATAGCAATATGCTACATTAATATATTAGTATATTAATATATCAGCATGCTGTGCTAATATATTGACATATTAATATATCAATATGCTGTATTGATACTTTGATGTTTTAATATAAAAACATATTTTTAGAGTAAAATTCTAATATTTTTTGCATTAATTGATGCACCTGGTCCTTCTAATGCTAACCCCTTGTGTGATCTCGGGCATCACTTCCTCATCTGCACCTGAGTCCCCCCACTTGGAAAATGAAGAATTGTGATCAATGATTTTCAAGGCCCCCTCTCCAGCTTTGACATTCTATGTTTTAAGGACCCTCCCAGCCCTGAAATCCTCCCACCTTGTAGGAGTCTTCCCAGTTCAGGTATATTCTGCATACTAAGGTCCTTTCCATTTGTGAGAGTTTATGTTCTCACGCTGTATAGTCTAAGGCTCCTTCCAGCTGTGACCATCTGTGCTCCCTGATTCCACTCTCACAGTCCCAATAAATACTTATCAAATGGAAACTCAGCTGAACTTTATCAGCAATTTGAAGGACTTCCCCATAAAGCCTACACACCAAAACACCCAGCTAACAGCTAGGTAGAGTTACAGTGTGTCCTTGAAATTCAGAAAATTGCATGTAGAAAAGGCTTCCCAGAATTCCAGACTGCCACCAGAGTTGGCTGAGACTCCCATGAAAGCACAAACCAAAGACGCATAACCATGAAGTCCTTAGAAAAATGTCAGGTCAGGAACAGGGGCAGACAGAAGAATGCAGTCATTGTTGGCCAAAGGTCTCCATGAACTCGTGGCATGGCATCCCCTGCCACCCACACTCCTGTCCTTACTCAGCTTCCATTCAGTGCGTGCCAGAGCCTGGTGCCCAGAGGGTGCCCAAGGTGGAGAAATCACCTTGGAAAGGAATACACCCCACGAAGCAGGCCCCAAAGGAAGATGTGCACACACACACACACACACACACACACACACACACACACACCCCTAATCTATAGCGTAATAACAATGCACACCCCTGTAGCCACACATTGACAAGCAGAGAACACAGAATTGTTGTATCTCTGAGCAGGACCCAAGGTTGGGAGGGAGGGAGAGGAGCTGGGTCATGGTTAATGGCCAAGCTGGGTAGTTAGGTCTCAGAAAGAATGTAAGCTCCTTGAGGGCAAAAAAAAACCTCAATTTCCCTTTTGTCCCTGTAACTCCAGTGTCTACCACACAGTGCCTGGCACACAGCAGGTGCTTAATAAATGCTTTCTAATTCATTTATAGATTCTGACTCTCTCCAGCTTCAAGGCCACAGAATCCACATAGGACCTGATGAATCACCTCTACCTCGCTTGTGATGATCACAACCAATCTATACTCTCTGTGTACAATCTACAGCCCAGACACACAAACCAAACTTCATGTGAGCTGCTTAGAGCCACACACAGAGCATGACAGTCAGCCTACAGACCCACAACAACCTCACAAATCACCACCATGTGGACTCGTGGGCTCCACTCATGCACACCTAGTATCACAGCCCAGCCTTAAGTCTGTGCTACAGCACAGATGGCCCCTGGAAGCCCTTTGTGTGTGACCCATGGCAAAGAGTCAAAGAAAGCACACCAGACTCCACCTCCAGGAGAGAAGCTTGGTCTAAGCCAGCTACACTCTCTCACCCCATCCGCCACATGACTCATATCAAGCCTTTGTAATAAAAAAAGCAAAGTGGTAAGTAGAGGACAAGGGGAAAGAGGGTGGGAAGGTCTCCCTTTAGAGTACACTTTAGAATATCAAAGTGATCCACAGGGACTGAGGCCCAGGACCCCACCCTGAACTGCATGATGCTTTGGCCAAAGGAGTCAGCTATAGTGATGTAATAAGAATGGAGAAGCAGCAGGGCATATAAAGAGATGACTGCAAAAACCAGCCATGTGACCTTGGGCAAGTCACTTAACCCCAATTGCCCTACCTTCCCCCCTCAAAAAAAAAGAGAGAGAGGGCTGCCTTAGAGGCAGAAAGATCTGGGTTCAAATCCTATCTCTGGACAAATCACTTCCTCTCTCTGGGACTTAATTTCCTCACCTGTAAAATGGAGGAGGGGAGAGGTTTCAGACTCAGTGGTATCTGAGGTCTCTTCCAAATTGAAATCGAGGATTTGGGGGTTCTTTATGATTTATAATGACACAGACGTTCATGCCCAAGGCAACCCTCTAAGAATATAATCTACAACTGATAAAGGAGTTTTCACTCCAAGAGTTCCCTATGCCAGCGAAATCATGGATCTAGAGCAAAAACAATCAGAAATGTAATAGCCAGAATTCCATTTCGGTCAGCCTTTAAGGTTTCCAGGGCCCTTTACATGCATGAACTCATCTGACCTTCACAACCACCCTAGACGTAAGTGCTGTTGTGGTCCCCATTTTTCAGATGAGGAAACTGGGAAGTTAAGTAACTTGTCCAAAGTACCTTGTGGTACATGTTAAGAGGTAGGATAAGAACTCAGGTCTTCCTGATGCCAAGTGCAGCACCAGTCACTAAACTCCACACAACCACATGAATTCATGCTGTACCAAATGATGTTTCCTGATGTCCTGACCTCCTGGGCTCTTGTGAAGCTGAAATGGGATAACTTTTTTATAAAGCCCCAAGCAAACCCTAAATCAATAGATGTATATCACCCACTATTAATAACACAGCCTTGTTATGGCACTCTGAGGTCTTCAAAGCACTTTACAAATTACCCCCTTGGATCCTCCCAATAACCCTGGGAAGGAGGTGCTATTATTCCCATTTTACAACTGGGGAGACTGAGGCATCCAGGGGTTAACTGACTCACCCATGGTCACAAAGGTAACGGGTGTCCAGGCACTAAGGACTTCATGGCCAGCACTCTAACCACTGCACCACCTCGATGTTTCTGTTGCCCATAGACTATAATCACTGACGCATAAAGATAGGTCTATCTATCTCTAGCATTATTTTTTTTAAAGCTTTACAGACATTGTCACATTTGATCGATACAATAATCTGGGGAGGGCGGTGCTGGCAGTAAAATTCTTCCCATTTTATAAGCTCAGGACAGTAAAGTCCAGCCCAGGTCACACAGCTCGTCAGTGGTGGTCAGAATTCAGACTCAGATTCTCTAACCCCAAAGCCACCAAAGCAGGCTGGACATCCCAGAAGAGAAGTTTAAGGCGGGTTCTTAAGGAAGCCTCACATCCAGCCTCTGCTGACCCCCAAGGTCCCCCGCCTGGCCCCTACCGCCAGCTGCAGGTCTCGGCTGCGCAAGACGGCTGTGTTCTTCTCCTCGCTCAGCTGGGCCAGGCGCATGGCGATCATGTAGTTCTCCTCCTTGAGCCTAAGCAGCTCCAGGCTGCCCGACTCCCAGTCCTCTCGGAGGCGCTGACACCGCTCCTGGGCCTGCAGCTGCTCTCCTAGCTTGCGTTCCAGTGTGGCCCGCTCCTCCTCCAGTGCCCGGTTCTGGGACTGCAGATGCTGTTCCCTCTGTAGCTGGGCCTTGCGCTGCTCCCGAAGCCGCCTCACCTCCGTCATCAGGAACTGTGTCAGGCCCTCGGGACCCTCCTCATCTGCAAGGGGGGGGCAAGTGACAAGTGAGCATCCCAGGCCTTGCTTAGCTCCCAGTCACCAGCCAAAGGACCCAGGCCTGACTTAGCCCCTAACTAGCCAGACAAACCACTCTCACTTTCCAAATCTGTTTCCTTGTCTATACTTTTTAAACTAGAAATATGTATCTTCATACCTATCTTGTTCAGTTGTTTCCATCCTGTCCAATTCTTTGTGACCCCATTTGGGGTTTTCTTGGCAGCGATGCTAGAGATTTCCTTCTCAAAACTCATTTTACAGATTAGGAAACTGAGGCAAACAGGATTAAGTGACTTGCCCAGGGTTACACAGCTAAGAAGTGTCTGAGGCCAGATTTGAACTCAGGAAGATGAGTCTTCCTGACTCCAGGCCCAGACCTCCATCCACTTCTCCACATAGCTGCCCCATCTATCTAGCTATCTTGATACAGATGTACAGATACATAGTGAATTGTTATCTGTGGTCTTCTGTAGAGAATGGACAGCTGGTCTCAGAACTAACATGTTCTGAGTTCAAGTCCCATCTCTGACACACACTGGCTATGTGACCTTGGACAAATAAGTCACACAACCTCTCGGTACTCTCCAAGATGCTGAGTTTCAGAGCAGGTGCTAACCTGTATTGCTGAAGGGCATTTCCTTATCCTGGGCTTCCTTATAGCAATGAAATCACAGGTCCAGTCCCAACTGTATTCCCCTTTCATCTGAGTCAGTCTAATCCACTCAAGCAGGATAGTATCTGAACACTGTCAAATCTATTCTTAAACAGGAACAATGAAGCAGTTTCCCTCCTTGGAAAGGGGACTATGGGTGTGGACACTGGTGGGTATGGCAGATGTGTGGGGTACTGATGCTGAACCGATTTTTTTTCTTCCCTCTCTGTTATTCTTTGTTATAAGAGAGGCTCTCTGGAGAGGGGTAGAGGAGGTATACATGAAGATAACACAGAAAATAAATTATATTACTTAAAACTTGAATAGGGGCATATCTAGCCTTTCCATCTTTTTTAAGTTTTAAGTTCACACACATAACACACACCACACACACACACACACACACACACACATACCACATACACACACACACCACATACACACGTACACCACACACACACACACACACACACACACACACACCATCCTCACTCAGGAAGTCCTTTCTTCTATCTGCCTTATGTTCTTCCTGTTGCTGAACTCAAGCCAATCTACTTTTCCAAAGGAGGAAGGCTAATAATGACCATTCACATTTGTCTACTGTTTTAAGTTTCCAGTGAGGCAGATGATGCAAGTGTTATCATGCCCATGTTTCAGCTAAGGAAATTGTAACCTGCAGAAATTATGGGAGATCATGTCAAGGTCACATAGCTTATAAACGGCAGAGTCTGAATTCAACACCAGGTCCTTCAGCTCCAAATCCGATGTCCTTTGCATTATGCCAAGCTTTTTTTTTATCATCTACATGGTACAGAAGAAGAAATAAGCTAGAGAAAGAAGGGGCTTAGCCACCTGGTCAACTGATGTCCCTTCCCTGTCTTCCTATGCCTTGATAATCCATGGAGCAGACACAGAAGGTTTGGGATCCCTGGGATCCCCTACTGTATACCTCTTCTCAAAAATTCAAAGCATTGTTCCTACAAACTCTCCCCTGCAGAGAAGGAAAAGGCTTACTCACCCAGGATCATGGAGCAGCGCTGAGCAGGCTCCCTTCCCGTCAGCAAGGTGAAGTGTTCCGGGTAGTAGAATTCCAGGGACTCCAGAAAAGCCTCATAGCCTCGCCTGCCACGACATCTCAGGATATCCATCAGTCGCCCTGGGATGGAGATGTACAAAATGAAGGGTTGTGTCTAAGAACAGATGAAGTGTTAGGTCTTCAAGCTAGAAGAAATCTCACAAATTATTGATCCCAACCTTTTTATTTTACAGATGGGGAAACTGAGACCAAGAGAGGGAAATGGACATGCCTAAGGTCACAAAGACTGTAAGCGGCAGAGTCAGGCTGTGGACCAGTGCTCAGGTATTCTGCCACAAACATTCATGCTTTTGGCCCAGTAGTGACCCTCACAGAATTGCAAAAGTTCATAGAAATGTATAGCTAGAAGAGACCCTAACTTGAGGTCTTTTGGCACACTGAAAATAGCTCTCCATTTTATCATCCTTTGATTTCACTTTATAGAAGAAGGAAGAGAGATAGAAGGGACCTTATACATTAGGTAAGTGGCACTGTGCCTAGAGTCAGGAAGACCTGAATTCAAATCCCACCTCTGATACTTACTCGTTCTTTAACCTCAAGAAGGTCATTTAATCTGTCTGCCTCAGTTTCCTCCTCTGTAATATGGGATAATAATAGCAGCTACCTCTCAGTATTGGTGTGAGAATCCAATGAGTTAACATGTGTAAAGCACCTGCAATGGGTTAAATCCTACCTTATTACATCACTTTGGTCCATGCACCTCATTTTAAGATGAGGAAACTGAGGCCCAGGGAAGGGAAGTCACTTGCCCAAGAGCACACAGCAGAGCAGTCCCCTAGCTCCCAGAAGAGAGCGAGCCTCCCACAGCACCTGCCAGGGACCCCCCCTGCTCTCTCTCTCAGGCCAAAGGGGGCTCCTCACCTGTGCGGTTGATCCTGCAGGGGAAACTGTAGGTACTTAGCACCTCTTCCTCATCCTGCTCGTCAATCACCCGACACTGGCGAAGATACGGGGTAAGCTTGGCGGGGTTAAGGGCTCGGGTCAGCTTGTGCCGGATCCCCTCTATCTTCTCCCACAGCTCTTCTTCCTCAGACCCCACCTCCTCCTCCACTTCAGCTGCCAAGGGGGGCCGCATGGCTGCATCCTCTGCGTCTACAGTGATGTCGGAGGAATGTACAGGTGCTCTGTGAGGGTCAGGGGCTCTGAAGGCAAGGAGATGCCCACAGAGCCAAAAAGAGGAAGCAAGAGCTACATGGGGGGATAGAACGCTTGACAAAAATCCTAGAATAGGAGAGCCAGAAAGTCACCTGCAAACACAGAATGTATTATAAGGAACCTGAGAACAAAGAATGTCAGAAAGGCAGGGAGGGACCTCAGACCATCGGGACTAGAAGCGATTTAAGGTTATAGAATGGTATAAGTAGAAGCGATCAAAAAAGATCAGATCTAGGAAGAACCTTAGAACACAGAACGTCAGAACTGGGAAGAACCTTAGAACAGAGACTGTCAGAAGGAGAAGAGCCTTAAGATTATAGTATGACAGGTAGAAGAGAATGACAGTCTAGAGGAATTGTAGAACATCAAAAGTTAGAGCTGGAAGAACACAGGACATCAGAACTGGGAATGGGAGGGCATTAGAGAATATTACAAGCAGAAAACATCATAGACTATCAGATCCAGGAGAAACCTTGGAACACAATTTGTCAAAAATGGTAGGGGACTTAGAACAAAGGTATCAAACTCTCCAGTCAGATTAAAATGTAATTGGGAAATGTTTAACAAAATGAATAGAACAGATAATGTGCGGTTTCTATTTGAATTCACACCAGTGCCTCAGAGCATATATAGAATGCTGGAGGTAGAAGAACCCAGAACACAAAATGACAGCACCGACAAGGGCTTTGGAATACAAAACTCGTGGAAGGGGTCTTACGACCCAGAAAAGCCTAATACAGCTGGGAGGGACTTGAAACCATAAGTAATAGTCTTGCCCAGCTGCATCACTGTCTGCTCCAAGAAGCAGAGGGGGAAGGGACTGAGACAGATGTGCAGAACGTATCCATGCCATTCCCATGCCCTTCTTCAGGTACCAAACTCGGCATTTCTGAAATACTATCTGCCTTGTACGATGCTCCCCCACACCAACCTTCCACAGGGGTTCCTGATCTCCCAAGTGCATGGGGGAAAGGGGGAGGAGATGAGCCCAGCCCTGGGTTCTCTCTCACACCCCAGGATGATCTAAGTCAGCCCCGTCCCTCCTTCCTACCGGGAGCAGAAAGGGTTTGGGACGTTGGGAACCCCAGGCTCAGGACCCAGCCTGAAGCACCATCTCCCTGTTCCAGGGCCGGGGAGAACTAGCTCCCACCGATCCTTCTCCCATTCTCCTTCCCCTGCACTCCAGAAGCAGCTTCCCGACTCTCCCCGGGGGCAGCATCCTGTCGGCCAGAACACAGGAGTGCTGGGGAAGTGGGGCAGGGGCCCGCTGGGGAAGGAGCCAGACCTGCATGCCCACCCCTAGCAGGAGGCTCAACCTGGATCCTCAAGTACTCTCAATAGCTCAGCTTTCCCTGCTAAGAAAGGCCGCCCGCGTGTCCAGAGCCCACCCCACACCCTCCGGTCAAATGTCCATCGCAGCCTGGTCAGAGCCCCCCCACTCCGACGAGGTCCTGGCCGCTCTCCCTGCCCCTCCCTTACCCCGCATGCTGTCCGCGGGTTCTCGCCTGCTCCCACGGCCTCGTACTCCGGGGTCCCGCAACTGGGGCGGAGGCGGCAGCTACTCGAGCCCCGCGGCAGTGCAGAGAGGGGGCGGGGCCCCGAGCTCCTCCCCAGACCCTAGCCCCGACGGGCCCTCCCTTTTCTCCTCCTCCCCGTCCTCTTCTTTCCCCTCCCACCCAGATTCCTAAGGTCCCATCCAACTCTAAAATCCAACAACACCTCCCCCCATTTTCTCTCCCTCTCCTCTTTTCCTTCCCTCTCCTCTCCTCCTTCCTCTCCTTTTCTCTCCTCTCTCTTCACCCTCCTTTCCTCCCTCCCTTCCCACCTCTCCTACAAGAGTAGGCCCCTCCCCAGTCCCTCCCTCAATCCCCCCCTCATCTCCTCTTTCCTCCCCATCCTCTGGACTTCTGACCCCTCTCCACCCTCCCAGAGGCCACACTCCTCCCCCAGTTTCCTGTTTCCCTCCCTTTTTTCCGAGTTCTATCCGCCCACACCTGCCTGGGCCCTCCGGCGCTCGCCGGGGCGGGTCGGATTCGGGCCCCCAAAGTCGGGGCGTCTCCCGCTCCTCACCTCTCAACTCCTAGTCTGGAATGCACCGGCAGCCCGTAGAGCGAGCGAGCACACACGCACACACACACACACACACACACACACACACACACACACTCACTACCTCAAGGTCCCCGCAGCCTTACTCGCAAACCACAGTCCCCGGGCTCGCCCTGGATCTTCCCTCTTGTACCTCTCTCTGACGGGGATCTGGGGCAGCTCGCTTCCCTCCCTCTCCAAGCCTCAGACCTTTCAAGGGTTCTCCAGGCGAGAAGCCGGCGTGACCTTCTCGCACGGGAAGCCCTTGGTATTCTGGACACAGAACGGCACTAAGCATTCCGAGCTGCCCCCGTCTAGATCTGACATCTCCAGCTAACCACTTCCGCTTTATGGCCTCAGTTTCCTCATCTGTTTAAAAAACGAAGGGTGTGGATAAGATGATTTCTCGGGTCTCTTCTGATTCCAATTAAGGATTCTGTGATTAAGGCTTACATCACACGCGCTCGCAGGACTCTTAAAGTTCTCTGGGGCCCAGGAATGGACCCAGGAGTCTGAGCACCTAACCCCTAACCTTAATCTCCGGGCTGAACTAATGCCGATTTCTCTTCTCGCTGAGTCGTACGGGGCGGGGGAGGGGGGAAGGGTGCGCTAACCTTGTACAGACAGGAGAAAAGAGTGGATTCCGCTTCGAACCACCACCACACGTCCATAACCTGACGGCAGTCAGGCCGGCAGTTTCCTCATCTGTAATACGAGACTGGTTCTTAACTTGCGGTCTGTGAACTTAAAAAAAAAAAAACTACAACTATTTCAGTATAGAATTGGTTTCCTTTGTAACCCTCTGTTTTCTTTGAAATTTAAAAACAGCTTGGAGAAGGGGGTTCATAAGCTTCACCAGACCGGCTGCCACAGGTATCCGAGGCACAAAACGGGTGAGCTTGTGGCCTAACCGATGTCTGAGATCTCTGCTGGCCCTGGCGTTTCATGTGGCAAGTCCCTCCCGGCGCTGTCATCTCACGATCCAAGGAGTGCACGTTCCTTGTTCTAAGAGCCCCCTAGCTCTTTCGCCATGTTCTAAGGTCCTTTCAATTCAGTTCAATAAACGTTTATTAAGGACCTGTGCCAGACGTTCTAAGGACCTTCCCAGATCTGACATTCCATGTTCTAAGGTTTCTCCCAACAGCTCCGACATGCTGACATTCATTGAGGCAGTGAGGAATGGCAGTGTATCGAGGTCTAGGCACGGAGTCAAACTCAGTCTCAGACTCTTGCCAGTCTGGCAACTAATTTCACCTGTTTGCCTCAGTTTCCTCAAAAGTGAAGTGGGGATGATGATAGCACCTATCTTCCAGTGTTGTTGTGAGGATTAAATGAAATTATATTTGTAAGGCACTTAGCTGGGCTATAAGGCCTTTTCCAGTTCTGATATGTTCTGTTTTCAGGTTCTACCCTCCCCTCCAATCTCTGATATTCTAGGTTGAAAGGCCTCTCCCAACTGGGATATCCCCTGTTCTAAGGCCCCTCCCAGCTCTGATCTCCCATGATTTGATACTCCCAACAACCCTAAGGGGTGATCTGGGCAAAGGTCCTCATCCCTATTTGGCAAATAAGGAAACTGAGGTTTGGAAAAGCAAAGTCGTCTGCCTCGGGAGACCCACCTTCCTGGGTTCCTCAATCTGCCCTGTTCCATTCTTGTGCATATTAGCTCAATCAAGAGTGTGAGACTTTCAGTAAGTCTTTCTCCTCCAGAAGTCTGACAAGGGCCCCAAGAAGTCAGATAAAACCTAAGAAGTCAACAAGCTAAGAGGATGAGGAGGAGATAAGAGAAGGGGAGTGCAGGTCTCCGTGCCACACTGGAATAACACTGTTTCTCTGAAGCCCTGACCGGCACAAGTAGCCCTTCTGGCTAGTAGCAAAGCCACACACCTCCCACATCCCCTAATCTCCCCTTTCCCGGAACTGCAAGGGCCTGGTTACTCAAGACCTCTTACCAACGAGAATAAGACACACAAAAAAAAGCTGTCGCTGTTTACAGTAAGCAAAGGAAGGGCATTTTCAGGGCACCATTTTAGATGGGGTCTCCAGGTGGCCCCCACAACCAGGATAGGGAGAGGACCGGTTAGGCTGGAACACTGGAGGAATACTCACTCAATCAATAAACATTGATTAAGTACCCAAGTGCTGGAGATACAAAAAGAGACAAAAGGCAGTCCCTGCCTTCAATGAGTTTACAATCTAATGGGAGAGACCATGTGTAAACAAATATAAAAAGGCAAGCTATATACAGGATAAATAGGAAATAATTAACTGAAGAAAGGCACTGGAATTAAGAGGGGTTAGGAAAGGCTTCCAACAAAAGAAGGAGTTTAGAGGAAGCTAGGACTCCTATCCAGTAGAGTTATCCCCCAAAATAGACTAGGTTATCTTGGAAGGTAGTGATCACTCTGTCTTTGGAGGCTTTCAAGAGGAGACTAGATGGTCAGATATGCTGTAGAGGGAACATCCTATAGGAGTGGGAGGTCGAATTAGACAACGTCTAACAGAAAACACACATACTGGTACTATCTTCTACAACTATTAGGCAGTAGGGAACTGCACTTTTCAAAGCACTTCACATTTATTAGCTGATGGAGGGTCCCTTGCAAGTGAGAATTCTGTAATTCCAAGATTCTTTGTTGTTGTTCAGTCATTTTTTCAGTTGTATTCTACTCTTTGTGACCCCATTTTGGGGTTTTCTTGGCAAAGATACTACAGTGTTTTGCCATTTCCTTCTCCGGTTCCTTTTAAAGGAAACCGAGACAAACAAGGTTAAGTGACTTGCCCCAGGTCACACCACTAGGATGTGTCTGAGGCAAAATTTAAACTTAGAAAGATGAGTCTACCTAACTCCAGGCCTGGCACTCTGTCCACTTTGACACCTCCAAGATTCTGGGAATCTATAATTCTCTATAATTGTTTGATTCTAAGATTCTGGGCTATTTCCTTCAGTGCTTCAAATAATCTAATGTAGATACCATCTGCATCTTCTAATGCTGCATCACTTTTGGTCATGCTTTCCCATAAATCTTCCATAGAGAATCTGCTAACCTTTTTTTTGTAATTGTCTAAGGACAGGAGGCTCTCTATTATTTCTTGCTCTTGATAAATGATCGACTACTTTCCCTTCTTTTTCTCATTGTGATGCCTGGAGGAGAGGGTACCATCCCCAACTCCCAGGATATATCCTCCCCCCCACAGAGGATCCTGTGTTTAAGGTACTTGAGGGAGCCATGTTACTAAAACTATAGCTTGAGAGCCCCCATTGATGAATTTACTTTTAACTACCCAACCCAAGAAACATTTAGGTCAAAACAAAGGCATTTCCCAAAATGTCATGGTAAAACATCTCTTTCTCCCACAAACACACATATACCCAGCAGAAGCCAAGAGAGGGCATGTATGTAGATATCACAATTAGGAAGGGTCACATATCCAATCTATCTCATTACACTTGTTTTATTGACGCCTTCTGTTTTTTACACTAGAGTTGTCTCCAAGATATACTCCTCCAATCCCATAGTACAGTTAAATTCAACCAACAGAGAGAGCATTGCCATATAACAGCCTATAAAGCATTTGGCATTTGCAGTTGCCCTACTCTGTGTCAGAACATACAGGGTGTTCAAGAGCATGAGCACCTCTGGGGTGAGAGATGCTGGCCCCTTTACAGAGCTGCTCACCTACCTTTGGTGTCCACCTTGCACCCAACTCTCACCCATGGTTCCAAGAAACTATAGCATTCCCAGCACATACCCCAGCAGAACCATCTCAGCCTAAATCAGGTTGGAGGTAACCAAAAGAATTCAAACCCCTTAGGCAGATATCTACTCCAGGTATGTGAAGACTTCCCTGGCAGAATGGGCAGATGAGAACAATGTGTTCTGATGGCCATCCATGAAGGTAGTCCAAATGAGCCCGATGGAGTGCTTACAGCTTGGTCAGACTGCATGCCAGTCATCACCAGTCATCCTGACCTTTGTCTTGCCACTGGACTTTGATGACTCCAGAAGACAGAGTGAGCCTGACAAATTTGTGAAATTCAATCTCATTAAATCCAATTCACACAAGAGTCAAGACATCACCCAGTGACGTCATTGGTCCCCTTCTCAAGGAAGGACGGAAAAACAACTCTGATGATGTCAACAGCCCATTGTGTCAACTCCAAAGACTCTCTGTTACCTCCAGGATCAAACATAAAATCTTTTGTTTAACCTTTAAAGTCCTTTAGAACCTGGTCCCTTCCTACCTTTCCAGTCTTTTTATACCTTAAACCACCCCCTTCCATGTACTTTGCAATCCAGTGACACTACCCTCTTTGCTGTTCCTTGATTATAATGCTCATCTCCCACTGGTCTTCCCAAATATCCAGAGATTTGTGCCTCCTCACCTCTCCTTCCAGGCTTCCCTGGCTTCCCTCAAGCCTCAGCTTAACCATCTCCTGTAAGAAGCCTTTCCCCATCCCCCTTAATGTTAATGCCTTCCCTGTGCTGATTACCTCCAATTTATTTTATCTATCTCTGTGTATATATGTATATGGAACATATATGTGTGAATGCACACATACATCATACATATATGTATGTGTGCATATATATGTACTGCTTATATACATATACAGTGTTTGTACATCATTTTCATGTTGTCTCCCCCATAAGACTATAAGTTCCTTGTGGACAGGCATTGTCTTTTGACTTTCTTTGTACATCCAACCCTCAGTACAGTGCCTGGCATGTAGGTGCTTGTTGATTGATGCTTCCAATGGAAAAGAGGGAAATATATTTCACCATCTATTTCCTAGAAATCATATTGGTAATTACTTTCAATTTGAGACCAGCTGGCTTTTTGTGTTCTTTTTAATCCCAGTCATTTCACATGTGACATAATGGATGAAGAGGAAGACCTTGGTTCAAGTTCCTTCTCTACAATAGGAAGACAAGACACTCAACTTTCCAGTGCTCTAAACAAGAGGCATCAAACCCAAGGCCCACAAAACTCCAGAAGACAATCTGGACCAGATTAAAATGTAATTGGGAAATACTTAACAAAATAAATAAAGATACAGTACAACAGGGATAATGTTGGCACTGTGATTTCCTAAGTCAATAGGTTCCAGTGGGGATCCTCACATATGGTTTGGTCGCCCCCCCCCCATCTATTTAATTTTGACCCCACTGCTCTAAGCAGTTCTCAGAGACCCTAAGTAGAAGAAAAAGTGCTGAACCTCCTTGGGAGAGGAAGTTTCTCTATCTGGCTTTTCCCTCCATCCATGAAATCACAGGTCCATCCCTCTTCCAATTTCCTTTTCTATTAGAGTGGTTTGGCTGACTTCGTTCTGTATCAGTCCACACAATGTCTTCCTATGTTTCTCTGAATTCTTTATATTCATTAAACATGAAATTTTTTATTAGTTTTATCAGTTTAGGAAGATCCTAGTGAGGAATTTCTTCTATCAATGCAAATGGGTACTTCTCTTTCATTTATAGTCTTTGGGGATTTCCTGGGGGCACTGAAAGGTTCTATATCATTTACCTACATGCACAGCCAGTATATGTTAGAGGGAAGACCTAAACGAACCCAGGCCTTCCTGGCTCAGAGGCCAGTTATCTATTGTCATGTTCCTTGTCCTATAGTATCACAGTTCAATAAAAACTGACATCCTACAGTTTATGGGACCCACTCTTGGAGGGGCGCTTGCTTTGTTTCCAGTTCTAAATGAACCATCACAGATAACAGGTTAGGGCCTTTCTTTCTGTCTCTGGCCTCCTTGGGATATGTGCCCTATAGTAGGAGCATCGAACAGAGTGAAACAGTATGAACATTTTAGTAAGTTTTCTTAAATAACTTCAATCATTTTCCAGAGCAGTCAGATCAGTTCAGGCCTCCACAGACAGTGCATTGGTCTGCCTGATTTTCCACAGTCCCACCAATATTATTTCTACTGCTTATCATCTTAGGTAGAAAATGAAACCTCAGAGTTGTTACAATTTCTCATTTCTCTTCTCATTAGTGATTCAGAGCATTTTTTTTCCTGTGGTTGTTCATCATTCACAACTCTTATTTTGAAAACTTAATATTCTTTATCTACTTTTCTTCTGGGAAATGGTGCTAAATTTTTTATATGGATTAACTCCCTGTATGGCTTGTAATCAAGATATCAGCTATAAAGGCTTTTATCCACCCAGCAATTTCTCATCTTCATTGGTGCCCTCTGGGCTATACTCTGAAATTTTCACTTTCAGGTGAGTGCCCTGAAGGAAAATTGCCCTAGGATCAGGGTATTCTGTAGGTCTATACTCCAAAAAGTATCACAAGACCCCACTAATGTGCTCACCTCATCTCTGCTCAGAGGACTTACCTCAAAGGGAAGGCATTTATTGAAATGCACAAAAGTAACAAAACATACAGCTCAACCCAAACGTGGTACACACCCTCCAAAACAGCATTGGTAGGAGTAAAAGTACATAAAGATCACGTGTAGACACCTGTGTGGACACATAAGGAACTTACGCTGCCAGCACCCTAACTCTCCCCCTCCTCCCCCATGTCTTCTTTCCTCATAGGGCATGGCTCCTCTCATGGGTGATTTGTAGCTCTGGGCTTCAGGCAGAGGCAAATGGCTCTGAGATCTTGGTTTTTATTGTCTCTAATTTCTATTTCTCACTTGACATCCTGGCCTAAAAACCCCAGAATCTCAGAAAAGGGGAAAAAAATCACCAAGTTTGTATTTAGGTCAATTTTTAAACTCAGGCCTCCTAGTTCCGGGGTCTGGAGTATTTCCTACTACATTATTCTTCCTGTACTTACTCAGAAATCAGGTGACCCTGACAAACAGGAGGAAAAAGGAATCATTCCGCCATCTCTGATCAAAGAGGGAGAGATATCTGCTGATTCCCAGGCTAAGACCTCCAAGGTCTCCTTCCACCCTGGGATTCTGGGAAGCTATCCCTGAGCCAGTGAATCATAGCCAACTTTTGGAGTTTCTCAGCACTCTCTCCCTGAGGGGCCATGAGACATGTGTCTCATCCTTTTACAGGAAAGGATTTTGCCCTGAGAATCTTACCAGCATAGTTTAATGAAAGGAATGATGGATTGAGAAGTAGCGGATCTGGGTTCAAATTCTATGCTACATATTAGTTGTATGACCTTGGGCAATTCACTTAATCTCTCCATTTTCCCATTTTCCTCATGACATCCCCCCTCAACTCTAAAGTTTATAATCATCTTATCAAAGAGCAAGCTTCTCACTGTATTTAGAATCTCTATTTTTATTGTTATTATTTCATGTACCTGGAAAGAGATTTTCAGTCCAGCCCAGTGTCCCCATACATTTCATAGAATTCTGAGTACAGACCTGACCACATAGCTTATGATCTTGATAGCTATTTCTGGTTTAACCTCTCTATGTATTACATAACAGGATTGAATTGATATCTATTTTTGTGTTAACATGACAAGGCAGCTAGGTGACCCAGTGGATAGAGGGTTGGGCTAGGAGTCAGGAAGACCTGAGTTCAAATCTGGCCCCAGACATTTACTAGCTGTGTGATCCTGGGCAAGTCACTTAACTGCTGTCTGACTCAGTTTCTTCATCTGTAAAATGAGAATCGTAATAGCACCTACCTCCAAGAGGTGTTGTGAGGCTGAAATGAGATAATAATTGTAAAGCATTTAGCATAGACAGAGTAGGTGTTATATAAAAGTTATCTGCTACTAAGATATATCAATAGTCTTCTGGACACTCTAAGTGGGACCTTAACATTTGCAAATTTCCAAACAACACCTTAATTCTTGTTGCTACATTTTGAGAATCAAGTTTAGATTTATTTTCCTGACTCCTGACTTCTCTGCTAACACCCTACACAATAAAACTTCATTTCAGCCTGAGAACCTATTTGGAATGATTCTATAATCCCACTCCCTTCATGGCCTCAAATTCAGTCTGATTCAATCAAGACCTCCAGTTCCTTATTTTTTCTCTCTCTCCATGTCTCCCTTTTCAACAGTTTCAGTGTATATACTTTATACACGCCTTTCCTTTGTTCTTGGCTAAGACCATTTGACACCTGTTTCATAACATTAATTAAGTATCACGGGGCAATTATTTCAAACACGCAAATGCCGTGACACCACAAAATAGAAACAAACCAAGACTCAATCCCACTGGTTATTTTCATGGACTTCGTTCTCTGGCTTCCTTCTAAGGCGCTCCATGTCATGGATATTTTCAGATTTGTCAGGGATGTGGCTATGCCCCTCTTTCCAATAAATGCATTCAGGCCTTCATCATCAGTTAGCTCAACAGCCATGAAGGAGCACTGCCTTGATAGTTACAAGGGAGCTGGGGCCTTCATTGCTCACATGCTCCAAGACTCTGCTTGGAAGTGAGAAAAATATCTGAGTCCTAAGTAACTGAATGCTAATTGATTTGCTGGTAACCGTGGGTAGGCATAGTTGTAGGAAGCAATGAAGGAAGAAAGAAGGAAGGAAGGAAGGAAGGAAGGAAGGAAGGAAGGAAGGAAGGAAGGAAGGAAGGAAGGAAGGAAGGAAGGAAGGAAGGAAGGAAGGGAGGGAGGGAGGGAAGGAAAGGAGGGAGGGAAGGGAATGAGCATTTATTAAGCTCCTACTATGTACTAGGCACAATGCTAAGCACCTCCCAAATATTATCTCATGTTTATCTTCACAATAACTCTGGGATTTTTTTTGTTCTTGTTCAGTCATTTCATTCATGTCCGACCCTTCATGACCTCATTTGAGGTTTTCTTGGCAAATACATTGGAGTGATTTGCCATTTCCTTCTCCAGTTCATTTTAAAGATTAGGACACAGGGAAACAGGGTTAAGTGACTTGCCCAGGGTCACACAGCTAGTAAATGTCTGAGACCAGATTTTACCTCAGGAAGATGAGTCTTCCTGACTTCAGACCCAACACTCTATCTACTGTACCACCTAGCTCCTTCACCATTCTCATCCCCATTTCACAGCTGAGAAAACTTGGACAAGCAGGAGTCACACAGTTAAGTGTGTGAAGCAGGTCTTCCTGACCCCAGGACCAGTGTTCTAATCTTTGAGATACCTAGGTGCCTATCACATATAGCCTAGGTACCTTTGAGAGTCAGAGATATACTGGTTGCCAGTGAATTCAGGAAAGAGGGATAATAATAATTATTATTAATATATAAATATACATGAATCAATCAATAATAAAAGACTCAAATTTCTAATAATAAAGAATATAATGATCGATTCTAATGTGCCCTAACACTGAACTGTTTTGAGCATTGCACCAAAAAGCCATGCTCTAGCCAGACAAATGTGTAAGGGACACTTTGGTGGTGCTTGTCTATAATGATTCTCCCTAATGTCGGTCATCAACATTTCCATCCTCCCATTCAGAGGAATTTGTGAGTGTGATCACATCCGTAGCTAATTTTCAATTCCCTTTTTTTAGCCACAATGCAGAAATCTAGAAGGGTTCCAAGTATAGGTAGCATAGTGATGCCCCATATTGGCTGTGCAGTCACAGGGACTGGGTTTAGCCAAACATCAGTTCTGATACTTCTTGCCTGTGTGAGTCTTCCTTTCTTCGAGGTGAGATGCTGGGGCTGGACTAGATGGTCCCTCAGGCACATTTCCCCTCTAAATCTATTATCTCATCACTTCCCTGGGCCTCAGTTTCCTTAACTGTAAAATGAAGGGATTGGTCCAGATGACCCCTCAGGTCCCTTCTGGCTTTCATTCCATGATTCTCTGATATGATGGCCTTAGGTCTGAAATGGTGTTGGAATAATTCTGATTATTTCATGATCTATACAGCCAGAGTAAATAGTCCAAGGAAATCTGAGTTACAGCTAAAACACAACCCATCATATCCATTTCAGGGTCCAGGAACTGGGCAGAAACATTCTTATTCCTCATCTTTTGAGTGAGGCAAGGGGCCCCTGGACAAAGGCCAATGGGGCCCCTAATGGAACTCATGTTTTCTGGAAATAAGAAGCATAAATCCAAGATGGAAGATGTTGACATTTGGGGAAAATTTGGCTTGGGTATTTCCACTGAGAATTGTCAATGTACCCTCAGCTTGGCGACTCAGTAGCTTTAATTGGGGGGGCTCAATGAATAAAGAGTCAGGAAGACCTCAGTTCAAACTTGCCTCCAGGGGATCCTGGTCAACCTAACCTCTGCCTACAGTTAACTTAACTGTAAAATGGAGATAATAACAGCACCCACCTCCCAGGGTTCTTGTAAGAATCAAATGAGATAATAATTAATGAGTGACTAATGAATGCCTGCTGAATGGTTAAGTTCCTTTTTTCACTTTGGGAGCATGGGATCTTAGATTTACAGCTGGAAGAAGTTTGAACGGAGGTCACTGAACCCAACCCCCTCGTTCTACAGATGAGGAAACTGAGGCAGTGTCTCACACTCAAGGTCATACACCTAGTGTCTGAGGTTGGGATCTGAACACAGGTCTTTCTGATTCCAAGTCCAACGCCTTGTCTGCTCTACCAAGTTACTTAGCACCTGACCATTAAAGTCCAGTTTCAACACAAACTTCAGTTATTTTAAGAATTCTAATTTGTCATCTTCCTACCCCTTTAAGACTCAGGGTGATGGGGAAGTGAAAGTGCTGTTGAATTTTCAATGCCTTGAGAGACTCAAGGAAGGAAGACAAATTAGGAGGCTGCTTATTATAATAGTCCCAGGGAAAGATGATGAGAATGTAAATTATCAGGAGGACTGAGACTTTATTTTTTGTCTTCGAACCCCAGCACTCACCTTACAGGGCGTTAGATGCTTGCTGACACTTGACAATTAGTGAATGCTCGGTGATTGAATGATTGACTGACGTGTGTATGCCTGTGTATTGTCTTCCTTGAACAGAATGTAAACTCCTGGAGGGTAAGAGCTATTTCATTATATACCCAGCCCAAAGCTAGGGGACACAGTGGATAGATTCTGCTAGCCCTAGAGTCAGGAAGTACCTATTCAGACCCTTGACCCTATAGAAGAGTGACCTTAGTCAAGAAATTTGACCTCTCTGGTCTCAGTTTCCTCAGCTATAAAATAATGATAATAATATTTATCTCACATTGCTGTTGTGAGGCTCAAGGAAGATAACGTGTCTTTATAAACCATAAAGTGCCTTATAAAAGATCTGTAAGCCCAGTCCCAAAGCCCATTGGTATGGGACTCTCCCCCTTGATCTTCACCAATATTGAAAGAGCTGTATACCAATAGCCTTTGAGACTGGGGCTACATACAACAATTTTTTATAAATGTTTGATGATTAATTGGGTTAACAAAATGGCCCCAGTCTTTGAAGCAAAGTCTGCTAAGACATTCCCTTGGCTAACATCATTTTAGGGTTTCTGGATAGCAGCAGTTTTAATGATAAGCTTGTCATCACTAACAATCATTATTGATAATGATATTATTAATGATAAGTAATAATGACCACTATTGATGGCTACTATTAATAATGATCATTATTTATTTATAATCTTAATATCAATAGCTGAACAGAGCCATAAGAAGCATATAGATGCTTTTTAAAAATTTTATTTTGAATTGAATTTCTGTGTCTGGCCTCCCAGCCATCCATCTCTCCTCTCTCTAGTCTATGCTTCACATTTCTGACTGACTAATCTTCTTCATATCACTTCTCCACTGAAAAATACACTGCTGATGGAACTGAGTATCAATTGCTGATTCTGACATTCAAAACCTTTCTAATATTGGTACTCAAAGCTCTAAACTACCTCACCAGCCTTACATCTCACCAGTCATTACCTCATGTAGTCTGTGTATTAGCCAAACTGGGTGGCTCACATCCCTCTTCTTGTCCTGCCCTCTTCTTTCTCTTATTCATGTCAAATTCTGTGGCTAAAATGGGCTTCCTCCGCCCTATGTATACCTGTTTCTGATGAGAAAATCCTTTCTGGCCATATGACTGTGCCTACATTACTTCACCACTGTAAGCTTCAATTTCCTCTTCTGCAGAATGAGAATACCTGTCTCATAGGTCTTTTGGGGGCTCAAATGAAGTAACATGGGTAGAATAAATGTCCCTATTAATGCCACTTATCATTAGTAGAAATGAGAATATCCCAGGAGACACAGCAGGGGATAGTGGTTAGGAACCAGAAAGTCTTGGATTCAAACCCTGGCCCATACTGGCCCAAGGACTAGGCAAGTAACGTCAGCTCTCAGTGATCCGGCCAGACAACTATAAAGGTTAGAAGTCGCTGTTGTTGCTGTTGGACACTTTCTTATCAAGAGATCTCCCACTGATGAAATGACAGGTCAGGTCAGAGCAACCTTGGGAAAGCTGAAGAAGAGCCTTGCCCAGGGCTGCCCACGTGGCACTTCGAAGACTGATGATGATGAGTTGAGATCTTCAGAATGAGTGCAGTGCTCTTTCCAGGTTTGCCCCTAGACCTCAGCGGATCAACTCCCTCTTAAGGGATGAGGCAGAACCTAGTTTATTATACCCATTTTACAGATAAGAAAAAAAACTGGAGTGCCTCAGACTTGCCCAAAGGTCTCACGGAAAGCCAGTGGGAAAATGGTAGTAGGGCCCAAGTCTCCACCCCACTAATGACTAAACACAGTGTTTAAACTATCAAAATTGTTAGTGTGGAGTGACTCTAAGGGCTGCTGCATTTGGGGAGAGTCAAGCCCAGTTCCCGTGTGAGCAACTCCAAGAAAGGTGAGGTAGGTGTGGTCTCATAGCACAGTGACCTCAATAAGGTGCTTTGAGCTCCCAAATTCCCCAGCTCCCCTCCCTGCTGGGAGTGGAGGCTGCCTAGGGAGCTGCTGAAGCAGAAAGGGAGGGGTGGCCCCATGCACAGACAGCAGCATCGCGTGAGCTGTCTTCCTGCACTGGGGGCGATTAAATCTCCCAGACTCTGGCTCTGGGCTCTGGTCCACCTACAGAAACAACTCGCCTAGAGTGAAAGGCCCCTCCACCCAGACTCCTGAGGAAATCCCAGACTCTTGACCTCCCATAGGCTTGAGGCAAATGGCTTCCCTATGAGATCAGTGCATTTGGAAGACCCGGGCAGGGAAAGTGCAGCCCCTCCGCCCCCACTTGGCTCTGGACCAGAGCTAGATGAAATCAGGCACGTTATCAGATGTGGTGGAATAGAAACATAGTGTACCGAGTCAGCTCTGCTCTGGTGAGACCAAAAGGGGAGGACGCCTAGGGACCCCCAGTTTGAGAGAACAATGAGAAGCTGGGAGGAAGGCTAGCAGTGGGGAAGAAACTGAACGTCCTCCATTCAGCGTGGCTGCCCAACACGGGAGAGAAGCTTTCATCGGGTGGAGATTAAAAGGAGGCCAGGTTGGGCTCAGTATGGAAATTTCCTTGGGATTAAAAGTTGTCCCAAATTGGAAGGTGCTGCCTTAGAGAGAGTGAACTCCCCAACACCGGGGCTTTTCAAGCAGTGATAGGGTGACCTCTTGTCAGAGATGCTGTAGAACATAAAGGGATAATGGATGGGGAACCCTCAGCCTCAAGGCCCCATGTAGCACTCTAGGTCCTTAAGTGCAGTCCTTTGACTGAATCCAAACTTCCCAGCACAGTTAGGCCAGCCGATAACACAGATAAAGTTTAGAAACTCAGAAATGCAAAAAATAATATATATAATATTATATAATATCAACATATTTTATCTTTTAATACCACAATAACTTCAAAAGTTTGGATTCAGTCAAAAGACCTCACTTGAGGACCTAGATGGCTACAGGTAGCCTTGATATCTAAGGTTCCCCATCTCTGACAGGCAGCTAGATAGTAGATAGAAGGCCTAGCCTGGAACCAGAAAGACCTGAGTTCAAATCCAACTTCAGACACTTACTAGTTGTGTCCTAGGGCAAGCCCCTCGACCCTGTTTGCCTCAGTTTCCTCATCTATAAAGTGAGCTGGAGAAGGAAATGGCAAACCACTCCAGTATCTGTGCCAAGAAAACCCTACATGAGGTCACAAAGAACTGGACATGACTGAAAATGAAAATAATAGTAGCCCCTACTTCTCAAGGCAGTTGTGAAAGGTCAAATGAGATGATAATTGTAAAGCATTTAGCATAATGCCTGGCAAACAGTCCACCCAGAGTGGGTATTTACTAAATGCTTGCTCCCTTTCCTTTAAAGATCACTCCCAGTCTCAGCCTCCTTGCGGGGCTTCCTGCCACACTCATCCCATCTCCTTTAAACCGTCTTTCATCCTCCACACAGATGCCAAAAGACATTTGAATCATGTTGTCATTTCTGCTTAATATTCCTCCCTGACTCTGCACTGTCCCAGATTCCAACTCTGCCTGACATTCAAGGCCTCCCACAATCAGACACCTTTAGGGCTTATCTGATGTTTTTTTTCCCTGTACTAGCAGGATGCTCCAGTCTTTCTAGCCTGACCCCTCCTTCCACTTCCTCCTACTCCAGCCTCTCCTGCCTTCAATGGGGGGAAGCCATCTCTATTCATCCTGATTCATCCTGGACCCCAGTGGCTCTGGAGGAGAAAGTGAGGCTGGTGACTTTGCACTGCCCTCCCTCACTTAAATACATTTCACTTGCACTTCATGGTGTCACCTTCCTGATGTCATGATCCTCTTCGAGAAAGAAGAAGAAATGACAAAAAGCAACAACCTCCTGCCACACAGTCTTTCTAGATGCTAATCCTTAAAGAGGAATTTTACATGCAAATGCAAAAGAATGGAGAAAATGAGGGGAAAATTCTCCCTTTCTCCTATTAAATTCCTCGCTGTACTTTTGAGATCAAATCAAACCTGTCTCCTCTAGGAAGCCTTCCTAAATCTTCTTTTTGATAATGCCCTTCGCTTTTATATTAGTAGGATACTTTGTTTTGTCCCATTTACCATGGAATGTGGTCTGTTATTGATGTCTATGTTTGTGCACAGTGAGTAGAGTTCTGGATCTGGAGTCAGGAACACATGGGTTTAACACCTACCTTGGTAGGTGATGCTAACTAATCATGTGACCATGGGAAATTCTACTTCTTTTTTTACAGCCTTTACATTAACAGCCTTCTGTAAAATGAGTCCAACAATATTTGCAGGGATGGACCTGTGAGGTACTTGAGTCCAATGGCCTCTTTATTTTACAGACAAGGAAACTGAGGCTCAGAGAGTTTAGGTGATTTGCCCAGGGTCACCCAGCTACTAAATGTCTCAGGTAGGATTTGAACTAGGGACTTCCCCATTCTAAGTCAAGTGCTTTATCCCCCATACCACACTATCTCATTAACTCATGTCATGAGGGGCAAATGAGATAAAATACATAAAGCACTTGGTATGATTATCATTCCTGCAAGAGGCAATATGGTGGAACAGATAGAGAGATGAGACAGGAACCACAGAGTTCAAGATTCTGACAGGTACTGGCCAGTCCAGCCTTACTGGACTAGTAAGCCTAGGCAAATCATTTAACCCCTGAGTGCCCTCAACCATTCTCTCAGACTACAATTATCCCTTCCACATCTTGACTTTCTCCATCTCAGTTTTGATATATGGGGGGGCCAGCATAAGAAATTAAATGGGAATTTGAGGGGAGCTTTGCAGAAGCCACAGTTGACACATGAAAGTCAGCTGATGACACAGAAAAAGTTTAGAAACTCAGAAATGTGTGAAATATATGTATAGTATTGCACAACATCAACATGTTTTATCTTTTAACATCATAATAACTCAGACTTCTTCTCTGGTACAAAGGAAAGGTCAAAAAATTTTACTAGGATTCTCCAGATCTTGAGGGCACCATACCACTAACCCCCATGGTGTGGGAGCTATAACTGTATAAGACAGGCCTGCACAACATATGACCAGCCAAAGAATTTCAGGTGGCCTGAGAAAAATGTAGAGCTGTCGCTATGCACTCTCTCCTGTTTGTCACATGACCTACGGCTATCAGTCTATCTCTAATTTATTTGCAGCCCCTGGAAGTTTAGCCTGTTTTAACATTGCCCCCTCTCTACTGCCAAGTTGTGCAGGTCTGGTATAAGTTGTAAGATGAAGGGCTGATCTGCATGGGAAAAAGGTGTTTTCTTCTCCAGGACTTCTCTACATCAATTAAATCACAAGTCTGGTCCCTCTACCTTATTATTCCCATACTAGATGAGGAGATCTGTGAAGGCAAGTGACTGAGTACATAGTGACAGATGAGGTCCAGAGAGTGTAAAGGGTCTATCCAAGGCCACATAAGCAGCAGACATCCCTGGAATTTGAACCCAAGTCTCAGAAGCAAAGGTTGTTTCAGGCTCTTGTACTATCCCATATATTTTCGAAATGAGTGAAACTTCCTGGGCCCTCTCCCTCCCTTCTTTGCAGAGGTGGGGCGCTATGGATATGGAACACAGATAGAAGGAGACAAAAGACAGCCTGTGTAAACTAAACCTGAATCTGATTATAGATTCAGATTCAGCTCATGTGTTGTTATTGTTCAGTTTATAAATTAAATTTCTTGTAAATGTCTTTGCTCTCCGGGGTGGGGTGGAGTTTCTTTGAAAATGAAAATGATGTAAAAACAAAAGATATCAATCCATTTTTAAAAACCAGTATATGCCTAGCAGCCTGGGAGGAACGAAAGGGGATAGGGGAATCTATGAAAGCATCAATATATGCTTCCTTCTATCAATTTGGAAGAACTTATTAAACGGTGCTGGGAAAATAAAGAAAGGCAAAAACATGGTCTTGGTCCCTGCTCACATCCAAATGAGAGGAGCAACTTGTCAGTGGCTAGGCACATACCAGATACATACAGAGTACATGGAAGGGAACGTGGGGAAGATGAGTGGAGGAAAAAAGAACTCTGTGAAACTGGGGAATGACAGAGAAAACCGAGGGAGGGCAAGGGTCCACAGAGTGGGGGGAGGGGAAGCTCTAGGTAGAGCCCTGCCTTCCGTGCCCAAGCTGAGTCAGCCAAGCAGAAGGGAAGGGGAGGGGAGAGTCTGTCTAGATCCAGGCAATTAAACTGTATAGTAAAGCACTTGGGAACAATGGGGAGGGATAATCTCTGCTCTGAGTCACCCCTCTGAATTCTCAGCCCTCTGGTGTTTGGCTGTCTCATTCAGCAGAGTCTGCTTCAGATTAGAAACTCTTGTCTCTCTTACCCTCTCCTGGGTCATGAGCAGGGGCTGGGTCTTAGAATGGTAAATCTGGCTGGGATTTGCAATGAGAGTTCAAAGGGGCCTTAGAACACAGAATGTCACAACACAGAATGTTTTTCCTCATCTGTAAAATGAGTGGGTTAAAGTAGATGACTTTCTGTGTTCCCTTCCTGCTCCAGAATTGTGATCCTATTTTCTGGCTGAATGACCCCAGTCACTTAAGCTCTTGGAGCCCATAGCAATTTTCCAAGACAATCCATTGCAGACAGGTTGCTTTGATCGGGGGAATTTTACGGGTCTGGAATAAAAAATAAAAACTGAGTAAGACTGGAAAGGTAGACTGGTGCCAGGTTTTGGTGGGCATTAAAAGCCAGACAGGGCAATTCAAATTTTGCTCCACCCACAATTGGAAGCCACTAAAAATTTTTGAGCAGATGAGGCATGTAGATTTATGGATTCAGATCTATGTGTGAAAGATGGATTGGAATGAGAGGTCGAGAGAGGTTGTGACAATATGTCAATTGGGTGGTAAGGAGGGCCTGACTGGGGGTGACAAGGAGTGGGAGAGGAGAGGGTAGATGGAGAAATTCTCCCAAAGATAGGAACAAAAATTGGTGACAGCTTAGATGGGAGAAGAGAGGGGGAACAGGCAAAATATTCTCAGAATTTCAAATACAGGGGGAGGAGCAGGGGTAGAGAGAGAGAGAGGGAGAGTGAAGTTGGGAGGGAGACCATATATGGGGAGGGGGGGGGGGGGAATCAGTATAGTTTTGAACATGTTGAGCTTGAGGTCTTACTGGTGGGATTACCAGGCAGGTGTGCATGTTCTGCAGCAGGCTAGAGATATGGGTCTTAAGCTCAGAAGTAAGACTTCTCAAGTGAGGAACCACAAACACAGGGTAAATGTGAGGGTTGGTTTTTGGGGTTTTTTTTTTCCCCATACCTCCTTATATAAGCTGTAAATATTTGTGCCATGAGTGATGATGACTGTCCTGCCCCAGGCTACAGAAAGAAGTCTCCAAGAGGCTAGAGGATTGACAAAACATATTCCTGCCCCAGAAATCCGGAGCCCTGTCTGTTAGACGTAGCACAGCCATCAAGGTGCTATGTGACTTTGGGCCAGTCCCTCAACCTCTCTGGGCCTCTTTATGGAGTTGGTTGCAAGATTCTCTAAAATGCCTCCAGGCTCTAACAAAGTTTGATTCTAAAATGTGCATGGGAAGGTGGAGTCCAGATTTGGGCTCTAATCCCTGTTCAACTACTAAGTGTCTTTGAAATCTAGGATACAGTGTGGTAAAATTTGGGTTCAAATGTCACCTCTGATGTTCCCTGCTTCTATGACTTTGAATAAGTCCCTTAATATCTGTGACCCTTAGCTATAATAATTATAATTATTATCATATAAATTATGTTACAACTATAGCTATGTATTTATATTAGTAAATTATAATTGTGATTGTGTTATATTGAAATATTATATGTTTTATGTAATATATTTTATAGCATTATAATTTTTAATATAAGCACTTTACATGATATCTTCTTTGATCCTCATAATGACCCCAAGAGGCAGGTACTATTATTATCCCCACTTTGTAGATGAGGAAACTGAGGTTGAGATGGGACTAACAGCAGGATTCAAACTTAGGTCTCCCTGACTCCAGCCTCAGTTTCTCCAAATTGAGTTGTGAGGTACTATGTGGTTGCCTAACCTGAGGAGATTAGACAAACTGGCTTCTGAATTGGCTTCTCATTTTCTGTGGTCCCACATCTCCACAACCTGGCGTGAGAGACACAACTGAATTAGAGGTAAACTCTATCTGTGGTTTTTTTCTGATCCACCCATCCAGTAATCCTACCAGAAAAGGAAATGAAGTTGGTCTGGTATGACCGGTTCTTAGAGGTCACCACTTCCCTTTCTAACTGCTCACAAACATTAGTGAATTGTTGGATTTGGCCAAGAATTGACATTAAATTCATCAGATGCATAGCTTAAAAGAACACAGTCTTTTTTAATTTTGTAAAACCCTGGTCACTTAATGTCTCCCTGACTCAGTTTCGTCATCTGTAAAAAAAAGGTGGGGGGTGGACCAAAGGACCTCTGAGCCCTCTTCCAAATCGACGTCTGTGAATGGATGATTCTGCTTTGACAAGGTTGGACCTTGGGGAAAATCCCTTTATCTCTCTGGGTCTCAGTTTCCTCTTCTGTAAAATGAAGGAGCTGGACTAGATGACTTCAGAGGCCCCTCTCAGTATTCAAGCTATGAGCTTTTCAAACTTCCAACTCTGTGATCCTTGCTCGTGTCTTTCAAAAATCCATCTCTTTGCACAGCTCTCCCTTTTCTTCCTCATTAGAACAAAGAGTTCTAGTGTTCCACATTCATTCATCCTAGGCTGTCTTTAGGCTGAATTCTCTGAAATCAGCTTTCACCAGATATCAGGTTTGTTTGTTTCAAACCAGCTCTCCTGTCTTTATCTCTCAAGAAATTGAAGGTAGCTTGATCGTTTCCTCCCAAGCTTCCCATTGCTCCTCCTTTGGCCCACCAGTCACAGGCAGATCCAGTTCCCTTGTTAATTCCTCCATCTTTTAAAGAACAACACGTTCAGTAAAGCCAGTCAGGAATTGTGTGGCTATTTTATTTCTTTAGAACAGAGATAATTCTAGCAGATATTCAGACAACGGAAATCTCTCCTCAGTGCTGTATCTTGCCTCCTTGCCTGGTTTGGGATCTACTTCCTGAGGCATCCATCATCCATTCCTTTACTCTGGTTTAATGTCCCAACCCAAAATTAGAATCAGGAGGAATGATGCAGGGCCAAGACTCAAACCCAAGTCTTCTGGTCTACTTTCAGGGTTAATTCTCCACCAGGGGAAGCTTCAGCTTAACTACTCTACCCCCAAGGGAGTCTGCTATGTGCTGTGACCACTAAATTACTTCAGTATCTGAGGCTTTTTTCCTCACCCAAATGCTCCTCTGTGCTTTCTCCCTTCGTTTTATGAACTGTTCCACGTGGGGTTTTGCTTTGTTTTGGTCCAGATCAGTGTTCTGATTTCTGCAAGGAAGTGCAAGGGCAAACATTCTCTCCAGATCTATACAGATATACAGATCTATAATTTGGCTATAATATAGTCCCAGAGATGTTATGTTATATGTTATTATAATCCCTATTTTGCAGATGAGGAGACTGAGGCAGACAGAAGTTAAGTGACTTTCCCAGGTCACACAGCTAACAAATGTCTGAGCAAAACAGGAAAATGATAAATGTTGGAGAAAATGTGGGAAAAGTAGAATACTAATGCATTGTTGATGGAGTTGTGAAATGATCCAACCATTCTGGAGAGCAATTTGGAATTATGCCCAAAGGGCTATAAAACTGTGCGTACCCTTTGATCCAGCAATACCACTACCAGATCTGCATCCCAAAGAGATCATAAAAAAGGGAAAAGGACCCACATATACAAAAATATTTATAGTAGCTTTTTTTGTGGTGGACAAGAATTGGAAATTGAGGGGATACCCATTAATTGGGGAATGACTGAACAAGTTGTGGTATGTGAATATAATGGAAAATTATTGTTCCATAAGAAATGATGAGCAGGCAGATTTCAGAAAAACCTAGAAAGACTTACATGAATTGATGCTGAGTGAAGTGAGTAGAACCAGGACAACATTGTACACAGTAACAGCAACATTATGTGATGATCAACTTTGATAGACTTAGCTCTACTCAGCAATACAATGATCTAAGACAGTTCCAAAAGACTCATGATGGAAAATGCCATCCATGTCCAGAGAGAGAACTATGGTGTTTGAATGCAGATCAAAGGAGACTATTTTCTCCTCTTTGTTCTTTCTTGTGGTTTTTCTCTTTTGTTCTGATTCTTTTTTCACAACGTGACTAATATGGAAATACGTTCGATGTTATTGTACATGTATATTCTACATCAGAGGTGCCTTGGAGAGGGGGAAGGAAAGAGGGAAATTTTAGAACTCAAAATCTTATAAAAGTGAATGTTGAAAACTAAAAATAAATTAAAAATTTTTAAATGAGGGGGGAGTGTCTGAGGCAAGATCGCAACTAAGGTCTTCATGACTCGAAATCTAGCCCTCTCTGAGCTAAACCACCCAGCTGTTTTTAATAAGTATGTTCTTAATAACCAATCTTATAGATGTTAACAATGTACCTTTGCACTGGCCACATAATACATTAGGAAACATTTATTCACTCACTGAGCCAAAAGTGCACAGCTTAAACTTTAACAGGAAATATGTTGTTTGTGCTGGACATTGTAACAAAACTACGTGTGTGCATTCATGCACACACACACACACACACACACAAGCTCACGCACACGTACAAGCACACACACCACAGAGAGGTGCATATACATCTGTATTTCCGGTTGCAATTAAAGAAGGAAAAAAAACAGATTGGCAAAGCTGAAAGGTCAGACTCAATGAAATTTGTTGCCCCTTTGATCGAATGTGTTTCATTCTTTCTTAGCCATATTCTAACCATGAGTCACATCCCACTAAGTAAGTTTCAGTGATGCCTATCAAGGTGATTTTTCCCTGCCTGTGTTTTGCTCTCTGTTTTACCTTTCTGGCTTCTAGTCATCTGTGTATTTGCGTATAGACATCAGTACCCTTTCCTAATTGCATATTGTCTCTAAGAACTATGTCTTCCTATAGATAACTTGATATTGTGGTCAAGGCTGTTCTTCCTATGAGATGCTTGAGAGGTCAGAATAACATCAGTTTAGAGCTTGGAAGGACTTTAGGGGTCATGTACCCCAAGCCCTTCATTCTTCAGAAAAGAAAGCAGAGATCCAGAGAAGGGAGGAGATTTGTCCAAGAGAGTAAGGAGCAGAGCCATGGTTGGAAACCATATCTTCCAGTTCCAAATCCAGGATTCTTTCCATGATAGCAAGGTGCCCATCTGCTGCTCGGTGCTTTGCTAGATCTCTGTGAGCAGTTTTCAAAGCCTTCTTCATCAGAGATCCAGGTAAAATTTGTATATGTACACACAGATAGATCTTCAGGTTATCCCAAAAGTCTTTGTACTGTTTTAGATTATTCAAGCTTAGCAGCTTTAACGATAGCTTAAAAGTTATAAACACTTCCAACTACACTAAGACTTTTGGGACACCACATACACACACACACACACACACAATGCACACTCACATACACACGACTGATCATTTCTATATCTTAATCTTAAATCAGTCCATAAATGCAAATCTTATCCACAGACACAATCCTCTTAACCAACTGTTAGCTTCATAAATCTGCCTTTCTCTTCTGAATTCCCAGCCCTTTATTCAGTAATATTGAAAAAAGATCTATGCCCTTCAGAGCTCTATTTCTTATCCAAAACTACATAACCCCTCACAACGCTTTCTAGGTTCCTGCTCACAGTGTCATTTTTCCATTCCATGAATCACCCAGAGCGAATAGAGGTCATCTGGTTTAACTAGTCTTAGGTGACTCTTGGTCACACCTCAGAGAGATAGCATAACTGCCTATTGTTTGTGCTAAGTCAACATATGGTAGCATCACCGGGGAGCCACCACACAGTCAAATTAATCTCTTTTTCCTTTGTAATTGTTACTTATCAGTGACGTATAGATGGCTTCTATGGACTCTCATTGCCTGTTCAGTCAATTTTCATTGTCTCCACCACATATGTCTCAAAATCAATATGTCCAACAAAAACCCCAAACACATGACCTGTCTCTGTTTTCCCATTTCTGTGAAAGACAACACTCCCAGGCACCCAAGTATAAAACCTCAGAGTCACCCTCCACTCTCAACTCTTCTCACCTGTGCACCATAGCTAGTCAGTTGCCAGGAAGAGCTCCTCACCTTCTTCAATCTGTCCACTTCTCTCCCCAAACATGAATGTTGCCCTCATCCAGGCCTTCATCTCCTCTTCTGGACTGCTGCAAGCCTCCCTGCCTGCAGTCTGCCTTCTCCAATCCATGTTCTATTCTACAAAAAAGTGACTTTAAGAGAGATTCCCCTTCTTTCCCTCCGCCATTTTTCATGGGGGTCTAGGGACAGTACTTAAAGCACATCAGAGTCTCAGCAAAGAGAGCACAGGCCAGACACACTCTTCTTTTAACTGACCCAGTACTGCTACTATTAGCAGGCATGGGGATAATTCAATATTGACCACAGAAATGAACAAATGAATGAATGAAAAAGCATCCATTAAGCAAAATTAAACATAGTTCTGAATTTTGTCTACAATGTTCCTGAGAATTTTCATATCAGGGTTCCTCTTTCAAAAGGTAACCAGTATTTTCACTTTGCCCTCTGGTTCCAAGAGATATATGGGCAGTTTTCTTTCATGATTTCTTATAGTATAATGTCTAGGCACCACTTTTTTTTCTTGATCATGAGTTTCAGGTAATCCAGTAATTCTTAAATGATGTTTTCATCAGTTGGATGTTGCTGACCTTATCTTTTTTTCTATTTTTTCAGTCATTTGACTTTGTTTTAACATTTCTTGTCTCATTTGGCACATTCTAACTTTGAAGGGGTCTGTGACTTGACTGTGGTTTTATATATCTTATACTAAGTTGTTTATCCTGTCTTCAAATCTTTACTCTATAACTCTCATGTTGTCTCCAATTCTTTCTTCTGGTGCTCTCCTTTCATTTGCAAAATCATTTTTTAAACTCATACTTCTGGTAGAATTCTAGATGAATTTGTGTCTAAGCTGTGTTGGGTATTTTGTAGATTTTTTAAGTCATTCTCTTCAGGGTATATGTCCTGGCATCCTTTTCATCATAACAACTTCTTATGATGGGGGATAAGAAGGAAAGGAGGGAGGAAGGAAAGAAGGAAACAAGGAAGGAAGGAAGGAAGGAAGGAAGGAAGGAAGGAAGGAAGGAAGGAAGGAAGGAAAAAGAGGAACAAAGAAACAGATTGAAGGAAGGAAATGATGGAAGAAAGGAATGGCTGAAAGGAATGGAAAGAAATGATAGAAGGAAGGAAGAAAGGAATGGAAGGAAAGAAAGAAGAGGAAGTTAAATGATTTACCCAAGGTCACATAAGCAGTACTTAGTAGAGTCAGGATTCAAACCCAGATCTCCAGACTCCAAATCCATCTTTTCCACTGCCCCCAAATGCCAACTTCTTTCACTCCTCAGTGTCACATTCTTCCATCCCAATATCCTGACACAAATCTGAATTTCCCTTAGCTGTTCCAAATGCTTGATTGGTTTTTTTGTTTCTTTTGAAGTCCTCTTTCTTTCCGGGATTCCAAATCCAGGAACATATCATTCTTTCTGATAATCAGAGCAATTTCTGTCTGTCCGTCGGTTATCTGATAGTCTTGAGGAGGGAAGGGGTAGGTCATGGAGGTCACCCAGCTGGGGAGGTCAATGACTTAGACGGTGCTTAAGTAGGGAGGTGTTGTTGCAGCCCCCAAAGCCCACCATCAATGGTAATCCCAACACCTTCTGATTGGCTGAGAGCAAGCCAGAGATTGCCATACAGATAAAAACAAGTCACCTCATCTAGAGCACCAAGGCAGGTCAATCTTACACTCCAGAGTTGGGTAAGGGGAGTGCTCTAACAGAGGGATGGCATTCTCCTATAGGCAGGAGTCAAGCAGGAAAGGGACAGAGGGACATAGTGGCTTAAGGACCAGACCAAGTCTGGGGTCAGGTAGGCCACCTGCTAGTCGGTGCATTTCTCTGATCCTCTGTTTCATCATCTATCACATGGAGCTGCTAGCAAAGTTTTCATTTGCTCTTTGTTAACCTCAAAGGGTTACTGAAATGGCATCCTAACAAGCAGGAATCATGGTAGAGGAAAGGCTAATTAGACAGGATGGCTTAGAAAGTACCCTAAGAAAAAGGTCAGCCCTTGGAGGGAAGGAGTTGTTTTCATGTTAGTCTTTGGACCACCAGCCCCCTCACACGTGGCTGGCACAGGTCAGGGCTTATTTAACACAGGTTGGATTGTATTGGATTGTAAAGAATTCTCTGGAGGACTTTCTTGATTCAATGTGTCTTACTTCTATACTTTCCTTTGATCTTTTTTGCCTTGTAAATAAATGCCTTGGGACAGGCATGCTGATGACTGGGACGTACAGTAGGGGACAAAAGAAGGGAAGAGGGGGGCAGCCAGGTAGCACAGTGAGTAAGAGCACCAGCCCCAGTGTCAGGATGACCTGGGGATGGAATCTGGGCTCAGATACTTAGCACCACGCCCAGAAATAACTGGCCATGTAACCCTGAGCAAGTTACTTAACCCCAATTGCTTTAAAAAAAAGGGGGGGGGGAAGAGGAGAAGAGAGTTGGAATATAGAGAGATGACAGAAGTAGGATGATAGAATCCAGTGAGATGGAAATGGGGTAGAACTAGATGGAAGTGGGATGGCAATGGGATGGCAGCAAAATGATGACAAGGTGGGAATGAGATGGCAGCTGAATGGAGGTGGGATGGCAGCAAGATGGAAATGGGATGGTAACTGGATGGAAGTGGAATGGCAATGAGATAGCATAAAGATGCAGCAGGATGACAGGGAGAGGGAGATTTGGGTCCAGGACCACATCACAGTGGAGGAGAATACTGAGCTTCATAGCTGGTCCAGATGCAGGGCGTCTAAGGCAGTAAGTAGTCTTAGGCTGGAGCCCAGCATGGAGGGAAGGAAATCCTGACTCAGGGACAATGGTTTCTCAAGTCATTTCTCTGGAAAAAAAAAAAAAAGAACACACTCCCTCCCTTCCAGGTGCTCCCATCCAGTCCATCTTCCATACTCTGCCCAAGTAATCTTCCTAATGCACCACTATCATTTGTTACTCCTGTACCCACGAGTTCAAAAAAAATTAGCTCACTCATACACACACACACACACACACACACACACACACACACACATTAAATATATACACATATGTTTTAAAATCTCTAAGTCAGGTCCCAATCAGTTCAAATAACAAACCTCCCAAATGGTCTCATATATTTGAATTTGCACTATTCAAGGTCATAACTAAGCCAACTATGGTAATTGGTTCCAGCCCAATGGAAATATGCAGCATGAATTCCAATAATGGAGCTACTTCAGGGGGATTCACTCATCACACCCATCAGGAACTGGCTGTACGTGCATGTAAAAACTCCATCCATGTCATATAATATGTACATTATAAAAACATACGCAAAATAAGCTTAGAAAAATGATCCCTTGATTAAATAATATTTGAAAATATTTCAATTTTATTTTATGCAATAATACAAAAGACCTTTTTGCTCTCAGTAAAGATTAGTATATTAATAATATTGTTAGTGAGAGAAGTGGGATTGAATATGTTGGATTTTTTTTTAAAGCTTGATTTAATTATTTGTGAGACAGCAATTTGAAGTCCTGGTTGTAAGCTGGGGGTGAGGGGGAGTTGGGGGGGAGGTTTTGTCAGTGTGGGAAGTGGGATCGCTATCTGATTTTACTGGTTGTCATGGCTGAAAAGATGATTGCCAAAGCTATCTAGAGCCAAATGAAAGAAATACATCATAGGCTTATGAAATCATGATACTCATTTTCCAATCCAATCCATCAATTATGCAAAGGTTTCGGTTGAAATTCAGCTATTAAATTTCCACCTTTTCTAATACATATGTGTGGGGAGATGGGGGATTGGGGAGAGATGGCTTCTGGAGGTTGGACACCAGGTCTGGAGGGTAGCTCTTTCAGGGAGAAGAGAGAACAGTGCTGTAGCAGTGTGGATGTACTGGTTTCCTAGTGATGGATAGCCTTCTTTGTTGTTTCCAGTCTCTCTAGTGGATTCAGGCTGAGTTGCAGATCTGAAAGTTCTGTATGTGGCTACCTGAATGCCAAGCCCCTCACATGGCACTGCCTGCTGCCTACTATGAAGCTTGGAGCATTGAGAGCTAGCCAGGAATAATAACTCCTGCCCACCTGCTCACCTGCTGCCTGCCTGTCCACCTGCTGGCAGCAAACAGTCCAGGCAGAGTAGACACTGTGCACAAGCAGAGAGGAGAGTCTCTGAGAAGGCAGCAACTGCATCGCTCCTCTCAGCCTTAATAGCTTCTTGGACATGAGAACATAAGTACATTGGATCACCTTGAACACTCTCTGGGCTGCTTACTGCATTTTGGGAATACTCAGCCTAGAAAATAAAGTATCCATGCCCAACTGCAGCATCCCAGGACCTCCATGGGGTGATTCCAACCCAGAAATCTGCTCATAAATGTTTAACAACCAGCTTTCCAGGGAAGGGGGGGGGGAAGTACCTACAATAAGCTTTTAACTTTAGTGGGCATTATTCCCATTTCCTCTATCACTTTATTAAGTCTAGATAACAACCGAAGCTATAAACCAAGCCCTGATTTGTAGCATTTACTGATTCCCAAGGTGTCGATGCTCACTCTGGTCATGGCATTTTCCACTGGTTCCCTACAACCTTGGTCCAACCCAAAGAGTCAGCCTTCTACAGCCCTCTTCCCCTTCACACACTTTTTGCTGCAACCAGACTGCAAGTTCCTTGAGATCAGAGTTGGGAGTCATTTTTGCCTTTGCAGCCCAGACCTCAGCAGAATCCCTGATACAGAGGCACTAAATTAGGGCTTATTATCTGACCTACCTTTCTGCCCCATTGTCATCCTGCTCTAAGCCTTTCCAAGAGTGCCCCATCCCTGGGAGTTCACTCTTCCTCAGTCTCCAACTCTTCATGTCCTTTTTCTTCCTCTAAATGCCTATGCAGAAGCCACCTCCTTTGGGAGCCTCACCTGATACCATCTGCAGCTGAAACCAACAGCTGAAGGAGTCCTCTCCCTCTTTCAATTTCCCTAGGGTATTTTGTTTTGTTCTTAATGAATTGATTGAATTTATTTCCATTTAACAAAAATCTACTTTTTTTCTAACTCACCTCTCTTGTCCATGGGAGAAAATAAAGAAAATGAGCCCTTCTAAGGAATAAGCATGATCAAGCAGAATAAATTATGATATAAGTCAAGTCCAAAAATGCATTTTTCATTTGTCCATCTTTTTCTCCATCATGCAGTGTTTTGTCACTGGCATTGATCATTGCATTGATCAAACTAAAATTGTTCTTCTGGTCCTGCTTGTTTTCCTCTTCATCAGTTTAGACAGGTCCTCCCAAGTTTCTCTGAGGTTGTCCCCATTACAATCAGCTTTGCAGCAGACTTCATCG
Organism: Petaurus breviceps papuanus; assembly: GCF_028583685.1. NCBI lineage: Eukaryota > Metazoa > Chordata > Mammalia > Diprotodontia > Petauridae > Petaurus > Petaurus breviceps. The sequence goes on from NW_027185720.1 coordinate 13,414,835, forward strand.
TTCCCCCTCTTCCGCCAGAACAGTCATCACTGGCTGTGCTTAATAAATCATGATGCTCATTTCTCAATCCCATCCACCAATTATGCAAATTACCCCAAGGACAGTGCCTGGGCATTCTCTTCCTGTTTCCAAACCCAAGACCTTACACACAGGAAGGGCTTAATAAGTACCTGTTGAGTTTAAGCTCCTTGAGGGTAGGATGCTTTCATTTCTGTTTTCGTGTCTCCAGCTTCTAGAATGAGGGACAGTGAGAAGTGGGGTGGAATCAGAGACCTAGGTTCAAATCCTACCTTTGACACACACTGAGTCTGTGACCCAGGTAACTCATGCTGAAAACCTGGCATATAGTAGGTACTTAGTAATGGCTGAATGATTGACTCGAATTAGAAAGTGGAGTTCTCCGAAGAACCCACAGCCAGCCTAGGGTGAATTTTTTTTTATGCCAGATTAATAAGGATCATTAAGCACTGGCTCTGGCCAGGAGACCCTGCCCATCTTCCCCATTGCCCACCCTACACCTCTTTCTTTTACCTGGTGGTGTTTTTTTTTTCACTTCCTTAGAGGAAACCAGTGGGCACTAAGGAGACCACTGAAAATCACTTCTGGTCTGAGCAGGAGGAGCAAAGTGAGTCTGGGGAGTTATTCTGAGTCAATCCTCTCTTGCCTCAATTTCCCCATCTGTAAAACGGAAGGGGGCTTTATAATCATAGGCTGGAGACTAGAAATGGTCTTTAGAAGGCATTTAATTAAACTTCCTCCTTTTACAGAGATTAACACTGAGGGCCACAAAAGGGAACATGTCATAGTGGGATAGTAGTAGAACTGAAATTAGAACCCAAGACTTGGGCTCCCAGGTCAACACTTTTCCCACTTTGCCACGCTCCCTTTTTAAGGAAAGAAGGAAGGATTTAGGAACACCTGACTTCAAACACAACCCCAGGCACTTATGAAGTGGGTGACCCTGGACAAGTCACAATCTCTGGCTGCCTCAGTTTCCTCAATCATAAATGGGAATAACAGCTCCTACCTCCCTGAATAGTTGTGAAGATTAAATGAGATGGTGTCTGTGAAGGGCTTAGTACAGGGCCAGGCACACAGTAGATGCCTAATAAATGTGTGTTCTGCTCCCAGATAAGGGCCCTTCCATCTGTAGTTTTAAGGAATAATGGAAATAAATAGACCTGGAGTCAGAAGAGCTAGATCCCTGTCCTGTCTTGGCCCTAGACTCCTTGGGTGACCTTGGGCAACTCGGATTATTCTCCATGCCCAGAGGGTGTCTAGTGGCCAAGGGCACTGGGACTTTGGGCTCCAGGAAGGGAAACTGCTAGTGCTGTTTGTGGAAACTGGCCTGGCCCCACCTCTCCAGGAGGGAGGGATTCCCAGGCACCCAGCCTAGTCCTGCTGTGCCCTCTCCTGGTTATGGGGAAAAGAAGGTGCTCACAGCTGATTCCATCTCTGCTCTCCTGCACCCAGCATCCAGGCAAGCACCTGTTCTATAATACAGAAGCTGGCCACCCTCTAAGTAGGCTTTGCTCTGGGCCTCAGTGAGGAATAAATGTAATATGTAATTATTTATATATATAATTATAAAAATAATGTAAAGAGTGGGAATAATGTCAAAGAGCTCTCTCCTACCTCTGACATTCCCGGCAAAGTCCCTTCTAGATCTGACATTCCCTGTTCTAAGCTGCCTCCCAGCCCTGATATTCCCTGTTCTAAGCTCCCTCTGAGCCCTGATATCCTCTGTTCTAACCTCCCTCTGAGCCCTGATATCCTCTGTTCTAAGGGCCTTCCTAGCTCTGATATTTTCTGTTCTAAGCTCCCTCCCAGCCCTGACATCCTCTGTTCTAAGCTTCCTCCCAGCCCTGACATCCCCTATTCTAAGCTTCCTCCCAGCTCTGACATCCCCCGTTCTAAGATTCCTTCTAGCTCAGGATCTTGTGAGCCTAGGCTTCCGTGGAACAATCCATACTTGGCACTCTGGGTAATGAAAAGAAGGGAAGCAGATTTCAGCTTTCCGTGTCCCTCCAAAACATCCAGTGGAAAGAGGACTAGATTGAGAGGCAGAGGAGCTGAGTGAGAATCCTAACCCTCTGCTACTTTGGTTGAGTCTGTGATGGTGAGAGTGCACTGGGTCTGTGGTTTATTTGTCAGCAATGGAGAGAGGTGCCTGTTTGGACATTTCTGTCCTTACAGAGCTGCCTGGGGTGCCAGAGATAAGTGACTTGTCCAGGGTCACCCAGCCAGGATATTATTCGACCAAGAGAGCCCCAAGTCTTCCAGACTCCAAAGCCTACTGGTTAACCACCACAACACACTGCTTCTCCCTCCTGTGGTCAGACTGGATGACTCCCACTCTAATTACTCTCATTCCTATCATCCTGTATGGAAAAACTTCCAGAGAAGAACTCCGTCATATAGCACCTGAAGGCTTGCAAACCTGGTCAAGTGCATCCCACAAGTACAATGATACCCATTTCACAGAAGAAGAAACGAAAACACAAAGAGACTAATGACTTGTCCGTGACAAGGAGTACTTGAGGTAGAATTAGAACATAGGTCTCCCAATTAAGTCCAGAGCTAGTGTAACAATAATAATTTTTAAATGATAATAATAACTAGCATTTCTATAGCACCTTAAGGTTACAAAGACTTTGCACATGTTCACTGATTGTGTCATCGCAACAACCCCATTAGAGAGATGTCATTATCCCCATTTTACAGAAGTAGAGCCTGAGACTGGGAGTTACGTGATTTCTCCTGGTTCGTATAGCTGAGAAAGTATTCAAGGAAGGATTTGTATTCAAGTCTTCCTGACTCTCAGTTCATTGCCCTCTCCACCACATGTAAGAATATGTATTGAAGGTATCAAACTACCTAGACAGACAGACAGATAGATGAAGGGATGGATACCAGTGGGTGGGTGGGTGGATGAATGAATGGACTGATCGATGCACAAACAGACGGATGGATGGATGGATGGATGGATGGATGGATGGATGGATGGATGGATGGATAAATGAATGAATGGATAGATGAATGAATGAAAGAACAAATAAATGAGTGAGTTGTAACCATCACTGAGGGATCCCCCTATTCCATCTCTGTTACTAATTGTATATCTTAGGCTAAGTCACTCTAATTCTCTGGGGGTTCATTCCCTCATCTGAGGGATGGGGGAGAGGGGGCCTGAATATTCAAGATTTACAATCAGAAGAAGTCATTTAGTACAAACCTCTCATTTTAAAGCTGAAGAAACTGAAGCCCAGAGAGGGAGAGATTTTCCCAGGGTCACACAGCAAAGTCTTGTGTTCTATAATAAGACCATAAAAGTAGGTTGGAGTCAATTTGTAGAAGAGCCTTGAATGTCAGAGTGAAAGGTTAGGACTTTGGTTAGGCAATGGGGAGCCATTCAGGAAGAGAGTGGCTTGGCCAGAGCTTTGTTTTAAGAGGATTGATTAGTTCATATGAACAAGATGGCCAGGAAATCAGTGGGGATGGAAACTCACCATGGGCACTATCATGGTATCAAGGGTGTTCCTGTCAGGTTTTAGCTCCATTTGGTGGCCCCACCTTTCCTCTCCCCAATCCGGCTGTTTCATATTTCATGTGACATTTCCTGAAAAAGAAGAAAAAACAAAAACCAAGACTGAAATTGATGCGAAGTTATGGACGTCAAGGGTATGCCTGGTAACCAGGGGGAGCTTAGGTCAGATCGAGGTAATGGACTTTTATCATCTGGATGGGTCATCTGAGATGACCTTTTCACTTTGCAAAGGAGGAACCAGAGACCTAGAGAGGAAACTCGCCTCAGGTTTCGGAGAGAGTAACCACCAAAGCTGCTGCCTGTGTCTCTGGACTCTTCCCTGGGCCTTTCTGGGGAGGCACGATGAGAAGATCCATCCTATCTCAGGGTGTGAGAGGAAGCATCATGGCACCCAGAGGACCTGGGTTCAAATTCTGTCTCTGCTCTTTACTAATTTGTGACCCTTAATCTCTCTGTACCTCAGTTTCCTCATCTGTAAAATGAAAGAGTTGAACTGCATGACATTTAAGATACCCTCTGGCTCTAAACAGAGGATCTATATGTTACCTCAGAGGTGATTCATCATAACCCAAGAATAAGCAAGAGTCCTTTACACAACATTCTTGAAAAGTCATCATTCAGCCCTCACTTGGACACCACTACCGAGGGCAAACTCACTTCCTCCTGAAGTAGATCATTCTAATTCCCAACATATTAGGAAGCTTCACAGAATCTCAGACATGACCAAGACCCTGACCTATACCTGAGCAAGAGTTCCTTCCATGGCATCCCCAATTAGTAGCCAGAACTCTTCTGAATAAGTGACACTCTCCAGTGACAGAGATCCCATTTGCTTCAGGGGCCCTTCATTCCACCTTGGACAGCTCTAATGATTCTCAAGATTTTCCTCAGCTTGAGCTGATACTGCTACTCCTTGGCAGTTTCCAGTTGGGGATTCTAAACCTAGAGCTTCCTTTAAGGAGTTCATAGACTAGGAAGAGACAAAAGATTCCCAGTCATGACAGAGAATAGTACCAAACAATAGAGAATCCTACCCATGCCTCTGTGCCCAAGGAAACCTCCCAAAATGAGCCAAAAAAAAAAAAAAAAGACCCAACCAAGAAGTTAGTGATTACAGGGTCGCAGCAGTCTTCAAAAGAATTGCAAACTCTAAATGAACATAGGAAAAAGTTCTGAATCACTATTAATAAGAGAGATGCAAATTAAAACAATCATGAAGTTTCTCATCACTCCACATGAACCAGCAAAGATGACTGAACATAAAATAGAACTTGTTCATCCTGGAGGGCATGGAAAGACAGGCATGCTAATATGTTGTTGGTGGAGCAACAAAGTGATCTAACCATTGTGGATATCAATTTGGAATAAAGTAAATAAAGTGACTAAATGGTCCCTATTTTTTAATCTAGTGGTCCTGTTATGTGGGTATATGACATTTCAAGGATAAGAAGGGCAGAAATGAAGGGCCAATTTACACCAAAATAATCACAGCAATACTCTGCATGGTAGCAAGGAATGGGACACAAAATGGGTGTCTGATGGATAGACAGACAGATGGATGGATGGATGGATGGATGGATGGATAGAGAGATGAATGAATGAATGAACAAACAAATGAGTGAGTTGTAACCATCACTGAGGGATCCCCCATTCCATCTTTGTCACTAATTGTCTATCTTAGGCTAAATCACTTTAATTCTCCCTACTGATTGGGGAATGGCTGAAATCCATGGGTGGTATGTGAATTCCATTTGATATTATTGTGCAGTTAGAAATAGCAAATACAAGGAATTCAAAGAAACATGAGAAGATGGTTGTTAAGTCCCTTGAGTCATGTCTGACTCTTCGTGACCCTATTTGGGGTTTTCTTGGCAGAGATAATGGAGTGGTTTGCCATTTCCTTCTCCAGTTCATTTTGCAGATGAGGAAACTAGGTTAAATGACTTGCCCAGGGTCACACAGCCAGTAAATGTCCAAAGTCGGATTGAACTCAGAAAGACTCATCTTCCTGACTCCAGGTCCAGTGTTCTAGCCACTGTGTCACATAGCTGCCTTGTGAGAAGATTAATTTGAACCAATACAGAGCAAAAGTGGCAATCGATCTTTCAATATACATTTGTTAAGCCTTTATGTGCAAGGCTCTTTACTAAGAAGGGCCCAAGTGGGTAGATCACTGGGTCTGGGGTCAGAAAGACCTGAGTTTCAATCTGATCTCAGCCACTTACTAGTCGTGCGATCCTGGCCAAATCACTGAAACTCTGTCTGCCTCCGTTTTTTCATCTGTAAAATGGAGACAATAATAAGACCTACTTCCCAGGGCTGTTGCCAGGATCAAATGAAATCATCTTTGTAACACACACAGCACAGTTCCTGCCACATAAAAGACACTCGAATGCTCATTCCCTCCTTCCCTCCCAATAGACACAGGGAGGACAACATTCCAGGCTGACAGATCACTCAAAGGAAGTCTAACCCCCAAGGAAGTTAGCAGCAAAAGTTTGGAAGAGCTGATAATGAAACAAACCTTTGAGGTTTGTTTGAGGCTTGAGGCTCAGAAAGAAGGTTGACAGCTCTGTCAGACACAGATACTAGCTGTTGTTGCTGAATTGTTTCTCCTTATCAGAAAGAAGAATTCACTGTGGGTTGGTGAGTTCCCAGAAATGACTGTGCCATAAAGACAAAAGGTAGCAATAAAGCTTATTTCTTTTGCAAATGCAAACAAAGCCTCTGTGGGGTGATAGCCACTCTTGATAACAATCACGTACAAATCTCACTCCCCTTCAGAAGAATCCTAGCAGGGACCTCACCATCCATAACACACATCAGAGTATTTGATTACAGGAGCCCAGGTCTCAAGCTGTGAGGGATGTCAGAATCATATGATCCAACTAGACTGGGGAACTCTCTCCCTTGTGAAGTGGGTCCTTCTAACTCCTGATAGCTTAAATTATTGGAAATGTCTTCACAAAGTCTCAGAGAAGAAAAGGGAACCCAGAAGTCGTCCAATCCAATGCCCTTCATTTTACAGAGGCTCAGAGAAGTCAAAGGATTAACCCATGATTAAACTAGTAGGAATTAGTGGATCCAAGATTTAAACTCAGTTTGACTCCAAATTCTACACTCCTTCCTCTGTTCTGTGTGGATTCTGGCCTTCTCACTCTTCCACATATGGGGCATCTCTTTTCCATTCTCTGTGCCTTTACATTGGAAGTCCCCCAAGCCTAGAATGATGTCCCTCCTCACCTCTATGTCTTATGCTCAGTCATTTCAGTCATATCTGTGACTCCATTTGGGGTTTTCTTGCAGAGATACTGAAGTGGTTTGCCATTTCCTTCTCCAGCTCATTTTATGGATGAGGAAATTGAGGCGAACAGGGTGAAATGATTTGCCCAGGGTGACCCAGCTACTAAGTATCTGAGGTCAGATTTGAACTCAGGAAGATAAGTCTTCCTGATTCCAGGCCAGGCACTCTATCCACTATGGCACCACCTTGCTGGCCAGATTATGTCTTAAGATACCCTTTATGACTTAAAATCACTCATTTCCTTCAAGATCCAGCTCCATCACTATCTTCTACATGATACCTTTCTTGGTTCCCCCCAGTTGCTAGTGCCAACCTCCCCAAATTACTTTGTATCTATTTTGCATTCATTGATCTATTGATTGATCAATCTATTTGTCTGATCAATCCATTTATATAGCTATTAATCTATCTACTTATTTATCTACCTGTTCCAAATCTCTCTTTGTAGGGAAGTTACTTGCCCAAGGTCACTAACCTCAGGTTTCCTGACTCCTCAACCAAAGTGACAGGTCCATCAGGGTGAGCAAGAGGAACCAGTCCAACAAAACTCTATATTTGGCAGATCTGTCTTCAACTCAGGTCAGACAAATACATTTATATATTTATGTACGTATGTAAACATTATGTGCCAGGTATACCATACCAGATAATGGCAACACAAGGACAAAAATGAAACCATTGTCTTGGGGGATAGAACACATGTACAGGTAAATAATAGATCCTTTAAGGAGAAGGACAAAGACAAAGAGAGACAGAAAGAGACAGGGAAAGATAGAGAGAGACAGAGAGACAGACACAGAGACAAACAGAGCCTAGGAGAGTCCATTCCAGGAAAGGAGAATACCTTATAGCCTTATGCAAATGCCTGGAGGCCAGAGATGAAAGTTGAGTTCACGGACGAGTAAGCTAGCCAGTTTGGCTGGAATGAATTGCCTAAGGGGAAAATGTGTGAGATAAGACTGGAAAGGTGGGTTAGAGCCAAATTGTAAAGAAGGGCTTACTGAGGAATTTGTTTTTTATCCCAGAGGTACTAGGGAGTCACTGAACACTTCTATGGCAGCTTAGTGCTGCTGCAGTGGATAGAGTGAATTCTGCCTGAGTTCAAATCTGACCTCGATACTTAGTAGCTGTGGGACCCTGACTGAGTCACTTCATCCTGTTTGCCTCAGTTTCCTCGATTGTAAAATGAGCTGGAGAAGCAAATGGCAAACCACTCCAGTATCTTTGCAATAAAACCCCAAGTAGGGGTCTCGAAGAGCTAGACACAACTGAACAACACTTTTAAGAAGGCTATTTACATGATCAGATTGCTTTGATAGTTATGCTAAAAATAAATTGGAAAAACAGAAGCTGGAAGCAGGTAGACTAATTAGAAGGCTGTAATTTGGGGAGATTTTTGTTTTATTTTTCTCAAAAGAAATGCTTTTCTTTTGTTATCAAGTGAGAATACATTTGCCTTTTAAAAGCATGAATTTCATAATTCATGAATTTTTGTTGCAAAGAACTGGACTCTGAACAATTCATCATATCAAACCAAATCAATGTTTGGAGCCAACATGTTGCAGAGGAGAAAGACTTGGAGTCTGGAGGACCTGGATTCAGATCCTGCCTTATACTCTCAGAAATTGTATAAGGCTGGACTAGTCACTTTGCCTTGCCATGCCTGAGTTTCCTTACCTGTAAAACAAGGGGGTTAGACTCACTGGCCTCCATGATTTAGAACTGTAAGAGTCTGGGCTTAGTGGTAATGAAGATAGTGGCTCATCTTGCGGAAAGATGGGAGGGGATGCAAGACATATTAAGGAGATAATCTGGACAAGACTTGGGAACTGACTTTGAAGAGCAGGGGAAGAGGGGAGGATGTCTGTGAGGTTACAAGCCTGGGTCACTGGAAGGACTGGGATTCTCAATAGACAGAGGGGTATTGGAAGGAGGGAAGGTTTAAGAGAGGAAACAATGAATTCAGCTTTGGACTCGCTGAATTTGAGATACCTACAGGATGTCCAGTGGAGCTGGTCCCGTAGGCAACCAGTGACTCAGGTCTGACGCTAAGGAGAAAGATTTGTGTTAGATACCTAGATGTGGTTATCTGAGCAGAGCAGGGCACTCACGAACGCTGAGCTGGAGGAAATCTTTATCACTTAAATGTGCTGATTGGGGCTACTCTGGCCCTCACAGCCACAAAGAGATACTTTGACTCAGCCCTAAGTGATTCTCTATCACAGCCCCTACCTTCCTCAAGCCTCCCACTCATCCCCTTTTTCTTACTTTTGCAAGTGAGAGCCCTGATTCAGATTTAACGGAGAAGATTGAGACCCTTCCCCTTGACCTCCATCCTGCTTCTTCCTTTCTCTATATCTCAAAAACTCCTGACATCACCCTTACTCCTCTACTCAGGAAAGAAGCAAAATGGGAGGGACATCCCAAAACCCATGTTATCTCTTGCTCAGACAGGCCATATGTCTTAATTACCCTGTATTCATACCAGCTCCCTGCCCCATCCCTCCAAGGAGATGCTTGAAGGATCCTGACTCAGTCAGCAGATGGGAAGAGACAGAGGATGAAGCCACATTTCTTTTTAGGGTTCACTAAGTCAGTAGTTTTGACTATTCATTATCCCATCATTTTTAACACCCAAGACCTTTTAGTGTTGAGACATACATATTCTTGGAAGTCACCAGGCAACCCTAATACATGCTCTGTGAGAGCCAACTCTTGCTATATTTATAACACAGTTGTCTCCCCTATTAGAAGGTAAGTTCCTTGAGGGCAGAGTTTATGTTTTGCCTCTTTTTAAATCCCAGAACTTCACACAGTGCCTGGCACATGGTAGGCACTAAATAAATCCTTGTTGATTGACTGGTTTAGGTGATAGTTGAACACGTAACAGTGTATGACATCACCAAAGGAAAGATGATAGTGGGAGAAGAGGACCCAAGACAGAGCCTTAGAAAATGCCCATGGGGAGGGAGCACGTGATAAATGCCCCCCCCAAAAAAAAATTCAAAACTGAAAAAGGAGCTGTCAGCCAGGTTGGATGGGACCCAGGAGTAATCATCAGGTGACTAAAACCTAGGGAGCAGAGAGTGTCAGAGGAGAGTGGTCAACCGTGTCCAAATTTGAAGAACAAGGTCAGCTCAGAGGGCACTTAGGAAGCCTTTACAACCTCAGAGAGAATCGTATGAGTGAGTCAGGCGGTGAGGTTGGAGGGCAAACAGTAGGAGTCTAAGAAGTGAATGGGAGGTGAGAAAATGAAGGGAACCGCTGGAAAGGATTTCAGGACTTCTGCGTCAAGGAGAGTAGAAAACAATGGCTTGAGGGAAGGGTTGGTCCAAGTGAAAGGGGATTTGTTTGTTTGTTGACTGGTGGAGACTAGGGTTAGTTTGTAGACAGCATGGAAAGAGCAGGAGATGAGGAGAAATGAAAGAAGAGAAGGGAGAGGACAAGCTTCAGGAGGAAGCAGAAAGAAATGGGATCAAGGGCGCAAAGAGAGGGACTGGTCTTGGCAAAGAGAAGAGTCAGAGCAAAGGGACAATGGAGATGGTGAAGACATTTTTCAGTTGTGAAGTCGAGGGGAGGACCAGGGGCTCACAAAGTAGGAGCTCAATAGAATCGATAAGATTAGAGGAGAGCAAGGGTGATACCAAGGCTTGGGGAAAGAGGACAATGGTTGGAATAAGGACAGAACTGATGAGAGTAGAATAACCCCAAAGCAGGGGCCCAGTGCAGCCGAGATAATGTGCGTTGGTGCGGTCTGGACAGGATTGTGTGATTTCCTTCAGCAGTGCAAGCAGAGGAGCAAAAGCGAAGTTCTAACAGAGATACCTTTTGTGTAGGGGCTGGCCACCCTCTTGGCTCACCTCTCTGGTCCTGTGTCTCTGCATTCTGATTGGGGTCTGTCAAGGTGTGAAGGGTAAGTGGACAAGGAAGGAGGCATTCAAGAGGAAAGGAAGACGGGTCATGACATCGGGGAGGAAAGGGAGGCCAGAGCAGTGTCTCTAGCTGCGTAAAAAAAAAAAAAAAAAAAGTTGGGTGGGGGTTGGGAGGGTGGAAAGACGGAAAGCTGAAGTAAAGGTGGAGAGTAAGTTTAGGAAGGATGAGGGAAGGACAGATTATTATCAGATGGGACTTTCTTCAGCATTATGGTTGTAGGGTAATTATAGGTGGAGGTGACCTCTCTGGTGAGATGACCACCCTGGTATGGATATTGAAGATGTTGGAAGCTGTGGCAGCTGGTAAACTGAAAGGTCTAAGGCCCCTCCCAGCTCTAACATCCTCTGTTCTAAGGTCCTTCCCAGCTCTGACATCCCCTGTTCTAAGGCACCTCCCAGCTCTGACCTTTTGATTTTGTTTGTTTTTGTTCTATTGTCAGTTGACACTAGTCATGTTATGTTCTCTCCTTCTTTACCTCTCCCCACACCACTGAAAAATGAAAAGAACAAAAAGAAAGAAAATCCAAACCCTTATAACAAACATGCATAGTCAAACAAAACAAATTTCCGTATCAGTCATATCCACAAATCTACAATCCCATTCTGCACTTGGAATCCAATCCCTCTGTCGTGGTCAGCTGGAGTCATGGTTGGTCATTGCATTAGGCATAGTTCTTAGTTGAGTATTCTGTTCTAAGTTATCTCCAACCAGCCCTGTCATTTTAGGTAAATTGTGAAGTTCAGATTCAGCCAAAGGGCCATACAAGTATGGCCATATGTGGCCTCAAGTTCAAAGGCTTCCCACCCCTGGCCTAGGCAGACAAGGCAGGTTTACAGTTTGTATCACTGGAGCAAGTATCCAAATTGTTGGGATCATAGATCCATTTAAATGACTCTGGTCAAGTCCGGAACACCTCTGAGCCTCTATTTCCTCATCTGTAAAATGGGAATAATAATAACACCTACCTCCCAGAATTTTTGTAAAGACCCAAGAAGTGAAGATCTTTGCAAACGTTGGAGTGTTTTATCAGTATTTTTGTCCTTGATTTCACTGTTATTATTTAGGAATAATAGATAGACCGTGAGCCTTGGAGTCAGAAAGACATTCACGTGCTGTTTCTGACATCTATTGGCCATGTGACCCCAGGGCAAATCACCGAAACTCTCAGGACCCACCCGCATCCCACCTGGGGACATAGAGAACTCTGGAAGTTATCATTAAGCTGATCCTCTGCATTGCTGAAGGGAATTTCTTCCTCAGGAGTGACCTTGTATCTATGAAACCACATGTCCTAACTTAAACCAAACCCAGAAAGGGGCCTCCCTGCTCTGACATGCTATAATTGTGAGTGCTTAGCTTATGGAAGGCAGATGAGAATACTGCCAAAGACGTGCTGGTTGTAAGGAAAATGCTTGGTGAGTCTTCTAGCACCCTCTAAAGATACTAGCATGTTATCACAAACATATTATCATAATATAGTACATTGTTTACAATAGTTTTATTTCCACCCAATAAGCAAATGCTGTTGTTTTTTTAATTATCATATCTCTAAGTAGCAAACCTCAAAGGACTCTTTCTCTGATTCCCCACTTTTTCCTAAAAGTTCTGGAAAGCTGAGATGGATGAGAAAAATATCAACTTTAAAGAAAAATAATAAAATTTTGACCAGGAGGCAATGTTACCAAGTGGAAAGAAAGCTGGATTTGGAGTTAGGATGTGTGGGTTTGAGTTCCAGAACTGTGATAGGTGGCTCTGGGCAAGTCATTCCCTTCATTTCTTACCTAGCCTGAATGGGCTGAATGGGCTTTACCTCAGTCACACTGAGACCTGTTAAAGACCTCAGCTTGGAAAGGCCAACGTTCCTCCACTCCATCCTGGGCCATCTCCAGCTGTCCTGATCTATATCTCGACCCTGGACCCAGAATATCGAGGAGAAAGTGAGGCTGGTGACTGCACAGCCATGCAAATCCAATTCACTTGCATATCATGGCATCACCTCCTGGATGTCTTGGTTCTCTTCAAGATGAAGGACAAAGAGCAGCACCCTCCTCAGTAAAAGGAGGGGCTGGGACTAAATCTGCATTCCTATGAAAGAGCCAAGGGCTTGGAATCCCTAGACCTGGGGCAATCTCAATTTGACTGTCAGTTACACTCTCCAGACCTTGGTCTTCACAACTCTAAAATGTGTCTGTGTCTGTGTGTGTGTGTGTGTGTGTGTGTGTGTGTGTGTGTGTGTGTGTGT
>NW_027185720.1:13427870-13455635 GCF_028583685.1 Petaurus breviceps papuanus
GTGTGTGTGTGTGTGTGTGTGTGTGTGTGTGTGTGTGTGTGTGTGTGGTGCAGGTGAGGCTCGCCAAGGTTCTTTCTTGCCCAGAATCATGGTTCTATGGCTCAGGCCTGCACTTACCCAAATAAGCCACAGGGTGACACAGTTTCCTAGCATGCAATGAACAGGGCTTCACAGTCTAAGAGAGACAACCCCAATAATGTTCTCTTACTAGTTCCCTGCCCCTTTGAATCAGCACCTCTGTTCATACCTGTCTCCAGAGTGGCAGGACATCTTTCTTAAGAAAGAACTCATATAAGCCTATGGAGATTTCAGGTTGGCAAAATCCTAGACTCCTAACAAGTCCTATACAAATAGTACAAGGAGTATTATCCCCACCTCACAGATGGAAAAACTGAGGTTCTAAAAGGTAGGGGGTGATGTGCTGTTGTGTGTCATCAGTCACCCAGGTAAAATCCCCTCTTTTATAAATTGGCCTCGTGAACAGAGAAAGACAGCCATGTGGAGGAGGAGGCAGCGGCAGGGATCAGCATTGGTCCTGGAGTCAGAGGACCTGGATTCAAATCCCACATCTGATGCCTACTACTTGTGTGACCTGGGGCAAGTCATTTGACTTCCCTGAGCCTCAGTTTCCACATCTGTAAAATAAGGGAACCAGATTAGCTCTGAAGTTGTTCCTTCCAGCTCCAGCTGTCTAAAAATGAAGGGGCTGCCTTGTGAGTTCTGTTGGAGGGGTTCAAGAAGAAATCAGCAGGTGACCTTCTGCCAGGGATGGCTACATGGGGTTGGAAGTTGAATTAGATGATCTTCAAGGTCCCGTCCAACCTTAAATCTACAGTCTTATGATGCCCCTAGAACACTTCTGGCCTATTCAGAGTTTGGGTCAAACTGCATTCTTGTCTCCCCTTCCCTAGGGTTGGCCCACCAAGCTCCAGTTCCTGTCCTCCCCTTCCCCCCACCCATCATGTCCTTTCCCCTACATTGGCATCACCCAACCAGACCCTCCCCAGGGTCTACAACAGCCCCCAGTTCAAACACTCTAAGCTGCACCTTCTATAGTTTCCTGAAACTAAACCTCTCCTAGCTCCCCAAATACAGTAGTATCCTGGAGTCTAGCAGGTCCTGGTTTCCCTCTTTTCTTTTCTGCATCCCTTCCTCCCTCCTTCCCAACTGTTCTTTCTCTCTGTCTCTGTCTGTTTTTGTCTATCTGTCTATTTCTGTCTATCTGTTTCTGTCTGTCTGTCTCTCTCTGTCTCTCTTTCTCTCTCTCTGTCTCTCTCTCTCTTGGGGGTAAGGTCCACTTGGGAATGGCATTAGGGGGAAAGAAGGGGGGAGGACCTCTAGGTGAGTCACTTGTTGTTCTCAGAGATTGTAAACTAAACCCCAGCAAGATTAAAAACTTGGAACTGGGATGAATCAGAGGCCAGGACGCCACCAGCGCCAGGCATGTCAAGGGAGGTGAGCAAGCCTTCTCTCCCTCCACCCCCACCCTGACGCCTTAGGCACTGTTCGTCCCAGATGCTCACAGCTGTTCTGTTCTGAGGGTGGTTGCAGCTGCAGGCTCTGGGGAGGGTGTCTCTCTGTCTGATGCAATTAGAGGAGAAAGGGCATTGCCCCTCTCACCACGGTGGGTAAGGACCATGGCTTGGGGCGAGGTAGAGCTTCAGGAAGCTGGGGAGTTAGAACCAAATCTGAATCAGTCAGAAGGAGGGGCGTGAATTTTAGTGTGATCACAGGCACTGGAAGGGACCTGCCTGGTCATTCCATCATTTTACAGATAGTGAAACTGAGGCATGGGAAATAGTGACTTCCCCAACAGCTAATACATGGAAATACTGTGTCCTTTGACTCCATATCCGATGTCGTTTTCTCTATATCAGGCTCCATCCCTCACAACAGCCGTAGCCCATCTCCATACCCTTTGCACTGGCTATCTCTCATGTCTCGAATCCACTTGCTCTTTCCCTCTGCCTCTTGGAATCCCTGTTTTCACTCAAGATTCAGCTCCAGCCAGCCCTGTCTCCTCCTAGGAGGCCCCTCCAGATCAAGTGGAATTACTAAACGTAAAGCACTTCCTAAACCTTATGTCAATGCTAGCTTTTGTTACTAACATCGTCTTCATCATCATCATCATTCAGGTGCTAGTGCCCTCCCTCCTAAACAACCACGCTCTGTATATATTCTGTATATAGTTGACCTGTTGTCTCCCTCATTAGAACGTAAGTGCCTTGAGGACAGGGCTATTCCTGTTCATCTTTTCTATTCCCAAAGCCTAGTACAGCGCCTGCCAACGAAAAGGACCTGAATAAATGCTTACTGTTGAAGCACATGGGGTCCATGGGAGATGCAGAATCCTTGCCTCTGACTCTGAGACGTCCAAGAGGAAGGCAGAAAGTGGAGTTGAACCAGGGCCAGGGCGTTGGGAGCGATGCACACAGGAAGAGAAGCATGGGGTAGGGAGAGGGGGAGCCCTCACCTTTATCTCCCCTCAAATGGTGTCTGCCTATCAAATGATGTCAGTTTGGTCCAAAGACTCCAGCCCTGTAACCCTCCTTTGTGGGATGGGAGGAAGGGGGAGGAATTGCTTGGCGAAACTGGGAAGGAGGGAATGTCCTCTTCTGGTGTCCCCAAACTCCTTCGTGCCCCATAGTGGATTCTCAATCCTTCATGGGCTCCCTATTTCTCTGTCTATAAAAAACTCACTTTCAGGAAAGGATCTGGTACAGTCATTTACACTCTGGTATAAAAGACTGAGGAAGCTTTATAAGTCAGCCCTGCCAGGGGAGGATTGAGTACAAAGGCAGAGCTTTTGAATAAAACCTTAAGGCAAAGGAATGGCTGGGGGCTATAGAAGATAGGGTCCCATTATAGGCTCTTCACTTCAATTCAGCTCAAATCCACAAACAACTCTGTGCTGGGTTCTGGGGAAGAAGTAAAGATAAAACAAGACTAATTTCCTTCCATCGGGTAGTTAACTCATGATGGAGTGGAATGAGGACCATACTTGCAGCTGTTTGATCTTGGACAAGTAATAGTAGTAGTAGCAGCAGCAGCAGCAGCAGTAGCAGTAGTAGCAGTAGTAATAGTAGTAGTAGTAGTAGTAGTAGTAGTAGTAGTAGTAGTAGTAGTAGTAGTAGTAGTAGTAGTAGTAGTAGTAGTAGTAGTAGTAGCGGTAGTAGTAGTGGTAGTAGTAGTAGTAGCAGTAGTAGTAGTAGTAGTGGTAGTAGTAGCAGTAGTAGTAGTGGTAGTAGTAGTAGTACTGCCTTGCTGCTGCTAGTAGTAGTTGTGGCAGTAACAGTACTAGCTAACATTTATATAGTACTGTGGCAAGATCTTTACAATAATATCTCATTAGATTCTCACACCTTGGGAGGTACAGGCTATTTTTATTTCCATTTTACAGTTGAGGAAACTGAGGCTGGAAGAGGTTAACAACTTACCCAGGGTCACACACATATCTGAGGCTGGACTTGAACTCAGTCTTCCTGACTTTGGGCCAGCGCTCTGTCTACTGCAATACCTAGCTGCCGCTGCTCTGAGCCTCAGTTTCCTCATCTGTAAAATGTGCTCATACTTGCATCATGTACCTCACAAGAGTTATTATGGTGAAATGAAGAATTAGAACTGTATTTCAAATGAGATTAGTATTTGCTCTGCAAACCTTAAAATTAATGCCAGCTATTGTCATAGGAAGAATAAAACATTTAGATAACAATATGAGTTATAGTAGTGTAGGTACTTGTTTATGTACAGTAAATGCCAAATAAATGCTTATTGAGCGAACGAACAATGTAGTGGCTGGAGTGTTGCTCTGGGAATCAAGGGTCCTACCTCAGACACTTATTAGCCGTGTGTCCCATGGCACGTCACTTAACTTCTGCTGTCTGTTTTCTCATCTGTAAAATGGGAATCTCAATAGCACTTGCTTCAGTGGGTTGTCTGAATACAATAAAACACTCTAGGGAAAGTCTTTGGCAAACTTTCAAGCTCCACATAAATGCTAGCTATTATTTTTATTTTCCTTATTATTACTACTAATGAATTCTCTACCAGCAGGCTTGCTAACTTGCTTCCTTTCCAGTCCCAGTGCCCCCCGAGCTGGCATTGATGAAGGCTTCATCACATAAGTCACTCCCCTCACTAAGCCTCAGTTTCCTCCTCTGTAAAATAAGGGACTAGATGGCCTCTGAGGACCGGGGAAGTTCCAATGTAGGTGAGTTTAAGGAAGGGACAGATCACTCACACCTGGGAGCAGGGAAGGCTGCGTTGTGAGAGAGGATCTGCCTGGTCTGGGGCATACAAGCAAGGGAAGGATGCCAACAACCAGGAAGAGTCAATTCCAAGCATGAAGGATGAACAACAGGCGTGCAGACAGAACGTGGGAGGGCGCAGAAGGAGAACAGGGAGGAGGAGGAGGAGGAGGAGAACAGCGATTGGTCCAATTTGGCTGGAACACAGAGTGTGACTCGAAGAGGAAATGATGTGAGATAAGGCTGGAAGGATGGGTTGGAATCTGATCAGGGAGGGCCTTGAATGCCAAACTCAGGAGGCAATGTGGGGTGGTAGAAAGAACACTGGACTTGGCTTCAGAGTCTCCACACCTAGTTTCCAGTCCGGGATCTTCAGAGTTGGGAAGAATGCCTTAAGCAAGTTTTCATCACTCCACTCTGAAATGGAAATAATTAATCACACACGTCTATGTGTGTATAATGCCCACATGCACATATATGTACACACACACCTCCCAGGGTTATTGCCTGTCACCTAATCAATCAACAATAATGTACAGAGTGCCCACTCAACACATTAGGCAGGCAGTACACAAGGAACTGGTGATACTAAGACAAAGGTGAAATCAGTCCCTCCCCTCCACTGAGGTCCTATATGAGAAGAGACAGAATCATCTGCAATCAGAAGGCACAGCTAGTGTGAGTGGATTGGGGGTCTTGGGGAAAGAAGCATGCTTGAGCTGAGTTTGGAACAAGGCAAAGGCTTCTGCCAGGCACAAGTGAGGAAGGAGCGAATTACTGGCATGGGGGACGTGCCATGTATTAGGAACCTCGAGAAGGTCCACTTGACTGAACCAAAGTGTGCATGGGAAGAAAGGAAGTTAACAAGATGGAGAAAAGAGGCGGGGGCCAGGTGGGGAAGGCTTTTAAACTCAAAGAGTAGCATTGATGTTGTGGGATGGGCGCTTTGTAAACTGGAGAGTACAGAAGAAAAGTGAGCTGGCATTATTATTGTATTCCACAAGTAATTAACAGGGCAAAGGGAAGACAAAGGTGTGCAGGTGAGTGGGACTTCAGCATCTCACAACTCATCAGAGAAGTAGGACAGTCTCATAAAGGACCACAAAGGAAGTGGGCGGGGTGGGCGTGTCCCCGAGCAAGCCGCCACCACCCAAAGGCTTTTAAAGACTTCTAAAGAGGGGTCCTTCCAGGTTTGGTGCCCAATCTTCCTCTCCTAAGAAGCCTTCCAGGATTCCCCCACCCATCTATTTCTCTGTGAAGGAGAGAGGATATAGGACCATCCTAGGATTCAAGTCCTTACTTTAACAAATGCTGACTGTGTGACCCTGGGTGGATGAATTAACCAGGGGTGGGGAACTTGCAGCCTCAAGGCCACATGTCATTGCCCTGTAGGTCCTCAAGGGTAGCCCTTTGACTTCAAAAACAAATTTGGATTCAGTCAAAGGGCCAGATTTGAGGACCTAGAGGGCCACATGTGGCCTGAAGGCTGCAGGTTCTGCCCCCCCCAACCCCAGCCAATTAACCTCTGAGAGAACATCAGTTAGAGATGAGGCACCAGCCTGCATCTGTGGATTGATATTCCATGCTGGGAGTTCTTAACACTAATGAAATCACAGATTTGTCCCCTCTTTTCCTCCCTCCCCCAAAAAAACTCCATTTCACTGCATAAATATTATAGTCCTCCTAGGAAAATATGAGTTCCTTGAGGTCAGAGAATTTTCTCACAGTGAGTTTAATTCCAACTTCAGACACTTTCTAGCTATGTGACCCTGGGCAAGTCATTTGGCCCTGTTTGCCTCAGTTTCCTCATGTGTAAAATGAGCTGGAGGAGAAAAGGGCAAACCACTCCAGTATCTCTGCCAAGAAAACCCTAAGTGGGGTCCCCACGAGCTGGACACAACCGAATAATAACAACAGCTCTGAGATAGCTAGGGAGTGACTGAGATCAGATTTGAACTTACAAAGATGAGTCTTCCTAACTCCAGATCTAGGGAGCCATCCACTGCACCATTTGGCTGCCGCCTGCAAGCCTTAAAATGTTATTTGCCTGCTAACTATAATTGTTATCATTATTACTGTTTGCCCAAAGCCACACTATTAGTGTCTAAAACAGGATTTTAATTCAGGCTCGAAAAGTGAAGCTGCCTACCCAAGATCACACAGGTAACAGCAAGTATTTGAACCCAGGGTCCCCTGACTCTAACTCTAGTGTTCCGTCTATCCACACCATGCTGTCCTGCCTCTCAGTGCCCCACTGTTCTATTCTGGGCCAAACACACATGGGGACCAGCCTGGGCTAAGACCAACAGAAGATCAGAGCAGAACAGAGGCGAAGTCCAACCTCTCCCTTTGACAAAGGAGGAAACTGAGGTGCCCCAGAGAAGGCAGATGATTTGCTCTGGAAAGTACTGGGCTTGGAGTGAGAGGACCTGAGCAAATCACCCCAACTCTCTCAGCCTTTGTTCCCTTCTTTGTACAATGGAGATAAAAATCCTCGAATTCCCCATCTCACAGTGTCCTTGTGAGAAAAGATGGTTCAAAATGTACCAAGAAGGAGTCTTGTGTGAATGCCAGGCTTGAGTTCTGGGCTACAGTAAACATAAAATACTATATAGGTTCTAACTGATATGATGATTATGGAAGGGCCTACAGTCAGTAAGCAACAGAATTAAGATTAGAACCCAAGACTTCTGACTCTAAGCTCAGCTTTCTTTCCTTCTCATTACCACACCCTGCTGCCTCTCTCCTCTTTGTCTCTCCCTATCTCCCCATCACCTCTGTCTCTGTGTCTCTATCTTCCCACCCCCCATCTCTCTATCTCTTTTTGTCTCTGTCTTTCTCTCTTTCTCTGTCTCTAGCTCTCTTTTCTCTGTCTCTTTCTGTCTCTATGTCTGTCTCTACCTCTATCTCTCTCTGTCTCTGCTTCTTTGTCTCTATGTGTGTGTGTCCCTCTCTCTCTGTGTGGTGTCTCTCTCTCTCTCCTCTGCCTCCAAGCTCAACCAAAATCAGGCTAAAACAAGGCTCTGGAGACTGAGAGGAAGGCCAGGGAGATGGCGCAGGAAGGCCTGCTTGTCTCCAGGCCTGGTGGGAGGGCTAAGCCTCAGAGAGCCGAGAGTCTGGGGGGCTGCTTCCTCTAGACATTTGACTCCCACATTCCTGACCATTCCCAAGGCGTCTCCTCATTCCTGGATTCCCAGCCAACATACCCGTCCATCCCTCCTCCTCCCCTCCCTCCACCATCCTGCCCACAGAGATGGCTCAGGCCAAGGACAGAGACAGAGAGGCCCAATGAGAAAGAGAGAAGGGTCCCCAGCCACCCCAGAGAAGAGGTGCAGATACTCCCCACACATACATGATGGGAAAAGGCAGCTAAGCCTGGAGTAGTCTTTGGGGTGAGGGCTGAGGGCTGCCTATCCGCAGTGAGGGGCCTGAGGTTGGGAAGGAACCCATCCCCCAGACTTCCCCCTCCCCTCCCCTCTAGGGGGTCTGTGAGTCTGATAAACAGGAAGAGGCCACCCTCTCCTTCTCCTCCTCCCCCCCCCCAACCTTTCACTGCTGGCAGATGAAGTCCTTGTGTTGTGCAGACGCCCCAGGGGGGAAGGCGCTGCTGCTGTCCAGCCCCTGACCTCGCTGGCTACATTTCCTGTCCCTTTGGAACATGAGAGAAAGAGGGGAAAATGGGAATAAGAGAAACGCAAAGGGAGTAGACTTGGAATCCATGTTGAAGCACTGGGAAGGAGGGGGTGCCAATAAACTGACCCACTGGGGGGCAGCCAGCTTTAAGCCCCAGCTGGAGAGGAGGAAAGGAGAGGAAATGGAGAGACAGAGAATATGTGTTTATATAGAACCTACCTACTATGGGCTAGGTGCTTCACTAAATGCTCATACAAACAGTACCTCATTTGAATCTCACAACAACCCTGGTATCTCGGAGGTAGGTGCTACAATTATTCTCCTTTTACAGCTGAGGAAACTGAGGCCAAAGTTAAGGGACTTGCAAGGCTAATAAGAGTATCAAGCTGGATTTAAACTCTGGTCTTCCAGACCCCAGGTCCAGCACTTTATTCATTACCTGACTAGCTGCCTCAGAGAGACTGAGAAAGAGAGAGATAGGTGATAGGTACTAGGGTGAAGAAGCAGAAGGGGAGAAAGAGAAGGGGAAGAGGGACATGAAGAAGAAAGAGGGATGGGGAGAAGATAAGACAATGGGAAATAAAGAGAGGAAGAAAGAAGGATATTGGAGAAAAAGGGGGAGAGAGAGGGAAATAAAAAGAAATGGAAACATGAGATGAGAGAAATAATAGGGAGAAAGATAATTCAAGAAAGAGACTGGAATGAGGACAAATGGAGAGAGACATGGAAAAAGAGAAGTGGAAACAGAGATGGGAAGAAAGAGAAGGGGGAAGACAGAAGAGAGATGCATCTGCATTTGTAAGAGAGATTCCACACTGGGACCCCCCTGGCTTCCTTCAAAGCAATGTCTACCACCCATCTCCCTTCCAGATTCTCCTAGGTGTTCTTGCTAATGAACAAACAAACGAATGAATTAATGAATAAATAAATAAGTGAAAATATTTACTTTGCATGTGCATTGAATCTATTTAGTTGGGGATATGCAGATTTCCCCCTAGTAAAATAAAAGCCCTCTGAGGGCAGGACTAAAACAATTCCGATTTAGTCTTCGTATGCCCTGCCCATATTGCGTGCCTACTATTTGCTTGTTGAATTAAATTGATGACAGGTGAGAGGTAGACCAGCAGCCTCAGAGACACCCAACCCTCTCATTTTATAAGGCACAGAACAGTTGAGGCAGTGTACATAGCACTGGACCTGAAGGGGAGAAGACCTGAGTTCAAATCCAGAAACAAGGAAGGCCAGAGAGACTAGGCATGAAGAGCTGGAAGTGTTCAGACACCCAAAAGAGCAATTCTGCATTAAAGACACAAACCCCACTGCTGTATCTTGTGGGCACCCAAGTGGATCCTCTTTTTCCGAAGTGAGGGGGTGGGGGTGAGCTCAGGGCACACTGGAGTATCAGATTCTCCTCCCCCACTCTGCCTCAGACCCACCACCTATAAGACCTTGTGGTCTGGGCTCTGCCTCAAGGCCCTTTATTTTTAAAATCCCTGTGGGTTCCCTCCCCAAACCAAAGACCACTATGGTAACCCTGGCCTTGGGCCCAGGAGACTGGGGTGGGGCATCCGGCCACACCACCCCCTCCCTGGGGATGGCTCTGGGCCAGTGGAAGGGCAGGGAGGCGCCTGGTCCCAGCCTCAGGCAGCTCAGCTGAGATCCCTGGCATGGCCCTGGCATGGCACAGAGGAAGGCATTAACTCTCCCCTTCAGTAGTGATAATAATTCTAGCTAGCATTTATGGAGTTCTAAGCAAAGTATTTTACACACATTGTCTCATTTGATCTTCACAAGAACCCTTGAAGGTAGGTGCTATTATTATACCTTTTTTGCAGATGAAGAAGCTGAGGCAGACAGAGTTTAAGTGACTTGTCCAGGGTCAGACAGCACTTGAGTCTGAATTTGAACTCAGGTCTTCCTGACTCCATGCCCATAGGAGTACAGTGTCCCCATACTCTGCCCACATCCCTCTCTTGACCAGCCTGTTTCCCTTGCCTGTGTCCCTTGTTTCACATATTAGAGTGTGCCTGGACAGAATCACAGAATGTTATAGAACAAAGAACTCTTAGAATATCAAGTATTAGAAAATGGAATGTCAGAGCTGGGAGGGCCCTCAGAACAGGGGATGTCAGGGCTAGGAGGGGCCTCAGAACAGGGGATGTCAGAACTGGGAGGGGCCTCAGAACAGGGGATGTCAGGGCCTGGAGGGAGCTTAGAGCAGGGAATGTCAGATGTTGGAGTAGAAGGGAGAGGGACCTTGAGGATCATCTAATCCATCCCCTCCATTTAACAGGAGGAAACTGAGTTATGACTAAACTAAATGTCTGCAAATCAAATCAGTTCCTATGTGCTAAGACCCAGGCATGGAGGTACAAAGAAGGAAAGGTCAATCTTTGCCTTCAGGGCTCACTGTGAGACACAGATCCATCAGCTTCAGAGCCAAGAAGGTCTGGGGCCAAATCCTGCTTCTGACAATGTTTGAGTGACCCTGGGCAAGTCCCTAAACCCAGGAATTCCTAACCCTTGGTCCCTGAACTTATGTATCCAAGATATTATGAAAATGCTGCTAACGCATATGATCAGTATCCTTTCTCACCCTATCCCCGATGCCCTCAGGGCTGGGACTGCGGCTGCTTTTCTTAAAATCTCTAGGTGTTAGCACAGTGTCGGGCACACTGCTGTTGTTCAATCATTTCAGCTGTAGCAGACTCTCCCATGACCCCATTTGGGACTTTCTTGGCAAAGATGCTGGAGGGGCTTGCCATTTCCTTCTCCAGTTCATTTTACAGGTGAGGAAACTGAGGCAAACAGGGTGAAGTGACTTGGCCATGGTCACACAGCTAGGAAGTATCTGAACTCGGGTTTTCCTGACTCAAGGCCCAGATATTTCTCCACTTCACCACCTAGCTGCACCTTGCAACAGAGTAGGCACTTAATAAATATTATTGCCTGATAGACTGCCATCATTCAATGCATAAAAAATATTTGTTTTATGTATTAAAAAGAACATTACTCTGAGAATGAGGCCACAGGCTTAGAACCCCTGACTTCACTTTGCAGATCCTTCAGGCAGTTCCTTAAGACATAAGTTAAAACTAAGGCTCTGCCCTTCATTGGTGGAGCCAGTTTCTGCACCTGGAATTTCCCTCTCCCAATGAAATCCCCAGTCCCATCCCTATGTCTCTCCTTCCTTCAATGAGCACACATCGCAATGAATAAGCATTGCCTCCCACAAATACCCAGGCACGCTCACACATGCACTTTTATTTTTAGGGGAGCTGAGGGACATGATACATATTTCTAGACAAGCTGCCACTCAGATACTACCTCAAAGCAGACTCAGACCGGTCAAAAGGGCCAAGTTCCCTGCTCTGGTTCATCACTGTGCCTTCCTATGCCCACCTAGAAAAATGAATTGTCTTCAGCCTGTCACATTCTTTTGACTTTCAAAAGTGTTTCTCACCATCATTCCCTCCTCTCAACCAATGTGCAAAGTAGTATCATCTGACAGGATCAGTACTATCATTCCTACCAGACAGGTAGAGATATGGAAGCCCAGAGAGAACAAGAGACCAGTAAGGTCACAGAACAAATCAGTAGCAGAGCTGCTGTTGGTTTCTCTTGGAGATGTGTTCCCACAACCTCCAACCCCAAATATAACAACAGCCACAATGACAATAAGCAACAGCTTAACAAAACTAGTCATTTTACCCACCTGTGTGGTAGTCCACAGAACATTAGATAGGATAGAAGAACAGTAAGATGGTGGCCTGTCCCAAGACCATTTCTATCTCAACTCCATCAAAATAAACAAATAAGTAGACAGAGAGATAGAGACATAGATATAGAGAGAGATAGAGACAGACAGACAGATAGATAGATAGATAGATAGATAGATAGATAGATAGATAGATAGATCGATCGATGATAGATAGATGGATAGATGGACAGATGGATGGAGGGATAGATGGAGGGAAGGATGAGTAGGCAGACAGGTAGATAGATAGATAGATAGATAGATAGATAGATAGATAGATAGATAGATAGATAGATAGATAGGTAGATAGATAGATAGATAGATAGATAGATAGATAGATAGATAGATAGATAGACATATAGATAGATAGGGAGGGAGGGGGACAGAGAGAGAGAGAGAGAGAGAGAGAGAGAGAGAGAGAGAGAGAGAGAGAGAGAGAGAGAGAGAGAAGGAGAAGTAATCACCAACCACAGTGATACTTATAATAATTTGTACAGGATTTTAAGTTTTACAACATATTTTCCCCTAAAAATTCTGTGCTAGGTCAACAGTCAAGCCTTTACTAAGTATCTACTGCATGGCAGGCAATATACTAAGTACAGAAATTACACCAAAAAAGGCAGCCCAATTCATCCCCATTTTACAGATGAGTTGACTGTGGTCCAGAAACAAGTTAAAGGTGCCCAAGGTCATAAAGGGAATGCCAAGAGCCAGAATATCTTGCATATACACAGCTTTGGACATGTCACTCTGCTCAGAAATCTTCTGACATTTCCTACTGCCTCCCCAGTAAAGTTCCATTTCCTTTGTCCAGCATTCAAAACCCACACTAGTTGGGTCTAATCTATTACTCATCTCCCATATCCTAGGGGGCAGCTAGAGGGCGCCATAGTGTCTTTGGCACTGAACGAAGACTCAGAAAAACCTTGAGTTCAAATGCAGCCCCAGATGCCAGTCCTACCTAGGTGACCCTAAGCAGGTCACTTAAACTCTGCTGACCTCAGTTACCTAATCTGTAAAAAGGGGACAATAGCAGCACCTACATACCTCCCAAGGTTGTTATAAGGACAAAATGTGTCCATGTTTGTCAAGTTCTTGCCATCCTTAAAACACTATATAAATATTAGCTATTATTATTCTATGCTCCCAGGAAACAGGACTGCCTTTTGACTTTGAACAGATCTTGTTCCCTGGAATGTATTCTTTGCCCCCTCTTAGCCTATGCCACCCTTCCCCCCCTACCCCCTGCTTTTTTTAAAGACCAGACTTTGTGATTTCATTTGGTGTGGGGAATTCCCCATGAGGAAACTCCCTCTCTTAATGCAGATAGGAACCTGAGCCACAGCTGTTTGAGTTTCGGTGAGTTGTCTGGGGGTACTAAGAGGTTGAGGTGAATTGTTCAGGTTCCCATGGGTCAGAGAGGACCTGGAACCCTCCTGACTCCGAGGCCAGCTCACACTGTCCACTATGGCACTCTGCCCTCTCCTAAGCTCTTGGGAGCCCATATGACCTATTGCAAAGGCCTCCCTGCCTTCACTCTCCAGTCCTGCACACGCTTCACATAGTTTCCATGACAATAGTTCTCAGGCATAGATCTGAACTGGTCACTCCTCTCCTCAAAATTCTGCAGTGGCTCCCCATTAACTCCATGGCCAAAAATGCCATTTGATGACAATCTACCTTTCCAGCTTTATCTCTTCCAGGCATCCTAAGGTGACATCTAGCCTAAGGTGACAACTTTCTCCTCCCTGAATGAGCCCTAGGTGCTCCTGTCTCTATGGCTTTGTTCACACTCTCCCTATACACTATACATAGAATGCCCTCCTACCCCCTCTTTGCTTATTGGAACTCCTTCTTACCCTTTATGCCCAAATGAAATGCAGCCTCCTCCAGGAAGTCTGCCTAGGTCCCAAATCAATAAAGCCCTCCTTCTTTCAGAGTTAATACATACTTTGCTCGTTGTGAAAACAGCTAGGGGTCTGGTGCCACCTAGAGCCAGTTGATAGAGCACAGGGCCTGCAGTCAGGAAGACCTGATTTCAAATCCAGTCTCAGACATTCACTAGCTATGTGACCCTGGGCAAGTCACTTAATCTCAATTTGCTTTAATCTACTGGAGAAGGAAATGGCAAGCCACTCCAGTGTCTTTGCTAAGAAAACCCATTACCGTGTCATAAAGAGTTGATCACAACTAAACAACAGCAAAGTACTCTAGACATTGAAGTGGAAAGAGAATCAGCCTTGGAGTAAGGAAGACCTGGGGCTTCAATTCTCTCTTCTGCCTGACACATGGGCTCTGGGTAAGTGCCCAAGAGAACGCCCTAAGACTTCAGTTTGGGAGAAAGCACTGCCCTGCAGCCAGCAGTGAAAGGACTTCCCTTGTTCAAAGCTCCCTTCACCAATGAAATCGGAGGGCCGGTCTCCCCAGCCCCACCTCCCAGCCCCAGAATGGAACGGGTGGCAGAGCTGGGGCTTCGTGTGCCTTATCTCCTCTCTGAGCTCTTACAAAAGCAATATCTTATCTCACTTTCCTAGCTCCCAGGACCTAATCACATTCTCTCTCCAGTGTTTGCTGACTGAATCAATGAGACAGAGAGGCAGTGTTCAAACTCAGAGTTTCTCCTTCCAGTGCCAATATTCATTCCCCAGGGAAAGACTCGATGGAATGGGCTCAAACCCAGTCTCTAGACACTAAGTTCATTGCCCTTTCCATTAGGGAAAAGACCTTGTCTTATCTAAACTGTGTGTCTCCCCCAGGAGGCTCCCTGTCAGCCCGTAGGAATCAATGTTTGTTAGGCTAAAGACCTTCCAAGAGCCACCCTAGCCCAGAGCTACTGGGGCCCCTTTCTCTAAGGACGATGCCGCCTTAGCCGTCACCCTGCCCAAGGGCGCCCAGCCTGCTCTCCAAGAGAGGGGAGCTCAACCAGCATGTGCCAGACTTCCAGTAGCTTTCGCTTCCCCCCACCCACTGACTCCCCCGAAAAGAAGGTGACTGAGAATTACATGTGGAAACACAGGGCCAGCAGGGACCTTGGACATGTCAGCTGCCAGTTAAGTAAACAAAACGACTCTGGCAAGCTCTCCAGCTTCAGTGTCAGAGACCTTGACAGGGGCCCAGCCCCCCCTTAATGAGCTGTCCCAGCCTGTCCCAGCCCAGCACATATACTCACCACCGATACTGCCCTTCCTCTAGGGAGCATCAAGCCTGCTTAACCCCTTCAGGCCAGCACTGGGAAGAAGCTTTAACAGTTATCAGATCCTTAAAACTGGAAAGGACTTTAGAGGTTATAAGGGTCTAACCTTCTCATTTGACAGATGAAGAAACTGAGGCCCAGAGAGGTAAACATTTCACACCAGAAAAAAAAAGTAACAGGGCCAGAATTTCAACCCAGTTCCTCTGATTCTGAAATCCAGTCTTCTTTTCACTGAAGTATTTGTCAGTTTATAATCCCGATAGACCAGTAGATTATAAACTCCCTGAGGACAGGGATTTTTGTTTTACTTGATCTTTTAGATTCTCCAGCTCTTTGAAGAAGAAATGTAGCAAAAGATTCCCTTAGGGAAATATGGAATGTAAAAGACGGCTGGTCAAGTGTCTCCTCGGTCTACCTATTATAGTTGGATAGTTTGAGAGTTGTCTTGATATATCCTCTGTATCAGGGGAAGAGGAGGAAAGCTTCCAGCACCATAGGTGGACCTTCCCAGTGGTTAAATTAATGAGAGGATGTGAACAATCTTCACAAAGTATGGGTAGATGTGGAGGAGGTGAAATATCTATCCATGAAGGAAGCAATCGGCTCTTTGGAGCATCTCCCTCAGCACTGAGCACAGGGTTCTTTCTGTACGTAGGACTTTGGAATCAGACAAGCAAAAGACCCCTGAGCAAGGTGTGCCCAAATCAAAGAAGTCGCTGTGCTCTATGCGTGAAGCAGAATTGTAGGAGCTCAAAAGAAGCATGAGGTGCACAAACGTGGAGACATCTCCACTCCAAATATTCATATGGACTGTTTGCACCCACCCTGTGGTGCCGCCTTCTGAGCTCGTACTGAACCATGGATGGACACACTGGGTCCTGACTCCAACATCTCCATGTCATTGGTCTTCTTTTAGAACAAAGGACAGCCACCGCCATCACCTAAGAGGCTGAAAACATTCTTGTTGAATGAATAAGTGGGTGAATAAGCACATCTCTCCAGTTCTTGCCAGCCAGCGCCAACATTCTATGTCTGATTCATGGGGATTCGGATGATCTGGTAACGTCTGTGGCAGTGTCTGTGTCTACTCCAGGCTACTAGTATCTTATCTGGATGTTAATAGCCTGGAGAAGACAAAGGGGAGAGATATGCCTTCACATACCTGAAATACCACATGGAAAGAAGGGATTAAATTTGTTCTGCTTGGTCCTAGAGGACAGAAGGACAGGAGGCAGATGTCAGCTTGATATGTGGACAAAGTCTTTACGATCAGAGCCATCCCACTGATGGAATTGAACAGTTTCTTCAAGCAGTGAGCTTCCTGTCCTTAGAAATGTCCCAGCAAACATTAGTGAGTCAAGGAAATGAGCAGAAATGTGCAAGGCTTGATTGTCACCTGTCTAGGATTCACAAGGGGGATTGGTACCATGGAGCTCTAAGTCATTCATAAAGCACTTAACACAGAGCCTAGCACATAGTAGGAGCTTACTAAATGAATGTTACCTTTCCCTTCCCCTCTAAGGGGGTTCCACCTCGGAAAAGCTACAAGTCTGATATTAAACCCTGATAGGGTTAGCTTAAGTATCCAATTAATCAATTAAACCAATTAATCAATTAATCCAATTAAACACCTACTATGTGCCAGGGACTGGAAGAGGCAAAGTCAAAAGTCTTTGCCCTCAAGGTGCTTACATCCTAATGGTTCTCTCTAACCATTTGCTTTCAGCAAAGGGAGGAGAGACATTTGGTCTCTGTCTCTGGGGAGCTCACACTCTTCTTAGGGCCATCAGGCTAATGATATCTAGGCTAAAACTGGACACACACACACACACACACACACACACCCTACATTGGATGGGGTGCTAAAGGGTAAGGTGAGACAAGAAATTCTATAGGAATTCAGAGAAGGGGTAGATCAATGTGGGTGGGAGGAGCCCTAAGAGCCTGCTTGGGTCCTCCCTCTGAGATGACCTAACAATTACTCCCTATACTGTATCCAGATGGCTCTGGAGGAGAAAGTGAGGCTGGTGACCTTGAACAGCCCCTCCCTCACTCCAATCAAATTCAACTTCAAGTCATGTCATCATTTCCCTGATGCCACAGTCCTCTTTGAAAACAAAAGACAAACACAACAGACAACCTTGTAAACATCTAGTTGGGGCAGTGAGGTGGCGCCATAGTACACAGAGCACCAGGCTTGGAGTCAGGAAGATCTGAGTTCAAATGCAGACTCAGACACTAGCTGTGTGACCTTGGGCTAGTCACTTCACCCTGTTGATCTCAGTTTGCTCATCTGTAAAATGAGCCAGAGAAGAAAATGGCAAACCACTCCAGTATCTCTGCCAAAAAAAACCCAAATTGGGTCACAGAGAATCAGACCCAACTGAAATAACTGAAAGACCATAAACACCTAATTATTTACCAGAACTGCCTGAGGACAGGGACTTTTTTTTTCTGCCTTCCTTTGGATCTCCAGTGGTTAGCACATAATAAGTGCTTAAAAGTTTGTTGATTGACAGAGTGACTGAACACTCACTGTTTGAAAGTCAGGCCTGAAAGTGTAATAAATTCCTGGGAACCTAATGGCAAAGCTTTGCCATGGTTGTGCTTCTTAACCACATATGAAGAGGATAAAAACATTCTCTAATCCCTTCCACTCTCACCCCGTTGAGAGGTAGGACCTTATTGGGAAAGGAAATAATGCCAGCAAGTGGATGGCCAGGAGGGTGATGCAGAGAATGCTGGAGCTGGTTGGGAGCCTTAGAACAGGGGGTAGACACCCTGAGTTGGGAGGATGGGCTTGGCCATGACTCTGGAGTCCCTGGGGAGAAAAGATTTTAGAAGACCAAAGACAGAAAGGACCAGAGAGAGATCACCTAATCCAACATCTCATTTGACAGAAGAGAACATTCAGAGGTCACCTAAGCATCAATTCCCCAAACAAGAAGCCCCACCTGGACTTCAACCTACTTCTCCAATGTTTTTATTGCATATTGTCCCCTTTCACATGCTGTACAATCCCACCAAACTGTCCTTCCTGTCTACATTTTTCCACCGCCACAACTTTGCACAGGCTGTCCCCTATGGTAATTATTCTCTCCTGTCTTTCGCCTTGTTGTTAAGTTGGGTCCAATCATTCGTGACCCCATTTGAGGTTTTCTCGGCAGAGATACTGGAGTAGCTTGCCATTTCCTTCTTTAACTAATTTTACAGATGAGGAAACTGTGGCAAAGGTGGGGGTGGGGGGTGGGGAATGACTTGCCCAGGGCTACACAGCTAGGGAGTGTCTGAAGCTGGATTTGAACTTAGGAAGATGAGCCTTCCTGACTCCAGATCTGGTGCCCTGTGAACCATAGTGCCACCTAGCAGTCCTTAGAATACTTAGCTTCCTTCAAAGCTCTGCTCAAACATCAGTTCTTATGGAAATGAAGCCTTTCCTAAACCAGGCAGGGATTGCCTCTCCTCCCCACCCCCACAGATATTTTGTATCTATTTTATCTCTCCCCTCCCCCATAGATACTTTGTATCTACCTTATATCTCCCCATCCCACACAGATATACTTTGTATCTATCTTATATCTTCCCTCCCCCAACAGATACTTTGTATCTATCTTATAGATACTTACATAGGTGTGTCCTAATTCCTTCAGAAGATTGTAAGTTTCTTGAGGGCAGAGATAGTTTTTGGCACTCAATAAATCTTTTTTTTTTTTTGAGGGTGAAGTCAGGGCAATCAGGGTTAACTGACTTGCCCAAGGTCACATGGCTAGTAAGTATTAAGTGTCTGAGGTCAGATTTGAACTCTGGTCCTCCTGATTCCAGGGCTGGTGCTCTATTCATGGTGCCACCTAGCCACCCCCACTTAATAAATCTTGTAGATTCATTGATAGATTGAAGAGGTTGTCCTTCCTCTGCTTGGAGCCCCCATCAGTGAGGGGGAAAGCAGCTACCCAAGAAATTCATTTCACTTCTGGACAACTCCAATTGCTAGCTTTTTTGGTAAAATCTTCTTCACTGTAACTTTCTCCAAATTTGTCCTAGCTCTGCTGCTTGGGGCAACAAACACCAACAAGCATTTATTAAGCACTTACTGTACCAGGCTCTACTTACTATACCAGGCTTGCCCTCAGGGGGCTTACATTCTGATAGGGGAGACTCCACACAGGTAACTATGCTCATGCAAAAGATATACCTAGTAGATGAAAGGCTATCTCTGAGGGAAGCCATCAATGGTATCGGGACAAGGAAAGACCTTCAGAAGGGGGGGGGGGATCCCAGTTGAGTCTTGAAGGAGGTCAGGTCAGGTTGTAGAACATTCTGGGCACGGGGTAGCCAATGAAAAGGCATGAAGTTAGGAAATGCAAGTTATGCAAGTCAAACAGCATAACTGGGCTGTAGAAAGCAGTAAAATTTAACAAGATTAGACAGAAAAGGACCAGGTTGTAAAGAGCTTTGAAGGCCAAGCAAATGTTTTTGTATTTGGTCCTAGAGGATTTAAGAGGGAACCACTGCAATATATTGAATGGCAGGTAACAGGGTTAGGCCTGGGCTTTGGGAAGATCACTTTGGCAGCTGAGACGAGGGTGGACTGAGGCAGGCAGACCACCCCCCTCCCTGCCTCACGAAGCTATTGCCCTAATGCAGGTGTGAGAGACTGGGACAACTGTAATAGGGATGTTCAGTCAGTCAACAAGCACTGATTAAATTAATTAACTACTGTGTGCCAGGCACTGTTCAAGTTGAGTGGCCAAGAGCTCATAGAGCCATTCTGGGGGGAAGGATAGTAACCTCCATTTTGGACATATTGAGATGCCCAGTCTAAGATGTCCAACAGGAAGCAGGTGATACTGGGCTAGAACTAGGAGAGATACTTTTTGTTGTCCAGTCATTTCAATTGCATCTGACTCTGTGACCCCATCTCTTGGCAGAGATACTGGAGTGGTTTGCCATTGCCTTCTCCAGCTCATTTCACAGACAAGGAGACTGAAGCAAACAGGATGAGTGACTTGCCCAGGGTCACATTGCTAGTATGTGTCTGAGGTTGGATTTGAACTCAGGGAGGAGTCTTCCTGACTCCAGACCTGGCACTCTATGCACTATGGCACCCCCTAGCTGCCCTTTTCTTTGGTTGTAGATTAGATACTAGGTAGATGGATCTGAGAAGCATCTGCATGTAGGTGAGAGCTGAACCCATGGAAGCTGATAAGATCACTAAGGGAGATACCTCAGAAGGCAATAAGTAATAATATCTAACACTTGTAATCTGCTTGAAGGCTTGCTAAGTGCTTCACAAATGCTACCCCATCTCATCCTCATAATACTGGGAAGTAAGTGCTATTCCTATTTCATAGATGAGGAAATTGAGGCAGACAGATGAAGGGATCTGCACAGGGTCACATAGCTAGTAAATGCCTGAGGTGGGATTTGAACTTGAGTCTTCTTCACTCCATGTCTAGCCTTCTATCCAAGGTGTCACCTGGCTGCCTAGCTAGAGAAGGGGGCCCAGGATAGAGCCTTGGGGCACCAGGATGGGGGAGGAGAACTAGGGAGAGCAGTGTCATAAAAACCTAGAGAGAAGAATCAAGAAGACAGCAACTGCCAAGTGCTAAAAGCAGCAGAGAAGTCAAGGAAGGATGAGGATGGAGAAAAGGCAGATACCTCTCATCCTTTGTGCTAGGTGACCCGCACACATGTGCCTTTCGCCACATTGGGGTGGGAAGTCCCTGCGTGCCAGGGTCCATCCAAGCAGTGGGTGCAGGCCCAAGGCCAGAGAGGGAGTGTCTCTGGGACCCCTTAGGTCCTGGAGGTGCTCAGGTCTCTGGCTGGGCCCCTGGCTCCACGCCCACCTCCCTATCACTGCCTGACAGGCCCAGACTGGACAAAATGACCCATTGTTTCTTAGCTTCAACACTCTTCCTGTCCCCTCTAGGGACTAGCCAAGAACAAAGAAAAAGAAAGTCCAGCCCACAGCAGAGGACCCCTCCTCACACAAACCCTTCCCCCTACCATTCCCCAGCCCCAGGCCCCAGAATAGCTCCCTGAAAGCCAATTCAGCAAGAAATACAGCCATTGGCAGCCATCAGCTTCTACTGAATCCTCTTGCTGCTGCTTGCCACCCACCTGGCCAAACCAGGGCTGCTGACCCTGCCTGGTGCCCTGCAGTTCTGTTGTTGGGTGCTGTCTGACAAGCTTAGTAAGGGGGGGGGGGGATAGAGGAACCAATTCAATTTCTTCCCTTATGCCAGATTCAGTTGAGAATCATAGAGCCATAAAGGGTCAGAACTGGAAGGGGTCTGGGGAAAGGGAATGCCAGAGCTGGAGAAGCCTTAGAACTGCGAAGGTCAGAGTTGGGAGACAGTTCAGAACAGGGAATGCCAGAGCTATGTGGAGCCCTAGGACATGGAATGTCAGAGCTAGGAGGACCACAGGACATGGAATGCCAAAACTGGGTGGCCTGTAGAACATGGAATGTCAGGGCTGGGAGGAATCATAAAGAGGAACTTTAGAACAGAGAATGTCAGGGCTGGGAGGGACCATGGGACTGAACAGAGCTAGGAAAGATGTCAGTGATCATCCATTCCAACCGTTCCTTTCAGGGTTGTAAAGACTGAGCCCCAGAAAGGAAGACTGCCCAGCTCATCTGCAACAGAACCAGGACTAGGCTCCAACTCTCTGTCTGGGTTAGGGATCCAGGAAGTCCCAGCATCCCACCACACTGACTTTCTCAGTTGTCCTACTCTACAGGAAAACAATAGCTAAATGAAAAAGTCCGTCCTGACCCCACCCAATCCCACCCAACCCCACCATCTCCACTTCCCTGAGAAGTCTGAGCCTGATGAAGTCAGACTTTGGAGCTGGGGGTCTGAGCCCAAGCTTCCCAGGAGCCCTTTCCCAGTGCCTGGAAGCCCAAGGACATTTCTGCCCTCTGGCAGCTGTTCCTGCTCTAATGGGTGTCTCCCGAAGAAGTCCAGTCAGTACAACCCCCCCCCCAAATGTTTACTGTTGGCTGCCCCATCTGACCCTCCCTCTCCCAGCCACACACTCACACTCTATCTCACCCACTCTTGCATTCGTTTTACTCTATCCTCACACATCCTCTTAAAGCCCTGGTCATCTATCTTCTTCCCTATGCCTCTCAGTCGGCCCCAGTTGTATCATTCACTGTCTCTGACTTCAGGTAAGACCCTCAACTGGGCCTCAGTTTCCTGAAAAGTGAGAGTATTTCTAAGAACCAGAATCATTCCCTAGTAGATAAATGATAAGAGATTATGAGCAGGCAGTTTTTAAAGGAAAAAAAATCCAAGCTACCCACAAGCAAATGAGGGACAAAGAAAAATGCCCCAAATCACTAATAATTAAGGAAATATAAATTAAAGCAATTCTGAGGTTGTTTTTACCTCATACCCCATCTGATTGTCAAAGATGGAAAAAAAGAAAAATTAAGATTGTTGGTGGGACTGCAGGAAAACAGGCACACTTAATGCACTAGTGGTGGAAATGAATCAGTTTAGACATTCTGAAAGTAAATTTGGAACTACAGGCATACTCTGTTTTTAGTAAGCTTCACAGATGCTGTCTTCTTCTCCTCCTCCTCCTCCTCCTCCTCTTCTTCTTCTTCTTCTCCTCCTCCTCCTCCTTCTCCTTCTACCTCTCCTTCTTCTTCTTCTCCTTCTTCTTCTCCTTCTTCTTCTTCTTCTTCTTCTTCTTCTTCTTCTTCTTCTTCTTCTACAAATTAAAGGTTTGTGGTAGCCCTACATCCACCAAGTCTATCAACACCATTATTCCAACACCATGTGTACACATCATGTTTCACATTTCAGTAATTCTCACAGCATTTCAAACTTTTACATGATTATTCTATCTATTACGGTGACCTGTGCTCCATGATCTTTGATCTTAATGTTGTAATTGGGGGGGGGGGGTCACAAGCCAAGACCACATAAGATGATGAACTTAATTGATAAATATTGTGTGTGTTCTGACTGCTCTACCAACCAGCCAATCCTGTCTCTCTCCCTCTCCTAGGTCTCCCTCTTCCCTGAGACACAACAATATTGAAATTAGGCCAATTAATAACCCTACAATGGCCAGTTAGTGTTCGAGTGATAGAAAGAGTCAATCAATGGGGCAAATTTTGTCGTTGTCTTATTTTAAGAAATTTCCACAGCCACCCAACCTTCAGTAACCATCACCTTGATCAGTCAGTAGCCATCAACATCAAGGCAAGACCCTCCGCTAGCAAAAAGATTATAACTTGCTGAAGGTTCAGATGATGGTTAGTATTCTTTAGTAATAAAGTATTTTTAATTAAGGTATGTACATTTTTTTAAAAATAGAATAATATTGCATGCTTAACGGACTACAGTATGGTGTAAATATCATTTTTATATGCACTAGGAAACAAAAAATTTGTGTGACTTGCTTTATTGCACTATTGCCTTTATTGAGGTGGTCTGGAACCAAACCCTCACCTATCTCTGAGGTTTGCCTACGAGTCCAAAAGGTCAGGAACCATACATATTCTTTGACTGGACAATATCCCTAGTTGGCTTATACCCCCAAAGACCTCAAATGAAGAAGAAAAAGACCCACTCTTAAAATTATGTTTGTGGCAGCTTATTTGGATGTACCAGAAAGTAGGAGGGGGCCCATTAATTGGGAAATGATGGGACATATTATGGCATAAGAATATAATAGAATATTAATGTTCTATAAGAAACAATGAACCAGTTGGTTTCAGAGAATTCAGGGAAGAAATGGGCAGTTAGGTGGTACAGGAATAGAGAACTGGGCTTGGAATCAGGAAGACCTGAATTCAAATTCAGCTTCAGACACATCCTAGTTGAATGAACCCATTGAGTCACTTAACCTCTGACTGGCTCAGTGTCCTCATCTGTAAAGTGGGGATAATAGTAGTTACCTCCCAAGGTTGTTGTATAAGGATCCCATAAAATGTTCTATCATGTAAAGCACTTCACAAAACTCAGAGAACATATAAGTGCCAACTGTAATTATTATTATTAGGAAAAGCCCTGCTCTTATATTTTGATTATACATGTATATATTATTGATTATGTTCTATATATTTGATTATAATATGCTCTCACCAGCCCATGCCTGGCCTCTAGAGTTTTAGTCCCTAACTCTGCACACTGTCCCCTTAGTTCATTGGATAAAAAGACTGTGTTTGGCAAAATGTCTTCCCTGGCTTTCAGGGGGGAGAGAAAAGCAACATATAGAGAACAGGCTTGTGGAGTCACTGGGGGCTTGGGCCCAGGGAGCAGTCTCCATTCCTTAGAACAGGGCCTTGAACATAGTAGGTGATTAGAGAGTCCATGTTGGGAATATTGCCTTTCACATGGCATTTCAAAGCTTTCAAACTATTTTACATATAGTATTTCACTTGAGTCTCACCATAAACTTATGCTTGCAGCCCTCCAGTGGTTATTATAGTCATTTTACAGATTAAAAAAAACACAACTAAAATTCAGATAAGTTGTGACTTACCCAGGATTACACCGCTAGTAAGTGGCCGAGCTAAGATTCAAACCGAGACAATCAACACTCAGTCAATAAATATTTTTTAGCACCTTCTATGTGCCTGGTGGACAGCTGGGTGGTACAGCATAGAGCACAGGGCCTGGAGACAGGAAGATTCATCTTTCTGAGTTCAAATCTGGCCTCAGACACTTCACCTGGTTTACCTCAGTTTACTCATCTGTAAAAAGCTGGAAAAGAAAATGGCAAAGCACTCCAGTATCTCTGCCAAGAAATCTCCAAATGGGGTCACAGAGAGTTGGACACAACTGAACCACAAGGTGCCAGGCATGGTACTAAGCCCTTATTAAAGTATAAAGTCTTGTGCTAGGCACTAGCGATACAAAGACACAAAGGAAACAATCTTTGTCCTCAAAGATATTACATTCTATTTGGAGGGAAATAACATGAACATAAGCAGGAGGGGGCACAAAATTAGGAGCAGGAAAGGAGAGAGTAAGAAAGGCTTTCATGTAGAAGGCGTTATTAAAACTGAGTCCTAAAAAAATAGGGATTCTAAGAGGTGATGGTGAGGAGGAAGTTCATTCCAGTCATGAGGTAGGCAAAGACTGGGAGATGGGAAATGGAATATCATATATAACAAATAGCTAGAGGCCCAGTGTGATTGAATCATGGAATACATGTAATAAGCCTGGAAAACTAGTCTGGACCCCAGAACCTCTGAGAGCCCATCCAATCCTTTTTCCCCCTTCACCATAGGAAGGGAAGGGATTTAGGCAGGGCCTTGAAGGACAGAGGGGACTTGGATACACAGAGAAAGGCAGGAAGGGCATTTCAGGCTCACCTCTCCTCCACAAGGAGATATTCCATAAGCCCTTCAAAAATTATAGTAACTCAGGCCCAGTCAAAACTACATATGATTCCCATTCGTGCTAAGGAGGTGGTCAATGCTTCATATAGTGGTTAGAATATTGACTCTGCATCCAGAGGCCCTGGGTTAAAATCCTATTTCTGATGCTACTTGTGTGACCTTGGGCAAGTCATTTCTCTGGACCTATTTCCTAGGCTGTAGAATGAGGGTGATGGGCCCTTTCTAGATCAAGCTTCTAATGACACTTCCTTCCATAGTTTTTCTCCAGGCTGGCTAGAAGTCCAGGCTCCTGAACAGAGAGTGTTCCAATGTCCTTTCCTCCCAACCACCCCTCCTTCTAGTCTCCCCCAGAGGACAAATGCTCCATTGTTTCTAGGCTTAGCATCTTCCCCCACCAGGGCTAAGGAGCTCAGGTAAAAACTAAATCATCATAGCAAACTCCCACAGAGGATACAGCTACTCCCCCTGCCCTGCCCCACAAAATAATGATAAGAGTAACAAATCTCTCAACCATTTACTGAGCATCCCCTGGGTGTCGCACCCTGGGTCCCCAGTGGCTGTGGGCGTTAGAGAAGAAGATCCCATCCTGCACTGGAGAACAGAACAATGTGATGGTAGAGACAGGAAGCAATTCCAAATTATAGAACAATAG
This sequence comes from Petaurus breviceps papuanus, assembly GCF_028583685.1. Classification (NCBI taxonomy): domain Eukaryota; kingdom Metazoa; phylum Chordata; class Mammalia; order Diprotodontia; family Petauridae; genus Petaurus; species Petaurus breviceps. Next base: position 13,453,722 of record NW_027185720.1, read on the forward strand.
CAGCCCGGATAGAAAACAAAATCTCTGAGTACAATCATCAAATGTTCAAGCTATAACTGGCCATGGAGAATGGACTGTCACGCCTGGGAGGGGCCACCTTAGAACAAAGGATGTCAGTCCTGAGAGGAACCTTAGAAAACACAACGGAATAGCAGGGGGGAGCATAGAATGTCCAAGCTTTGAATGTCAGGGGGTTTAAGTTAATAATAAAGGAGCTGGGAGGGACTTTAGAATAGGCAATGTCAGAGATGAAATAGTTCTTAAAGCAAATAATATCAGAGCTAGAAAAGACCTTATAATAAAAAAGCTGAGAAGAGCCTTACAACATGGAATGTTAGAGTTGGGTAGAATAGGCAATGTCAGAGATGAAATAGTTCTTAAAGCAAATTATATCAGAGCTAGAAAAGACCTTATAATACAGAGTATTAGAGCTGAGAAGAGCCTTACAACATGGAATGTCAGAGTTGGGTAGAATAGGGAATGTCAGAGCTGGTAGGGAGCTTAGAACATGGAATGTAAAGCTGGGAGGGAGCTTAGAACATGGAATGTCAGAAGTGGGAGGGGCATTAGAATTTGGGGTGTCATCTGGGAGAGGCCCTAAAGCTTGAGCAATGCAGCCTGTTCAGTGATGTAACCGTGGAGTCTAAGGGCTGTGGCCATTGCAAAAAGAGATGAGATTGAGGACACAAGGCGGAGTGTGGCAGAGGAAGGGTGTTCTGATTGTCCCAGTGTCCTTCTGTGATTGACTTGGCACCAAAGGCTTCCCTCCTTCTCTCTTCCCTCTCCCTCTCCTACTTCCCTTTCCCAACTCTTTCCTCTCTGCCCTTTCCAGGGTGAGCCAGCCCAGCAGCTGACTTCACGTGAGTATGATGGTGTGAGGGCAGGCCTCCTGCCAATGGCTTCTGTTGGCTAACACTGGCCAGAGACAAGAAGCTTTTAGAGGCATAGATGGGGGGGTGCGTAGCTGAGCTGGGAGGACAATGGCTGGACCAACAGGTAGACTGATGGGGAAACGAACTGAATGCCCAGTGGGGCTGTGAGTGTGGATGGACAGATGGACAGGCTGATGGATAGACAGACAGGTTGGCGAACAGGAAGATGGCACAGCCGAAGCAGTGAGTATAGATGGGCAGAGAGATGGAGGCACATCCTGTCAGGTGAGTTGACAGAATGATGGAAAGAACAGGCAATAACATGGCAGAGGGAAGGCATAGGAGTGGGAGAGATGACCACTGCCCTGGCTTTAACTGGAGGCCAGACCTGAGCTTCTCCATGGGCTACCATCAGGGTGATGCGTTGAACACTACCTTTGTGAGAAGGGTGATGCCACCAGCATTGTCTCTTCTCCATTCCCCATGTCCATTCCCCAAGCCCCAAATCCTTCCCATGCGTTCCCTACTTTAGCCCATCTGGTCTGAGACGTGGAAGCCAGGGGAGTCTATGGCCATAGGCTGAAGGGAGCCCCTCCCACCTTCCAGGGAGAAGGAAAGAAATGGGGGAGGGGGGTAGCAGGCAACCCTTTCCCCAAGGTAGTCTCCCCCTGCCCCCATCTGGAAGGGATTCGTTCTGCATTCTGCAGCCCAGGGATGACTGTGCAGCCCACACTTAACCCTTGAGGTGCACCCAGGCTGCTGGCAAGGATGCGCCGATGATCTTGATAACCTGCCGTCATTCTAATCCTGTTCAATTAGATTAGTTGGGGGAGGATCATTAGTGAGACAGGTTAGACCTGACATGTTCCCCTTCACCTCCTCCACAAGGATAAATTAAGGCAGAAAAACCTAGAGTGCAGGCATCCATAGATGCCATCCCACAAGCATTTTTACATGCCTGGCACGTTCTGTGCCAGGTACTGGGGGGGAGGGAGGGAGGGAGAGAGGGAGAGAGAGAGAGAGAGAGAGAGAGAGAGAGAGA
>NW_027185720.1:13456035-13479641 GCF_028583685.1 Petaurus breviceps papuanus
AGAAGACAACCCAGGCTCGGACAAGGCCTTGCACAGGTGGGAAGTAGATGAGACCTTAGGTTCTTTGATCCCCAATCCACCCATGTCACACAACGGCCTTCTGTGTGACCGAGGAGAAAGGGCAATGAGGAAGAAACCTCCCCAGGAGATGTCAGGGGAGCTGAGGCTCCACACCAGGGTACTGGCACGTGGCAAATCGGTTGCCATCCCAGGCCTAATTGCTGCCGCCCGGCCACTAACTCTGTCCCACAGGATCAGACGATTATATTTCTCGAGTAGGAATAGACATTAGAGGCCATCGGGTCCAACCTCCCTGGCTATTTTACAAGATGAGGAAACTGAGGCCCAGAAAAAGATGATCGTTAGCGGAAAAAGAAGCGTGTTTGTATGTGTGTTTGGAGAAAGGAGGGGACGGACCGAGAGTAAAGGCCTGAATTCCCCTCCCCCGGACGGCCCAAGCAAATTCTTGCTGTCTTCGTTCCTCGGAGGGCATTGGCCACTAGCGGCTGAGATCCCGCCCCGCCCTCCACGTCCCCCTCCCCCTTTCCTTCTTGCTCCCTCCTTCCCTCCCTCCCCTCTGGCTTGAAAGGCAGAGCTCCGGGTGGCCCTGAGACTGACCGGGACAGACGGACAGACGGACCCGGGAGGGCAGGGCACCGCCGCTGGATCCGGGCAGTCCAACCAGCCAGGGAGGAAGGAGCTTTTAGTATCCCCCGCCCCACTTGCCCCACCCCACCCCCAATCCTGCCTGCATCTGCCTGGAGTGCCCGGGGGCAGGGCGGCTGAGACTCGTTGGGGAGGGAGAGAAACTGCCGCCGCTCCAAAGTTTCTTTTCCTTCTCTGCCGGGGAAAACAAACCAAGAGAAAGCCAGAGAGAGGGAGAGAGGTAAACGTGCACTTCGCTACAGGGGCAAAGAAGAGGGGCAGCCGTCTAAGTGTGGGTCTGGTAACCACCTCGGGCACACCTCCGCAGGGGGTGCACGGCGAGGTTGGCCAGCACAGAGCTAGGCGCTCTGGGGGGAGGCACTCTGCCCGGAACGGGGTTTGTGGGAACTGCTTGAAAAGGCAGAAAGCTTTGGGGGAGTTGCTGTGGATTTGGGGGTGGAGGATTTTGGGTGGAAAGGCGAGTGAATTAGCGGGGAGGGAGAACAGACGTTAGGGAGAAGAGAAAAGGGGAGCCACGGAGGGCTGGGCACAAGGACGAGACTGGCCTGGTCTCTACCACCCCCTGCTCCTCATTCCAGCGTCTCAGACAGGAAAGGGAGTCCCTGCGGGGGGGGGGGGGGGGGGGGGGGGGGGGGTTGGGGGTGGGAAGGAGGGGGAGAGGAAAGTGCTGTTCGAGGATTTTCTGCCTGGGACTAAGAGTCGGTGGCTGGCTACACCCCCGCACCGCCGCCCCCCCACCCACCCCGCCTCCGCCTTAGACGCCGGCCCTGAAAGCGGGAAGGAAGGCTGGGGCGGGGGTGGACACAGACCTGGAGGCTTGCCCTGACCTCCCTAGTCCTCCGCTCTCCCCGCTGACGCCCGGTCCGGGCCAGCCGCCCGCACTTTCCAAGCCCGAGGATTTGGGGAAAGCCGATGAGGTCATCTCCCATTCAGTCCCCCCCCCCCCCCCGGGGGGGGCAGCCCCCTCCCCCCAGACCCCTTAGCCCCCCCCCCCCGCCCGGAAAAAAGGGTCCACTATCAAGAGGTTTTGGGCAGGCGCCCCCCCCGCCCCCCCCCCCCCCCCCCCAAGGTGGGGATCTCCCTACTTCTCCAGACTCCTAAACCTACCCCACCCCGCAACACACACAGCGGGGTCTACCTTCTTGGGGTTCCCTCCCGCCTTCCCTGACCACTCCCCTGCCCAAAACCACTGGATAGTGGACCCTTTTTCCAGACCGACGACTGGGGAAACAACGTCCTGGGGGAGGGAGGAGGGGAAGGGGGAAGGGGGGAGGGAGGAAAGTCTTCTTTGCTCAAGGTGACAGGAAAAGAGAGAGGGTGGGACGCGACAGGAAGGGAGGGGAAGGCCAGGGAAGAGAAAGGAAAGTCCTTGCTAGGCTGGGGAACCTGGAGTGGAGGGGCAGCGACCCGAGCTGGAGATTGAAGAGTTAATACCAGATGTTGGTGAGGTCCTTGTGAGTCCACATGTAGGTCTGTGCGCTCTGCGCTCCGGGCACAAGCAATGCCTGCTTCCATTTTATGGGGTGGAGGGTCGGGTGGGGGGGGAGTGTCCTGAGGCAGAACTGAAAAGAAGTCTTGGGCCTTCCAAAGGGTCAGGGTGCAGTGGCTAGAAATCAAGAGGTGGTATCAGAAGGTGTGGGTTCGAGTTCTGGCTCTGATGCATCGTCACTTTGTGACGCTTAGGAAAAGCGAAGCACGTCTGAGTCTCAGTTTCCCCATGTGAAAATGGAAGGATGGGGAGGAAGGCGAAACTATCTATGCGCGCTGCCTCTGGGTTTCAGCTGCTGGTTTACATCCAGAAATGTGAAAGGCGCAGGGAAGGAAGCCGGGGTTAGCCATTATCCGCGTTCACCCCCTACGCTCCAGGACTCTCCAGACCCCCCTAAGATTCGCCCATTAGGCGGGTGTGAATAGGAGTGTGGGGGGGAAGGGGGTGTAGGAGGGAGGGCTATGAATGAGCCCTGCTCTCGCTGCCTATTCCCCGTCCCCCCCCCCCCCCAGCCCGCCTCTGGAGCCCTGGCGCTCCCTGGCACCCTGGCACCATGCTCTCGGGCCTTGGTTGACCAGCGCTGGGGGCTGGAACTGCCTCCAGGCTGTGACCTCTCTGCCCGCGTCCCAAAAGGACACGTGGCGCCCCGGGCGGCAGCTTGACCCACACGCAGCAGAGACAGCGCCCAAGGAAAGAAGGTGTGGAGGCTTTCGCCCTGTATCTGCTGCTGTGTGACCTTGGACAAATCACTGCCCCTCTCTGAACCTCAGTTTTTTTCCTTTGTAAAATGCTGGCGTTGCACCACTGATTCCCAAAGGACCCTTCTAACTCTCAGTCCCAGGATCCCAAGAGTATTTTGACCTAAGACAGTCATGGCACCCCTGTGACTCTGGATACCCCGATAGTGGGTCTGCTGCCCAAGTCTGACTAGCGTGGAGTCCCCAGTTCTGCATAGCTGGCCTCAGCGCTGCAAAGCGCCCCCTGCCGAGGCCGGGGGTTCTAGCTAGGGATTTAGATCTAAATCTTGGGATTTAAATCTGGAAGACATTTCAGGGTTCCAAATTAACCTGGGTCCAATGGACTTCTTTTTAAAATATTGTCATCATTATATCTGGTTTTCTTTGTACCTACCACCATCGCTTAAAAAAAAAAAGTAGGTGTCGAAGTGAATAGAGCACTGGCACTGGAGTCAGGAGGACCTGAGTTCAAATTGGGCCTCAGACACTTAACACTTTGCTAGCCATGTGACCTTGGGCAAGTCACTTAATCCCAATTGCCCTGCCTTCCCCCCCCCCCCAAATAGCAGAGAGAGAGAGAGAGAGAGAGAGAGAGAGAGAGAGAGAGCAATAAATTCAATACAATTGAACAAACATGTACTAAGGGTAAGGGCCCATTATGTGCCTAGCACTGTGTTAACTAAGGTTCAGGGAGGTTGTGACTTACCCAAGATCACACTGCTGCTCTCCCAAATCGAAGAATCACAAAGTACTTCTCCCAATAATAATGTGTGCAGGGATTATCATGTCCATTTTGCAGATGAGGAAACTGAGGCTCAGAGATTGCCCAGAGTCACATGGCTAGTCACTGACCAATGCAGGATTTGAACCCAGGTCCAATTTCTTTTCCCTTATACCCTCTGCCTCTCAGGGGAGACACCCCTGTGGGTAAATGAGGGAGAATGATAATCCCTCTTAGGTGTATACTTAAAGCACTTTCCCATCAGTGATCTCATTTGGTCTCCTAGCAAGGCAGGGCTGATCATCCCCATTTTACAGATGAAGAAATTGGCACCAAGATTTGAGGTGATTTTATAAGATATCACTCAGTCAGGAAGTGGGAATTCAGAGGAAGCTGGACTGCAGCAGCTGTGAAACAAAAAATCTGGGGGATTTCACCTGAGTAGGGAACTCCCAGGGAGGAGTGCCTGATTGGGTCATTATGATCTCACCCACTCCAACCCTGACATTCGACAGATGAGGAAACTGAGGTTCTGAGAGAAGTGGCTCCACCTGGGCTCAAACCTGCCTTGGAAGCCCTGGGCGAGGCTCCCGGTTGCTGATCCTGCATGTCACAGACAGATTCCGAGACAGGCTCTCTGACCACTAGGCCATAAGAACTTCTGAAGAGGAGGGGAGCTGGCCCTTCCCTGTGGGAAACCACATGACTGCAGAACCTTTAGGAAGAGTCTTAGAAGGCTGCTGGGGATGCTGAGAAATGACTTGCCCAAGGTCACACAGGCAATATGTCAGAGGCAGGTCTTAATAGCTAATATTTATAAAGCACTCACTGAATTTGCTGAGCTCTTTATCATGAGCCTGGGGGGTATATTATCTCCATTTTACAGATGGAGAAATTTGAGGCAAACAGGTTGAGTGGCTTGCCCAGGGTCACACAGCTGCTAAGCATCCAAGGTCAGACTTCTTGATCCCCAGGCCCATAACTCTAGCCACCTCACCACCTAGCTGTCCCAGGTGTTCCAACCCCAGAGACTGAGGGAGCAGGAATGATCAGCAGATGTCTGGTTGGCTTCCAGGAGATCCACCATGAGATGGGGGATGGGAAGTAGTGTGCCAACAGTAGGAACAGAGGGCTTTGGAGTCAGGACCTGGGTGCAGTTCTGCCTAGATAACTCCTCCCTTCTGCCTGCATACCCTTAGGCAGATCACTGGAGTTTTCTGGGGCTGTTGCCTCCTCTGTAAAATGAGGGTGTTGGATAATTTCCAGGGTCCCTTCCAACTCTAAGTCATGTAATCCACCTGCCCTCTGCCTCAGTTTCCCCCTCTATAAAATGGGGTGGGGATTGCACTTGAAGACCTCTGAGATCCCTTCTAAACCTAAATCTATGGTCTTAGGATCTTTAAGAATAATATTTTCTGGTGCTCTGTATAGAGTAGCTCACCACATCTTTAAACAAAGGTGAGGTAGGTGCTGTCAACATTCCCATTTGATAGGAACTAAGCTCTAAGAGATGGGTGACTTACCCAGGGCTCCTAGAGCTCATAGGACCATAGCTCTAGACCTGGAAAGAACTGAGGAAGCAGGGATTTAGCTGGGTTCTCCTACCTGGTCATTCTCTGTTCTCACTGGCCAGGTAAGTGGGGGTAAGTGTCTTCCTTCTGCAAACCTGTTTCAAGGGGAAGAGCCAGCCTTGATGAGTTCTCAGCCCCATTTCTAACTGGGTGATTCTGAGCCTTGTCTTCACTTTTCACCCTGTTCTCCTTCAGGTCTCCACCCACTGGAACTGGCCAGCTTGTCCCCAGTCAACCCACCCCCCGGAAGAAGGGAGCTGGTAGATTAGCCTGCTAATCCCCTTGTCCTCCCAGACAGTGGGGCCTAGACCAGCCAGTCAGACCTGCTCCAGCTCCATCCCAAGTCCTTCCAAGGCCATGGCTCCCCCATGAGCCACACCCTCCAGAGTGGCACCTGTCCCCTAAGAGAAGCCCAAGCAACCGGAAAGGGTTGAAGAAGAGAAAACAGTACCTTCATCTCAGAGACTGACCGATCGTTCCCTTCCCTGAACACTCTAGGACAGCCCCTGGCAGGGGAAAAGCCAAGGTCAGGGCAGGGACTTCTAGCTCCTTGACCATCCATCACCCTCCAAGAAATAGGTTAGCATGGACATGAGGAGGATTGAACAACCCAAGGCAACTGGGCCAGCACTAGGCTGGATGTCTGGCTCCCATAGGAAAAGGAGACTGACAAAGGTTGAGCTGACCACAGACATGATCAGCCCACCCCTGGGCGACTTCCGCCACACCATGCACGTCGGCCGAGGTGGGGACGTCTTTGGGGATACCTCTTTCCTCAGCAACCACGGTGGGGTGGGCCGAGGCAGCGGTCGATCTCCCAGAAGCTTCCTGCTCCGGACCCTGCAGCAGGTGCGCCGGGGAGGGCCTCCTTCCCGGGGCTTCCCCTCCTCGGCAGCTTCCTCTCCTGACCCACCTGCCATCTCTCCCATCATCAAGAATGCTGTGTCCTTGCCCCAGCTCCATCAGGCAGGCTACGACAGCATGGTGGTGAGCAAGCTGAACTTCCGGGACAGCCCCCGGGGGTCCCCGGATGGGCACCATGGCTATGGTAAGTGAATTCTCGACACCCACCCCAGGCCCTCTCCCCCGCGCCTCCTGCTGGCTCTCTCCAGTTTCCCCATATCTCATTTCACATTTTCATTGTTTCTCAGAACACCTCTGTGAGGCTCTGTGCCTGGCCCCCAGATGGCCTTAATGGCTACTTGTCCACTTTGGGGAGGGTGGACGGTGATGCTAAAGAAACCCAAAGGATCTGGAGACTAAAAACCTGGGTTCAAATGCAGGCTTTGCTCTTTCCGAGCTGGGTGACCTTGAGTGAATCATTTCCCTTCTGGACCTCTTTCCTCCTCCCCTCCAAAATGAGGCTGAACTGGGCCTCAGACTCAATGATGAGTGACATTTTTTATCTTATTTTAAAGTCTGCAAAGTGTTTGACCCTCCAGCTTCCCAGGGAGATAAGATATTGCAGGTATTATAATTCCCATTTTACAGAGCAGTAAACAGAGGCTCAAACAAACAAACTTCTGCCCAGGGTCACCCCACTGGTGTCAGAGGGGAGATCCAAACCCAGATCTTCCAGTCTGACTCCCAGAACCAGCACACTATGCAGGGCATCTCTCTGCCCCTCAGTCCCGTGCTTCTGGAATTTCTCCTGGCTCTTCCAGCTTTAGGATTCCAAAGCTTAAGGAACCCAGCTTCCATTGTTGGGAAAGGGGGCTGAGGAATCAGGGTCTTGTCATGACCTGGAGATGGCCATGGAGCGATGCTGCCACCTTGTGGCAAAAAAAAGATCACAATTAGGCTCATCCCTCTGGCCCTGGAAGGTATTTTTAGTTCAATTCTCTCGTTTTACCGGCGAGGAAACTGAGGACTATTAGGGTAAATCACAGGCACACAAGGTACCAGGCAGAGAGACCTTGGGATCTAGGTCTGCTGGCCTGACCTAACCAAGGACATCAATCTCTGGCTTCTCTGTTGGCTCAGGAGGATTCAATTCAACAGGCGGTAGGGCATGGTCCTGGTGACCTTGAGTGACCTTCAGCCAGATAATATGATGTAAGCTCTCTGAGGGCAAGGGCTTAATGAAGACTTATTTGAGTGAATACTGAATGCATAGATCCTCAGTCTGGTCTGTAAGCAAAAAGGACTTAACTGGGAACCACACTGGCAACCAGACGGTGAAATGGATAGAGCACTGGGCTCTGTTAAGTCCTAAGTTCAAATCCAGCCTCCATTTGAACTCAAAAAGACTCATCTTCCTTACTCCAGGCCCAGCACTCTATCCACTTCAACACCTAGCTGCTCCTGGAGTAAGGAAGACATGAGTTAAAATTCAGACTTTGACACTTAGTAGCTGTGTGACCCTGGACAAGTCACTTCACTCTATTTGCCACAGTTTCCTCATCTGTAAAATGAGCTGGAAAAGGAAATGCCAAACCATTCCAGTATCTCTGCTAAAAAAAAAAATGGGGTCTGATGTTTAGAAATAGAGAATCAGCCTCTTGAGAAAAAAGTTTTGGGTTCAAATCCCGATTCTGACTCTTTCTGGCTATATGACCCTGGTCAAGTCACTTCCCTTAGTGCCCAGGACCCATCTCCAAAGCTCTTAAGTTGGAGAGCAGAGATGCATGACTTCACTAGCAAAGAGGGAATTTCCTCACCAGGAATCTGGTGAAATCACAGTTGTGGCCTAAAAAGGGGGTGGGAAGAAGTAATGAACACGGGGACCTGAGTTCAAGTCCTGAATTTTCTACTTCCCATCCATGTGATCTTAGTTAAATTATTTAACCACCAAGTCTTAGTTCCTTGTTCCTTTATTTATAAACTATGGCTCCAAATGAACATTCCATATATCTGCCTCACTGGGGGTATCAGATGAGATTAAGGACTTCATCTCCTTACTCCATGCCTTTTCTCTGGCTGTGCCCTGTACCTGGATCTCCCTTCTCATCTTGCCCTCCTGGCTTCCTTGGCTTTCTCCCAAGTCTCAGCTAAAGGCCCACCTTCTGCAAGAGAGTTTTCCTGAGGTCCCTGAATGCCAGTACATTCCCTCTGTGATTATCTTCAGGACTAGGAGCTCCTTGAGGGCAGGAATTGTCTTGCCTGTGTGTGTCCTGCCTGGCACACTCATTGGTCATGTCCAACTCTTAGTGACCCTTCTAGAGTGGTTTGCCATTTCCTTCTTCAGCTCATTTTACAGATGAGGAGACAGGCCAACAGGGTGAAGTGGCTTGCCCAGGGTCACACAGCTAGAGTGTGAGACTGGATTTGAACTCAGATCTTCTGGACTCCAGGCCTAGAGTACCATGCCCTGTGGCACCATCCAGCTGCCCCATCTGGCACATAGTAGGCCCTTAATGTCAGTTGACTCATTTCTATAGAACTCTGAATTCACTGATATAAATGATGAAAAGAGACCCAAATGTCTGATCTTTTGAGGTTCACAAAGAGCTTTCTCCCCAGCTACATTCTGAGGTAGGAAGTATCCCCATTTTAATGGATGGACAGACTGAGCCTCAGAAAGGTCCCAGGTCAGACACCTAGAAGGTAGAAGCTTGGGGTCCTGCCCACACAGCGAGTCCTTCCTAAAATGCTTTTTCATTCATTCAAACATGGGCTTTCACATGACTCCTGGCCCAGCCCTGTTTCCACTCTGAGTGGGTATTTCTACCACCCATGCAGGTCAGACACAAAGCTCTCAATGCTCTGCCCAGACAGCTAAAGAGACCCCTGCTCTGGGGATGCTGACCAGGCCTCTGGCCTTTCTGGCATCCATGGCTGGCTGGGCTCCAGCTCTCCTGGCAAGGCCAAAAGGACAGGGGCTTTGCCTGTCAGGGAGGGGGCTTCAGTGGAGGCTGAAAAGCCCAAGGGATTATGACCATTGTGTCCCTCTTACCCTACAGGCTCAGTGGAAGGTGGAAGCTGAGTTCCTGGGTTCAGGTCCTGCCCTGCCTTTGCAGTTTGCTATTTTCTGTGATCTTGGGCAGGTCCCCTGTAAAAATGAGGGCTTACCCTAGAGGTGCTCTGAGCTTTTGGGGACCCGGATTATGTTGACATTATTCTCTAGCCAAACCACATTTAGCTTAGAGAGAGCTCATCTTCCCCCATGCCCATCCAACATGACTGCCCCAAGATTTCAGGTAATATTTATGGGAATCTTGAACAAGGCAAAGGGATCTTGTTCTTTTTTTTTAAGGCAACAAAATGTTAAAATTCAGCTTGGGTTATCAAGCAGCCGAGAGCCATTGCCAGCCCTCCTCCCACTGGGGGTTAAACAAAGGGACCTTTGGCCTTCCACTGACTAGGGGAGAAAGATAGGCACTAGCCAGCCTGTCACTTCTTCTGGCCAGGAAAAGGAGCGATTGCCCTAAAATGGGCCAATGAGGAATCACTTCAGGGCCTGGTAAGCAAGATTATGAGTTAAATTGGGTTATCGATCTTAATCCCTTTAAGGAGAGGACCTCTTTGTTCCTGTGTCCTGACCTACCTACCACCTTCCCTAGACGCTTTTCCAAGTCTGGAAAGAGCTTTAGAGAAGAGCGTTGTTTATTATTTCTTAATGGGGCATCTAGGTGGTGAGATAAAGCGCTGGGCCTGGAATGGGGAAGATCTGAGTTCAAATTGGGCCTCAGATACTTTCTAGCTATGTGACCCTGGGCAAGTCACTTTACTCTCATTTGCCTCAGTTCCTCATCTATAAAATGGGGATATACTGGAAAAAGATATGGTAAGTCACTCCACTGTCTTTACCAAGAAAAGCCCCATGAACAAAGTCATGTAGGGCCAGACACAACTCAATGACAAACATGATTTTGGAAATATGCTTCCACACCCTGTTGTATAGCCTTGGACAAGTCATTTTCATCTCTGGGCCTCGGTTTCTCAATCTGACCTCTAAGACTGAGCCCAGGTCCCCTCAGCCTCTCCAGATGGCCTCAGAGAGTCCTTCCCCCCCTGAATCCATGAGCCATACATGTGAACAGAAGAGCATTTCTCCTGCCCTGACTGTGTGTCAGGCACTGGCAGAAGAGTGCTCCCAGGTGCCCAGACTCTAATTGGTGAAGGGGGCAGCAGACATGTGGAGGAGGGCTTGGCTTAGGGTGCCCGGCCAGCCAGGGCCAGCCCCTGGAGCTCACTCGGAGCCTGTCTCCTCTCTCCCTTCCAGGTCTGGATTCAGGATTCTGCACCATCCCCCGCCTTTTGCCCACTGAGAGGCCCCTGGACAAGGACAGCTCCTATCCTTCAGAGTCTGAACTGCCTCGATCGGACTCGGAGCCCGACCTGCATCGCTCCGATTCAGAGCCCAAGCTGCATCGCTCTGATTCCATGCTCTCCTTCCGCCTAGACCTGGGTCCCTCCCTCCTCAGCGAGCTCCTCAGTGCCATGAGCCTGTCGGAGGTGCCTGGGAAAGAGCCAGACCCAGCCCAGACCACAGAGCCCCAGCCCCCAGCCCCAGAGCCCCGACCTCAGGGACACTGTCCCAATGGGGTCTCAGTGTCAAAGAGCCCCATTGGAGAGAAGCCGGGCAGCCTCCAGCCTGACAAGCGGAGAGCACCCGCCAGTCTGAACCCAGCCAGGGGACACTGGGTGGGCAGCTGGGGCCCCAGGCCCCACTATAGCGAGGTAACAGCCCGGCAAGAGCTAGCTGGAGTACTGCCCCAGAGCCGGGCCTCGTGGGAGAGCCAGGACGAGGGACAGGGGGTCTCCCCTTGCTGGGCGAGGAGCAGCTCAGAGAAGGAGCCCATGAGGGTCCCAGTTCCCAGCACAGTTCAGGCAATGGCATTCCAGTTTGCTGATGAGGATGACGAGGTGAATATGTGAGTGTAGGCCTGCTGGGGCCAGAGGATGAGAACCCCAGCCCAGCATCAGGACCTCCAATGAAGTTCCTTCTCCTTACCCCAGCTGGGAGAGCAGAGGATTAGGGTGGAGGGGAGCAATCTGCCTCACCCAATAGGAAAAGCCAGGAGCTGGAAGGAAATGGAGGGCATGGGAAGGGACAAGAAAGGAAATGGCATTGCTCTAAATTCCCCTCCCCCCCCCTGGCCCCCAGGCTCTGTCCCACCACCTCATCTTCCCTAGGCCAAACCAGAATCTGGAGTGTGGGGGAAGCGGCCTCTGGTACTTCCAGAAATTTGGCAGGAATCTCTCTCCCTGCCCACTCCATTCCCACCCACACCCCTATACCCATATCCTTCAAAGAGTGGTCAGGGGAGCAGGGCAGGCTTGCCCCCACACCCTCCTCTCCCTTCCATGGTCAGATGAGGCTTCCTAAACAGGGCTAGGTAGGTGGGGGCTGAAAGAGAAACAGCTGAGACCAATTTGTTCTGGGGACAGTCAACCCAGAGGGCCTGACAGCCTTCTCTGATCCCCTCCAGCCTTGGGCACCAGATGCCCAGCTTCCCCCAATGCCACACCCACAGCCTTGCCCGGACCATACAGTGGAGCCTTTGTGACTAGGGGAGAGGAGGGAGGGGGGGACAGCACAGGGGCCCATTGTCTTCACTACCACTACTTTGTTGGCCAACCCGCAGGGGGTCCATTCCAGGCTGTGGTGGGGGGGGCCTCCCTCATCTTGGGGTGCCTCCTGCCTTCCCATTAGGGCTCCCTGTTGGGGAATGAAGTATGGTTTCCCAGCCCTTGCCCCTGACCCAGGGATAAGGGACCCTCTCCTTCCAACACCGCCACCCACACCCATCTTTTCCAGACTAAAAACTTCTAAAAGCCATAACCAAAGGTCACCATGACCTCAGCCAGGAGGAATGCCTGGCCTTGGCCTTCTGGCCATCCAGAGATCTCTCTGTCCAGCCTGATGAAAAGAGGAGGGTTGTTTTTTTGTTTGATATTTCTTTTATACAAACTCATCCCTCCAGATGATGCTGAGAAACTGTCTCTGTTCTTGTCTGTCTCCCTCTCCACCAGCTACCCTAGGGTCTGGACAGAGCCCAGCTCCCTCCCAGAAAATGGTGGGATAGCCATCCTTCACTTCTATGGATGTCAGGGGCTAAGGGGCAAGGGCCTCCAGGTGCTGGCTCCCCATGAGAAAAGGCTTCCCAGACCTCCCTAGCTGTGGGCGTGGGGGCAGGGGGACAGATTGGTAATGAATAACAAGGCAGGAATGTCCTGGCCGATAAAGGTGCAGGTGCGTGCCTGTGCTCAGGAGACGGGGAACAAGCCTTATCTCCCTTTCCTGGAACATGGGGCTTAAAACACCCCCAGGTGCCTGGCACAGGGTGCTGCCAGAAACCGCAGCAGCTCACAAAGCACAATAATCCTGGGAGGAGGAAGAGGCTTTTTTACAAAGGGGGAAACTGAGGCCCAGAAAGGTGATGAAGTGACTCGAGATGGGGGACTTCCCCCAGCTAGAAATGGGCCTCACTCGATTTTCTCCCTTTCCCCCTGGCCCCCTCATCAGAGCATTGGAGGCCTGAGAGGCACAGTCTGGGTTCTAGTCCTGGTTCCAGACCTGAGTACTTCACCCTTCTGTACCTGTGCTCGAGTTCGAAGGGTCCTACTAGACCTGCCCACTCTAAGATCTCTGAGAGCTTTGTCATTCTAGGTAGGAATTCTAAGGCCCCTAGCCCTGACATTTCTGTTCTAATGCCCAGCCCCCAGCTCTGACATCCCCTGTTCTAAGAACCCTCCCACCCCAGACATTCCTATTTAAACACTCAGCTCGAAGCTCTGACATCCCCTGTCCTAGGGCCTCTCTTGGTGCCCATTACTGTCTGTCATGGTGCAGGCGATGGAGAAGAGGCAGAAGAGAGGAACCCAGCCAACTTCCACCTGTGGTGGGGCTTGTGTCAGAGCCCCAGGAAACACCAAAGCCTGGGTGTTGAGAAGATGCAGGAGAGAGGCGTTTATTGGGGCTTAACGAAGGGGGGAGCTGCCCAGGCCCAGCGCCCTTGCCCCTCACTCCAGCTTGAAGGAGGTGAGGCGGATCCCCCCCTTCACGCAGCAGTAAGGCAGGTGGCTGTATCTCCCTCGGTTGGGGAATTTCACCTGGTGACCATCAGGAAGCTTCACCTGGAATTCATCCTCCTCAAAGGTCACGGTCAGCTGTAGAGGAGGGACAAGGGAGAGAAGGCCAAGGGGAGTCATCCAAGAATCCCAATCAAGCCAAAGACTATCAGTGAATTCTAAGTCTAGAAGGAGACTGGCTGTGTCCGATCCATTTATTTTCACATGGGAAAACTGAGGCCAAGTGATTTGTCCAATGAGACAGAGAGTAAAGTCAAACATTCTCCAACTCCAGAACCTATGTTATCTCTACCGTATTACCCACAGCACCTGTTAGGACTGGCAGGTAGGGGTGGGGTCTGGGAGATGAGACAGTAGCTATTTCCTCCTAAATAATAGAGGAGTTCCTGAGTTCAAATCTGGCCTCAGACATTTACTAGCTGTGTGACCCTGGGCAAGTCACTTTACCCGGTTTGCCTCAATTTCCTCATCTGTAAAATGAGCTGGGGAAGGAAATGGCAAACCACTCCAGTATCTTTGCCAAGAAAACCTCCAATGGGCTCATGAAGAGCCAGGCATGACTGAAGTACAGAGGCAGCATGGATCTACTGGGATGACCCAGGCAGCAACCTCAGCTCTGCCCTAACTGGCTGTGTGACATCGGGGAGGTCCCTTTCCCTCTCTGGGCCTCAGTTCTCTCACCTGTAAAATGAGGGGAGTGGGCAGCCATGTCCAAGGTCCCTTCCAGATTTAAGGACTAGAATCCTAATAGCTCAAAATTCCATGGGCCCCTTTGGGTTTACAAAGTAGTCTCCCCTCAATCCACAAGCACTTAGTCTATGTTGACCTCGTGCTGGGGGTCATCCCTGCCCTCAGAGAGCTGACATTCTGTCCAGGGAAACAAAAGGTCCAAGTATCTAATCCAATTCCCTCATTTTATTGATAAGGGAATTAACCCATCTGCCCAAGGTCACACAGCAACACGTGATGGAGTCTCCCAAGGACCAAATCTTGGGCTCTTTCCACACTGTCCTTTGAAGCCTGACTCTCCTGCCCTTCATCTCGGACTATCTTATCAGCATCAGGGCTTGTTAACAATCAAAGGTTTCACTCAATGTATTGGACTCCCCCTAGTCACCCTGCTCCAGGGGCATTATCCTCTCTGTTTTACAAAGGAGAAAACTGATTCCAAAGTGAAATACCCAAGGTCACCCAGCCAGTGTCAGGGGTGGGATTGGAAGCCAAGCCCCTCTTGCTCCCAGAGCCACAGCTCTTAGCATTAACCAACCCTGTCTTTCCTCCTCCACCTGTGACATGCCCCCAGCCCCATTGCATGTTCTCACCTTTATCTCCATCCCTGGTCTGAAGCACATGTGATCATCCCGATGCTCCTTCTCCCAGCTGCCACCATTTTGGGAGTTGCAGACAATGACATTCTCCTCAAATCGGGGGTTGAAATGCAATGCCAGATTTCCGGGACCACTGCCCAGATTAATAGAGAACCTGCCAAGGTAAAAGGTCTGGGAATGAGTGATCAGTCTGCTCCATGAGAATGGGATGAGAGAAGTGATTAGCCCTCAAGTCATCCCAGAGGGCCAAAGCGTAGAGGGGCCTTGAAGGCCCAGTGACAGCAATTCATTTTACATATTAGGAAACTGAGGCCCAGAGAGAGGAGGCAACTCATCTAAAGTCATAGGATTACAGGTTTAGCATGGGCAGAGACATCAAAGGAATCTAATACAACTACCTGAATTTACAGAGGAAGAAACTGAGGTCCAGAGAGGTTAAGCAGCTTTCCTAAAGCTGTGCAAAGGTGAGATTTGAACTCAGGTCTTCTGACTTCAAATGTCCCTGAGAAGGCTTGGCACTGACGAGAAGCTTTCTCTGACTTAAGAGAACTCAATGGTGTTTGGCAAAGGAGGGGAATCCTGGAAAGATTCATCTTTTACTAACAACCCAAAATGGAAAGTCCATGGACTTTGCAAACCATATTAGCTCCTCCTGTAGCTGATGGTAGAGATGGGGGAAAGTCAGAGTTTAGTGTGAATCTGGATGGGTAGGCATCACCAACATCAGGAGTCTCTCTACACAGCCCATGCCGAGAGGCACAGTGGGGGACAGCACTTTGGACCTGCCCTGATGAGACATAAATGCTTGCTCACAGAGTGACCTTGGACAAATTCCTTAACCTCTGAGTCTCTGTTTCCATGTCTCCCTACCTGCCAGGGTTGGTATATGGAAAGCATTTCCTAAACCTTAAAGGGACCTGTGATTTCTCTGACAAAGGAAACTCCAGGTGAAGATAGTCTTTCTACCGATGCAGACTGGGCATATCTCCTACAACTTGTAGTCTTAGGGAATCACCTCAGGCACTAAGGGAAGTGATTTACCCAAGGTCACACAGTCAGTAAGTATCCTCAGAGATGGGACTTGAACCTAGACCTTGGAGGCCAGCTCCACTTACTGCACTACCTTCAAGGGCTCTAGATTAATTAGCTAAAATTTGGGGTTTTTTTTCCTTTGGGGAGAGATAAAGCAATGACCACTCTGATGTACAGTGAGGGTCAGAGGATACTGGGTCAACCAGGTCAATCCCACAAACCTTCCTGAAGGGCCACTGTGCCAGAAGCTGAAGCCACCAAGACTGATGCCCTCAAGGAGGTCACACTCTCCCAGGGGAAAAAAAAACATGCACACAAACGTACAGAATATATATCCTCTCCTCAGCTTTGCTGTTATGGCCAGTGGCACCACCATCCTGCCATTCCTCAGGCTCATTGCCTTGGTGCAAGCCTTGAGGACTCATTGGTGCTTACCTCCCATATCCACTGTTACCAGATCTTAATCTCTCCCATAACCAGGCCCTCATTACTTCTACCCCAACTATTCTCATCATCTTCCAGTTGGCTGCTCTGCCTTACCTCACACTTCTCCAAACTGTCCTCCACCCAGCAGCCAATGTGCTTTCCCTAAAACCCAAGCTGGACCTGGCCATTAACCTACTCAGCCTTCAGTGACCCTTGATTACTTTGAGGATCAAATATAGAAATCTCTCAGTGGAACTGAAGCTCCTTTCCACCTGGCCCCCTCCTGCCTTTCTGGTCTTACACATGACTCCCCTACAAACACCCTAAAACCGGTCTACTCTTGCCTTCTTGCTGTCCTCACTCACAGCAGTCCCTCTCCCAGGCCTTTGACCAGCTTGTCCCCTAAAGCCTGGCCCTTGGTCCTTCCTGCAAGACCCAGGTCAGTTACGAGTATTGGGAATCATCATCACAACCTGGGGTCAGAAAGACCTGAATTCAAATCTAGTCTCAGATACTCATTAGATGCTTCTCATCTGTAGAAACTGGGGATAATAACAGTCATTCCCTGCCAAGGCTTCTGTGAGGATCAAATGAGAATATCTGTAAAATACTTCACAAACCTTAAAGTGCTACAGAAATGCTAGCCCTTATTGAAGACAGCTACCGTGTTTCCCCGATAATAAGACACTGTCTTATTATTTTTTTTGGACAGAAAAACACCAGAGGGCTTATTTTCAAGGGAGGGCTTATTTTAATGAACATTGACAGCAATTTTAATAAACAGGTAAATGTGAACAAAAAAATGTACCTTTATTCAATAAGCAAATCACTGGGGAAGAACAGGATGACGCACTCACTGCTGCAGCTCTGATTGGATGCAGCTCGGAGCGCGGCGTGAGTTTCACAAAGGGGGGGAGATGGTGCATACAGAGGGTACCGTAATGTAGCATGTAGTGCAGGGGATCACCTTCACTACAGTAGCAATCTCAATAGGGCTTATTTTCGGGGGAGGGCTTATTTTAGAGGAATCTTACACAGTAAGGGGAGGGCTTATTTTCAGGATAGGTCTTATTATTGGGGAAACACGGTATCACATCCCCTCCGTCGTCTTCTCCCGGTTAAACACTAGATGGATCGCCTGGGTACTTCCTCTGGACACTCTATAGCTGATCAATGTCCTTCTTTTTTTTAAACTCTCCTTTTTAATTTTAAAATTGTTTCTTCACTCTTTTTCTATCTGAACCAAGCATGTTGTCATTTGCTTTAGAGAAACAAGGGTTGCCTCCCTTTTATTTCTTTTTTAAAAATTAATTTATTTTTGATTTTCAACATTCACTTTTATAAGATTTTGAGTTCTCGATTTTCCCTCCTCTCTCCCCTCTCCATTCCCCCAAGACAGCATGCAATCTGATATAGGCCCTGCATGTACAATCATATTAAACATGATCAATGTCCTTCTTAAACTATGGTTCTCAGAACTGCCAGAATTCTCCTGAGGAAGTCTGATGAGGCAAAGCATAGCCAACTGCTCCAGTAACTTTGCCAAGAAAATCCCATATGGGGTCATGGAGAGTGGGACATCACTGAAATGACCAAACAGTAAGCAATATCCATAGCATTCCACCAAATTTTTTTAACAAAAAGACAATGAGCTGAGTCTGGCATGACCTATTCCCAGTAAACCCTACCCCTACTCCTGCTGGCTCTTTGTAGTCACCACCTCCCTTTCTAAATGTTTGCCAACCATCCCTTTAATGATCTCTTCTAGGATTTTCCCAGGTAGCCAAGTCAGGCTCAACTGGCCTAGAGTTTGCAAACTCTGTTCTCTTCCCTTTTTTTGAAAATCAGGACAAGCTTTGTCCTCCTCAGGTCTTCTAATCCCTTTCCTGTTTCCCATGACCTTTCCAACCTCTCTGACAGTGGCCCCATAAGCCCATGTTCCATTTCTTCCAAAGAGGAAATTCACCTGGGCCAGGTGACCAGAACTCGCCAAGGGCAGTTGGGTGCTTCCTGACTTATCTTGGGTATAAACATGGTGCTAGTTATCATTCTTGTAATTTTCACCTCCTTTGCAGAGAAAACAGAAAATAACACTCTATTCTGAGACTTTACCCTTCTCTGATATGTGGCATCTGAGGTCAAACATTCTCTTTTGTCGCTTAAAGTTCTAGCATGAGCCTAACATTCTATGACATGCCATGATTCTGTTACCCACCCAAACTGAGGACTTTCTTTGGCAGGGGTTCAGGCATGCCCTCAGATAATCTCCTGATAATCCCCAGCTCCCCAGGACAGTCAGCCCCCCCAAACCCCAGATTTACCAAGTTGCATCATCATCAATTTTCCCCTTCAGCCTCAGTGTCCTCCCCATCTTCAGTTCCATGTGGTGGATCTCCATTTGGTTCTGCACAAAAGAGGAGAGACTTGCAGTGATCTCACATCCTTACCTTCCCCCTGTTGCTCCTTCCTGGTCCCCCCAATCTCAGAGGGCAGAGGAAGACTCCCAGGGCCGGTCATACCAGGCTTGCTTTCAGCCATCTCTTTCTCTCCTCTCCTTTCTTTGCTCTCTTCTCCACGTTCACCCCCAAAGACCTTGCTGGATGCCAGTGGTGAGAGAATGGATCTCCCCATTCAGACATTTTCTAGCTGGGTAACCTGGGGCAGCCCTTAATCCTCTGAATCTTGGTTTTCCTCATCCATAAAATGCATATAATAACATTCATACTAGCTAGTCAGCATGCATTAAAAAGCCTTTCCCCATCTCCTCACTGCCACTGCCTTCTCTGTCGATTACTTCTGATTTCCCCTGTCTACATCTTGTTGGCTTGTTGTCTCCCCTCATTTGACTGGGAGCTCCCTGAGGGCAGGAGCTGTGTCCCAGTTGTTACTAGTCATTCATTTTCAAAAACGATCCATGATGTCTTGGGTGTCATGACTTAACTTGTCATGAATTAGATTTAAGTGAGACAGAGCTGTATAAAGTCGTCAGCCTCACTCTCTTCTCCAAAGTCATCAAAGTCCAGCAGCAGGACAAAAGTCTGGATGTCTGGTGATGGCCCAGGATGCAGCGGGTGCCCTTGGTGTCTTTGATGTCTGACTCAACTCTAAGCGCTCTGCCCTGCTTGCTTCAGCCACCTTCATGTCCCATTGGAACAAATTATTCTCAGCCGCCCATTCAGCCAGGGAAGTCTGTCCATGCTTAATGTAGACATCCCCCCAACTTACTGATGGGCTTGAGGCCTGTCCGTTACTAGCCTTTTCACCAAAATGATTTACTAGAATTTGGTCTCGAACGCTCCAGCTTCTTGGAGCCACGGGTGATAGTTGGAAGAAGATGACCACCAAAGGGGATGGATGAGCAGCCCTCCCACCAGAGGGGCTGCTGGTGCCTGATGACTCCATACACCCCTATATACCACTACATGGTATACAGTAGGTGCTTAATAAATGCTTGTTGCTTTGAATCAAGCTGGGAGGGTACTTGGCAGAGACCTTCTAGTCCCAACCTTTCACTTTGGAGATGAGAAAACTGAGGTTCAGAAAAATGAGGTGTCTCACTCCAGGCCCCACACCCTGCATGTAGCTACTGTGAGGATGCATAAGTGAGCCACAGTGCCAACCACTGAGCCTGGGACAATGAGCACAGCATGGAACTGATTAAAGCAGCACAGCAAACAACTGTTAGGATCACCTTCTAGAGCCAGACTCTCTAGGGTGCTGGGAACTCCCCCATGCCTCCTCCTCTGGGCCTTTAGACTTTAAATGAGAAAGCAAGGGAGGGCAGAGAAAGGAGGCACTGATGGTGGGATTTCAGGCACTGTGACAAGAGGGAAGAAGATCGGATGGCAGGAGGGGGTGGTCGCTGTTTCCATTAAAGCCCACCATGAAAATGACTGACTCTGTGCCCGGCACTGAAGGTACACAGACATGCCAGCTTGGCAGGGACTGTTCATCACTTCCTTAATATCCTGGCACAGGACAGTCACAACAGAAAGGAATCTGGAGTCTGAGGTCTTGGGTATGAAGCCTACTGCTTCCACCTCCTACCTCAGGCAAGCCACCCTCTCCTGCCTCAGTTTTCTTATTTGTAAATGGGAGTGGCCTAAATGACCTCAAGGGATCCTTCTGGGTCTACATCCATGATCTTGTGAGTCTCCTCTGTTGAGAGACAGACAGACAGACAGACAGAGACAAAGCAGAGACAGAGAGAGACAGAGACAGAAACAGAGAGAGACAGAGACAAAGGATGGAGGGAGAGAGACAGAGACAGAAACAGAGACAGACAGAGAGACAGAAACAGAGAGAGACAGAGACAGAGGAGGGAGGGAGACAGAGACAGAAACAGAGACAGACAGAGAGACAGAGACAAAGGAGGGAAGGAGAGAGAGACAGAGACAGTGACAGAGAGAGAGAGAGAAACCGAAGAGATGGAAGAGACCAGAGTCTACAGAATTGTGCCTACGATTGAAGTAGAGATTGGAGGGGCCTACAGTTCCCAGGTAAGGTCTCAACAGACTTATCCAATGGCAATTTGAGGAACCAAAAGCAGGGAAATTAGTAAGAACAGAATCAACTAATGATGAGAATTTAACACTTAGCTATACAAAGGCACTAGGGATACAAAATAAAAATTTAACAGTCCCTGCCCTCAGGGAGCTTATATTCTATCAGAGGAAACAGGTACACATACAGTTATGTCCAAACTTTTACACAAAGGAGGTGCAAGGAAATTACTGACATTTACTAGCTGTGTGACCCTGGGCAAGTCACTTCACCCTGTTTGCCTCAGTCTCCTCATCTATAAAATGACCTGGAGAAGGAAATGGCAACTTCCTTCCAGCATTTTTGCCAAGAAAACCCCAAATGGGGTCATGAAGAGTCTGATATGACTGAAAACGACTAAACAACCATGACTGATGGGAGGCATTAGCAGTTGAGCGGGGGGATCAGAAAAGGCATATGTGGAAGATAGTGTTTAAACTGAGCTTTGAAAGAAGTTGAGCATTGTAAGAAGCAGGGATGGAGAAGGAGTGTGTTCCAGGAATGAAGGGGTCGGCATTTTCTGCAAAGGCATAAAGCAGAAGGGTCTAATGGCAAAGACCCTGTAGCCAGAGTCAGGATCTGAGCTTGAAGAATCCTAATTGCTATTTAGTCCCTTGGGTAAATTGCTTTCCCCTCTCTGGGCCTCATCTGTAAAATGGGGAGGAGGGGGTTGGACTCAGTGACCCCTTCCAGCTTTCAATAGATGGCCCTCTAGGATAAGGGCCACCTTCTCACCCCCTTTTCCATTGGACCCTCACAACCCTTTCTTAAAGATAGGCTAGGCAGGTGGGTAGCCCACAAAAGTTTTGTGACTTGTCCTCTACACAGGTGACATTGGGAAAAGACTTGGACTGGCACCCAGGTGTCCTGGTGCCTAATCCAGACTCCTTTCCATGACCTCATACACCTGGAATTGGCAGGGCAGGAGAAGGATAGGGAGACCGAAAAGAAGATAGATAAATAAGACAGAGAAAGAGTGAGAGAGAGCCCTCCCCACCCAAGATTTGAGGTTACCTCTGACATCTTTCTTATAGATCAAGTAGTGACTGGTGGACGCTGTTTGCAGCAACTTGGGGAGATCTTCTCTGAGCCCCAGAAGCAGCAAGGAGCTTATAGTTCCCCACTGTCCAGCTAGAAAGTTATACATTAACTCTGGGAAGGCTACAAACCAGGGCACTTTGCCCAAGAAGTCTGAGCTTTGCTGGAGTATCTCTGCTTCCCATCTTCCTCTCCTAAAGAACAAACACATTATCTATGCCTCTTTCTTCAACCATGACCCTGGGCAGGAACCTGCTGCCCCCCATCTGCCTGTCAGCCCTAGAACTAACACTTTGGGCATTTGCCCACTTCTGTAGGATTCAATTATTTAGTTTCCAATTAATTTTTAATCTTTCCATGACCTTTTGTCACATGTATTTTTTTATTGCATCATGATCTGAAAAGGATGCATTTAATATTTCTGTATTTCTGCATTTGATTGTGAGGTTTTTATGCCCTAAACCATGGTCAATTTTTATGTAGGTGTTACATACCACTGAGAAAAAGGTATATTCCTTTCTATCCCCATTCAATTTTCTCCAAAAGTCTAGCATATCTAACTTCTCTAAAATTCTACTCACCTTCTTAATTTCTTATTTATTTTGTAGTTAGATCTATTTAGTTCTGAGAGGGGAAGAGGGGGAGAGGGAGACCCCCCCCCACTAGTATAGTTTTACAACTCATTTAACTTCTCTAAGAATTTGGATGCTATACCATTTGGTGCATATGTTTAGCATTGATATTACTTTGTTGTCTATAGTACTTTTTAGCAAGATGTAGTTTCCTTCCTTGTCTCTTTTAAGTAGATCTATTTTTGCTTTCACTTTGTCTGAGGTCAGGATTGCTACCCCTGCTTTTTTTTTTTTTACTTCAGCAGAAGCATAATATATTCTACTCCAGCCTTTTACATTTACTGTGTGTGTCTCTCTGCTTTAAATTTGTTTCTTTGTAAACAACATATTGTAGGACTCTGGTTTTTAATCCATTCTGCTATCCACTTTCATTTTATGGGAGAGTTCATCCCATTCATATTCACAGTTATGATTACTGTCTATTTCCTTTCATCTTATTTCCCCCCCTTTTTATACTCTTCTCTCTCCTATCATCCTGTCCTACCTCACCAGTGCGTAGCTTCTGACAACCACCTCCCCCAATCTGCCCTCCCTCCTATCAGCCCCCCTACCTCCCTTTTCTTCCCCTTTCCTACTTCCCTATAGGGTAAGACAGATTTTTCTCTCCAACTGAATGTGTATATGATTCCCTCTTTGAGCCAAATCTGATGAGAGTAAGGTTCAAACAATGCTCACGCTCGCCCTTCTTTCCCTCTACTGCAATAGGCCTTTTCACGTCTCTTCATGTGATATAATTTACACCATTCTGCCTCCCCCTTTCCTATCCTCCCAGTAAAATCCTTTTCTTCACCGCTTAACTTTTTTTATCATCACATCAAAGTCAACTTATATCCACACACTTTGTCTAAGTATGCTTCTTCTAATTGCCTTAATAGAGAAATAGTTCTTAAGAGTCACAAAGTATCATCTTCCCATGTTGGGAACAGTTTAACCGTATTGAATACCATTTTTTTCTTTCTTGTTTATCTTTTTATGCTCCTCTTAAATCTTGTATTTGAAGATCAAATTTTCTGTTCAGCTCTGGTATTTTCACCAGGAAGGCTTGGAAGTCCCCTATTTCACTGAATATTCATCTCCTCTCCTGAAAGATTATGCTTAATTTTACTGGATAGTTGATCCTTGGTTGTAATCCAAGCTCCTTTGTCTTCCAAAATATTGTATTCCAAGCCCCCCAATCCTTTAATGTAGAAGCTGCTAAATCCTGTGTAATCCAGATTGTGGCTCCTTGATATTTGAATTGTTTCTTTCTGAATGCTTGTAGTATTTTCTCCTTGATCTGATGGTTTTGGAATTTTGCTACAACATTTCTTGGCATTTTCTTTTTGGGATCTTTTTCAGGAGGTGATCAGTGGATTCCTTCAGTGACCATTTTCCCCTCTGGTTCTAGGATATAACAGCAGTTTTCCTTGATAATTTCTTGTAAGATGCTGTATAGGCTTTTTTTTTT
>NW_027185720.1:13479741-13495743 GCF_028583685.1 Petaurus breviceps papuanus
CACTGGAGCCGGTGCTCTTACTCGCTGAGCCACCTGGCCGCCCCTAATCAATTGGGGTTAAGTAACTTGCTCAAGGTTACACGGCCAGGTGTTTCTGGGTGGGTGCTAAGTGTCTGAGCCCGGGATTCGATCTCCAGGTGTTCTCAACACTGGAGCCGGTGCTCTTACTCGCTGTGCTACCTGGCCGCCCCCACTTGCCCACTTCTAATTTTAAAGGAATTATTTTCTTCAGTTATTTTCTCCTTTTCCATTTGACTAATTCTACTTTTAAAGGAGTTGTTTTCTTCAGTGGATTTTTTTTCCCCATTTGACCAACTTTATTTTTAAGGAGTTCTTTTTTTCAGTCAATTTTTGTGTTTTCTTTTCCAAGCTACTGACTCTTTTTTTCATAATTCTCTTTCATAACTCATTTCTTTTCCCAATTTTTCTTCCACTTCTCTCATTTGATTTTTAAAATCCCTTTTGAGTTCTTCCAGAGGAATCCTGGGGCTTGAGACCAATCCACATTGCCCTTTAAAGTTTCACAGGTAGGCATTTTAATACTGCTGTCCTCTTCCAAGTTTGGGTTTTGATCTTCCCTGTAGCCATAGCAGCTTTCTACGGTCAAGGTTCTTTCTAGTTTTTGCTTATTTTTAAAAGTTGAGCTCTGCTCCCAGGGTCCAGGAGCCTCTGTTCCAAGCTTCTTCTACTGAGGGCCAGGAGCCTGGTTACTGGCTCTCTGTGCTGGGGTTTCTGGGGCTGGCAGTTTGCCCACTGTGCTAGAGTGACCTGGCCTACTCATGCCTACTGTGGATTACTTCTTTCACCAGAAATAGATCTTGGCCAATAATCATCAACAAACATTTAATGAGTTGTAGGGCACTAAAAGACCAAAGGAGAAGCAAGAAGCAATGAAATCACCTTCAGAGATATGGTGGCCAGTATAGCCCACCTGCCTTTACCACTGGTACGGGGATGCAGAGGATGGTGGTTAATATCACTCCTACCTCATCAGACTTCTTTTGAGTTAGAATGCCCTCCCAGAGCAGCCTGGCTCACAGTACTCTTCTACACCCCACCCCAAAAAAAGTCAGGTACTGGTCTTTCCATGGCTATACCCCAGAACCTTCAGGATCAAACTGATTTGGCTTTTTGTTTTTGAATTTAAATTTTTTTATTAATTTGTTTGTTTACTTTTAGTTTACAGGATCCAATTCCACAATTCCTTGAGTTTCAATTTCTGTCCCCCTTTCTATACTCCCTCCCCCCATGGTGGCATACAATCAAGTATAGGATCTGCAAATACTTTCACATTAGTCATTAGTCAGGTTATAAAGATGGATTGTATCAGATGGAATGAAAAATGGTTAAGAGGAAATAAAACCGAACAAGAAAAAGAAAAAGATCAGGTATTAATCTGGATTCAAACTCAATTCTTTCTGGTTCTTTCTCTGGATGTAGACATCTCTCTCCATCATGAGTCTTTTGGGATTGACTTATAACACTGCATTGCTGACAAGAGTCCAGTCTATCAACATTGGTCATCACACATACGTTGTGTCTATAATTGTGCACAAATTTCTCCTGGTTCTACTCTTCTCACTCAACATCAGTTCATATAAGCCTCTCCAGGTAAATATGAAGTTCATCTGTGACTCGTTTCTTATAGCACAATAGTATTCCATAACATGCATATACCATTACTTGTTCAGCCATTCCCCAATTGATGGGTACCCCCTTAATTTCCAATTCTTTGCTACCATTAAAAGGGCTGCTATAAATGTTTTTGTACATATGGGTCTTCCTCCCATTTCTATGATCTCTTTGGGATATAACCCTAGAAGTGGTATTGCTGGGTCAAAGAGTATGAAATTATTTATAGCCCTTTGGACAAAATTCCAGATTGCACTCCAGAAAGGCTGGATCAGTTCACAACTCCACCAGCAATGCATTAGTGTTCCAATTTGCCCACATCCTCTCCAGCATTTATCATTTTCTTGTTTTGTCATCTTAGCCAATCTGACTGGTGAGATGTGGTACCTCAGAGTTGTTTTGATTTGCATAAATCAATAGTGATTTAGAGCATTTCTTCATGTGCTTATAGATATCTTTAATTTCTTTCTCTGAAAACTGCCTGTTC
Source organism: Petaurus breviceps papuanus (assembly GCF_028583685.1). Classification (NCBI taxonomy): domain Eukaryota; kingdom Metazoa; phylum Chordata; class Mammalia; order Diprotodontia; family Petauridae; genus Petaurus; species Petaurus breviceps. Next base: position 13,481,861 of record NW_027185720.1, read on the forward strand.
ATATCCATTGACCATGTATCAATTGGGGAATGACTTGTATTCCTATAGATTTGACTCAATTCTCTGTATATTTTAGAAATGAGTCTTTATCAGAGACATAGGTTGTAAAAACTCTTTCCCAATTTCCTACCTCCCTCTTAATCTTGGTTACATTGGCTTTGTACAGAAGCTTTTCAATTTACTGTAATCAAAATTATCCATTTTGCATTTTATAATGCCCTCTAAGTCTTGTTTAGTCATAAAGTCTTTCCCTCTCCACAAATCTGACAGGTAAACTATTCCTTGCTTTCCAAGATTGCTTACGCTATCAACCTTTATACCTAGATCATGCACCCATTTAGACTTGATTTTGGTATATGGTGTTAGATAATGATCTATGTCCAGTTTCTGTCATAGTATATTCTAGTTTTCCCAGCAGTTTTTGTCAAATAGTGAGTTCTTATCCCCAAAACTGGGGTCTTTGGGTTTATCAAACAGTAGATTACTATAGTCATTGACTGCTGAATCTTGTATGCCTAATCTATTTCATTGATCCACTACTCTATTCCTCAGCTAGTACCAAGTAGTTTTGATGACTGCTGCTTTACAATACAGATTGAAATCTGGTATAGCTAGTCTACCTTCCCTAGCATTTCTTTTCATTAATTCCCTTGATATTCTGGACCTTTTGTTCTTCCAAATGAATTTTTTTTTACAAAGTTTTATTCTTTTTTTTTTGTTTTAAAGCAATTGGGGTTAAGTAACTTGCTCAAGGTTACATGGCCAGTTATTTCTGGGTGTGGTGCTGAGTGTCTGAGCCCGGGATTCGATCTCCAGGTCATCCTGACACTGGAGCCGGTGCTCGTACTCGCTGAGCCACCTGGCCGCCCCCCAAATGAATTTTGTTACTATTTTTTCTAGCTCTATAGTTTTTTGGTAAACTGATTGGTATGGCACTAAATATATAATTTAATTTAGGTAAAATTGTCCTTTTTATTATATTAGCTCGACCCAGCCATTAGCAATTGATGTCTTTCCAATTAGTTAGATCTTACTTTATTTGTGTGAAAAATGTTTTGTAGTTGTGGTCATATAGGTCCTGGGTTTGTTTTGGCAAATATTTTATAATGTCTACAGTAACTTTAAATGGGATTTCTCTTTCTATCTCTTGCTGTTGAATTTCATTAGAAATATATAGGCGCTGGCCCCAGAGTCAGGAGGACCTGAGTTCGGTTCCAGCCTCAGACACTTAACATCCACACACACAAAAAAAAAAAAACCAAACTAGCCGTGTAACCTTGGGCAAGTTACTTAACCCCAATTGCCCTCCAAAAGGCATACACAAAAAAAAAGAAATATATAGGAATTCTGAGGATTTATGTGGGTTTATTTTATATCCTGCAACTTTGCCAAACTTATTTATTGTCTTAAGTAGTTTTTTATTTGATTCTCTAGGATTCTCTAAGTATATCATCATATCATCTGCAAAGAGTGATAGCTTAGTCTCCGCTTTGCCTAATTTGATTCCTTTGATTTCTTTTTCTTCTCTAATTGCTACTGCTGACATTTCTATGATTTGGCTTTTAAAGTCCCCTCCTACCTTCTTATACTTTATTCCCCTTCATGAATTTGGAGTCCAGGGATGCTGGCTTCCCAGGTGTTCTTCAAACAACACACTCTCATCTCCAGTCTCCATGTCTTTTCTTTGGCTATCCCTCCCATGCCGCCTCCTCCTCTCTCCCTCCTGGCTTTCACCTTCTGCAAGATCCTTTCCTATTCCTAGGTAATGTTCATGCTTCCTCCCACCCCCATTTATTATCTCCAATTTATCCTGCTGTAGTTTGTTTCTACAAGGTTGCTTTCAGGTTGAAAGCATGAGACTGTGAGGTCCGTGAAAACAAGAACTGTTTTCACCTCTCTTGCATCCTCAGCCATGTATAACAGTACCATGTATAACAGTAGGCACTTAATATATGCTTATGAACTTGACTTGACTTCCACCACGCCATTCCCATGAAGGCTAAGGCAGTGCAGTGGGTAGGAGAGGGCCCTGGACTGGAAGTCAGAGGACAGGTTTGAAGCTCACCTCCACTACTTATTACATGAATGACCTTAGGGAAATCACCTTCTCTAGATGTACTTCAAAATCAGAGGTTTGGGTTTGATCATCCCTAACGTTCTTTCCAGATCAAAACCTGCACCCCTAATGTTAACCCTCATGCACAAGGTGCTTTTAGAATTACAAAGAGTCTTCCTAGCTACTACTCAATGAGTTAGGGAGTCTAAGTGTTGTTTAGTTCAGTTCAGTAGTTTTTTCAGTCATGTCCAACTCTTTGTGACCCCCCATTGGGGGTTTTCTTGAAAGACACTGGAGTGGTTTGTCATTTCCTTCTCCAGCTCTTTACAGATGAGGAAACTGAGGCAAACAGGGTGAAGTGACTTGCCCAGGGTCACACAGCTAGTAAATGTCGGAGGCCAGATTTGAAGATGAGTCTTCCTGACTCTGTGCCACGCACTCTATCCACAATGGTGTCATATGGCTGCCTTTCAAGTGTTACGATCATCCCTATTTGAAAGATGAGTACTGGGAGGAGCAAAGGAGAGGTCAGATGATAATAATAAATAGAGTCAGATGGGGCGGCCAGGTAGCACAGCAAGTAAGAGCACAGGCTCCAGTGTTGAGAACTCCTGGATCAAATCCGGGCTCAGACACTTAGCACCCACCCAGAAACACCTGGCCGTGTAACCTTGAGCAAGTTACTTAACCCCAATTGCTTAAGGGGCAGCCAGGTGGCTCAGGGAGTAAGAACACCGGCTCCAGTGTCGGAATAACCTGGATCAAATCCGGGCTCAGATACTCAGCACCACACCCAGAAATATCTGGCCGTGTAACCTTGAGCAAGTTACTTAACCCCGATTGCTTTAAAAAAAAAAATTGAGTCAGAGCCAGGACTTGAAAAACAGAGTTTGTACCCTTGACACAAGCTAGGCAAATCCAGAGCCCACAAGGCTCATCATCCCTCATGCAGGCTTTTTTCTTTTTAATAAGCTCAAGGATCCTACATGTGGAGCTGGAGAGGACCTCAGAAACCATCTAGTCCACTATCTCTTATTTTACAAATGGGGAAACTGAGGCCCAAGGAGGGATGTGACTTGCCTAAAGTCATACAGGTAATAAGTAACAGAGCCAGGATTCTAAATCAAGCCCTCTGGCTTCTTCCTTCAGGCCTCAGCTAAAGTCCCATTATCTCCAAGAAGCCTTTGCCAGTCCTCCTTAATCTTAGTGCCTTCCCTCCGAGACCACCCCCAGTTTATCTTATGCATGTCACGTCTGCATACATCTCCCCCACAGGACTGTGAGCTCCTTGAGGCCAGGGATTTGTATCCTAGGGCCTGACACATACAGTGGATGCTTAATAAATGCTTATGGATTTGGTCCTGATTTCCTCTCACACCAAATCCACTGCCCTTTCCACGATGTAGCCCCACATTATTAATTCTTTTTATCTTTACCACTATTTCTAGAAATAGCCATCCTCCCTACTCCTCTCCAGACTGAACCCTCCCTTGTAACAAAGAAAATAACTAAGAAAAATAGCTAAATGTGCCAAACAATATATACAGCATTCTGATCTAGTAGCCCCCTACCTCCCCTGGACAGACTGGGCATCCTTTATAGTTAACAAGTATGGGAAATGACCCAAGGCCCTGGAAACAGCCTTGGGATCAGTGTCGGGAGAACAGGGCCTTTGCCTTCCCCTGCTCATTAACTCCACGGCCTAGAAAAATGACTTTCCTGGCCTTCCTCTGTCAAATGAGACTGATTCTCCATAGACTCTTGTTAGGATGTTACCATCCTGTTCTACATACACGGTGCCCCTGAACATAGGCGGTACCACAGAACCCCGAGAAGGCTGAAGGCAGATCTCTAAGGTGAGATCTCACAAGCTCCTGATGGTAACACTAGCTACCATTTACATAGTGCTTGCTACGTGCTATGTGCTTTCCAGTTAGTATCCCATCTGATCGTCACAATAACCCTGGGAGGGAGGTGTTCTTGGTATCCCCATTTAACAGTTCAGGGAACTGAGACAGAGGATAAGTGACTTTCTCAGGGTCACACAGCTAGCGAGTGTCTGAGGCTGCATTTGAACTCAGGTCTCAGAAGATGTAGAAAGAGTCTTAGAGATCATCTACCCAATCCTATCATTTGACAGAAGAGGAAACTGAGGCTCAAGGAGATGCCAGAAAGAGTGACTTTTTAAAAGGAAATATGCACACCATACACACACACAGACACACACACACACAACTGTATAGAGGCAGATGGAGCCTGAGACAGAGACACAGACAGGGAGAGAGACAGAGAGACAGAGACAGACAGATGTGCACACAAAGACACAGAGAGGAGAGGGAGAGAGGGAAAGACAGAGACAGAGAGAGGAGAGGCACAGAGAGAGATGCCCTATAAAATACCTGCCAGAGGCTATATAGAGGGACTGGGCACCACACAGCTCCAGTGACTACATTATGTGAGAGCCTTTGCTGAGTACAAAGAATCTGGTCTTTTTCTTAACAACTGAGGGGCTGCTGTAGCCCTGACACTGCTAAGTACCATGGGGGGAGATAACAAAGAAGCCCAGGGCAAAGGGCTAAGCAATGCTTTGGGGAAGATGAGACCCTGACATCGAACAGTTCTTGAGCAATCCGAGAGCAGGGGCCACTGATTGGGTCTAGGGACAGATGGCCCTGGGGCCTTGCCATTGCCTTTGGGATGAGCCTTAACTTCAGTCTGAGGACAGTAGTTTTATAGTTACTGAGTCTTGTCACTACTCACATAGCTCCCACCCTAACTCAGCTCTCATCCACTCTCCCCCAGGCTGCCAAAGGAGCCTTCTATCTGGTCTTCCTGCCTCAAAGAAGAGGGGGAGAGGGAATCTCAGAAGGCTTCTGGGAAAAGGTGGGATTGAGCAGGGCCTCAAAGACTAGGGAGGATTGGAAGGGGACATGCCCTTTGGGGTGGGGCAGGAACACTGTTAATCTGTTTCCCTGGATGATAAAATGGGAGCTGCTATTCCCCATGGAAAGGCAGTCCAAGCATTAACCAAAGATCATCAGAGATAAGAAGAGGAAGAAGGCTCCTTTCTCTGCCACCTGGCTCCTGGAGCCTGGCCAAGTGGAAAGGAGGGTGGTGCCTGCCCAGCTCACCGAGGTGGACTCTGATACCACCCTGGAAGTCTTCTAGGTCAATGCCTTCACTTTAAGGAGGAAGACCCAGAGAGGGGAATTAACTGACCAAGGTCACACAATAAATACCAGAGCTGAGACTTGAACCCAAGCCCTCTGGCACCTAGGCCATCTTCTATACCAAGCCTCCCTTGGTAGAGGCAGGGATATGGAGAGAACTGTGCTAGGCCAAGGATGTGGACACTCCCCTCACTCAGGGATATCAAAACCCATCCATGCCCAAAACTCTCCTCTAGGTCCTCCCAGGAATTTGCCACAGAAGGTCTACCCACAATGCTGAAAGCCTTCCCTGACACTACAATGTGGCTCTCTACCAGGGGTCCCTCCCTCTTGCAACATAACTAGCCCATTTTCTCTTCCCATCCTGCATTTCTCCAAGGACACTCTTCACACCACTTCTTGTAATGCCTCCCTGGTCACAGGCTGCACCCAATTCCTACCCACTGAGGGCCTCTCCATTGCATCCAGTCTGATGACAGTGAGTCTTACTGACTTTACCTTTTGCATCCACCCCCTTCTCCCTAGTCACATCCCACCACCCTGTTTCAGTCCTCAACCCCTCTCCTCGTGGCTTCCTGCCTCAAGTCTCTTCCTGCTCCAACTGGATTCTTCTTTCAGCTGCCAAAGAGACTGCCCTAAAGTGCAGATCTAACTAGGTCATGCCCTAGCTCAAGAAGCTTGAATGGCTCCCTATGGCCTCTGGCATTTAGCATTTAAAGCCTTTCATAATCTGGCTCCAACCTGTTTTTCCAAGACTTATTTCCCATCTCTCCCTTTTCACATACTCTATATCCCAGTTATACTGACATAGTTACTGTATACCCGAGCCCACCACACATATATCACATTCCACCTCCAGCCTCTGGGCCTTTGTCCCCCAGGCCTGGAACACACTCCTTTCTCACCTCCAACTCTGGGAAATCCTACCCCTTCAAGGCTCAGCCCCTCAAAATCCCTTTGTATGTAATTCAGGTTTATCAACCTGTGCTTTGTTCCTTCCCTCCTTCCCTTCTCCCAGTAGAATGAAAGCTCTTTCAGGTCAGGGATGATTTGATTTTTACTTCTGTGTCAGAAATATCTAGTCTAAAGTGGGTACCTGATAACTGCTTAGTGAATTGAACAGAAATACTGTAGCATCCTTGGAATGATGTGGGTGTTAATCACATCGCTAGGCCATAGGATCATGGATTTGGAGCTGACTGAGCTCTTCCCCACTCCAGGCCTAGCCTCTCTAAGGGACTCCAGGCTCCTTGAGGGAAAGAGCAAGGTGTTCCTCCTTCTCTTGTTCATAATGCAGATACCCAAAAGATACTTGATGGTTCATAGCCTCAACAGGATGCCAGGGTTGAAATGAGATTGCCTAAGCCAGGGGGTCTTACTCTCATGACCTGGATCCCTTGGGCAGTCTGGTGAAGCCTATGGATCCCATCTCACAATTGTGTTTTTAGAAGGAATAAAATAAAACACATGTAATTCGAATCCTACCTCATCATCATACGGGGGAAGAAACTGAGTCTGAGAGGGGAGCAGAGATCTGCCCAAGGTCACAGAGCTGGCAAGCTAAAGATCTTCTTCCAAAGAACCAAAGCCCCTGTTCCCGGGGGGGGGGGGGGGGAGGCCTTAAGAGTAGGAATAAGAGCTCCAAATGCCCCAATCCCCAGGGACAGATGGGAACATAGGGTAGTGGGGGAGGGGAACAATTCTTCGTCATCCAGGAGGCTTCTCAGACAACTCTTGTGGGAGATGGTATTTCAGAGAGAAAAGGTCCAGGCAGCTGAGATACACTGGCCAGAGGCCAAGGACTCTTGGGTTATTTTATCTCTCCCTCCTCCCTATTGGCCCATCTTCTGGTCTCTCCCAGGCTGAGGCAGAACTGAGGCTTTGAGGGACAGGGGGCTGGCCCAACAGGGAGACTGGGAGGCAGACCAGAGGCTCCTACTGGTTACCTCCCTCCATCCACTTGCCCTCTGACTCTCCCAACTTTATCTTTGAAGAGTCAGAGAGAAAGGAGAGGGGAGGAAAAAAAGAAGGAATGAGGAAGAGTAGAGAGAAGCAAAGATGGAAGAAGAAGGGGGGAGAAAGACAGCCAAGGGAGAATGAGGAAGAGGAGGAGAGAGGGGAAAAGGATGGAAGAAGGGAGAAGGAGGGCAGAAGAGGGCCAAGAGAGGAGGAGGAGAGGGAAGAGAAGGAGGGAAGAGAGAGGAGGAAGAGAAATTGTCCCCTTCCATTACAGAAGGCAGGATTTAGTTGGCCAGGAAGAAGAAATTGAGATTTATGAAATTACAGAATCTGAGACCCAGAAGACATCTTTAAAATGAAAGTCATCTGGGCCAACCTATATAGGAATTCTCTCTAAGTGATTCCTTCCAAGTTATCATCCATACCATTTTCCAAGCCCCTTACACTGTTATCCCTGCAGTAACAGGGAACTCTCTACCTTAAGAAGCAGCCCATGCCTCTTGGACAGCTCTAAGGATGAGAGAGGTACACACACACACCCCTTTATTTTCCTTCTACTGAGCCCAAACCCCCTCTTTACAAACCCTACCCACTGTTAGTTTTTCTCTCCTTCATTGAGCAGAACTTTTTCCACATAACAACCCTCCAAAAAGATGTCATTTATTGTTCAATTCTAGCTCTGAAATCCCAGGATCCAAGAGCAAGATTCAGGACCAGGCAGGGTCTCTGCTCCCCATCCTGCTGTCCTGCTTGCTTGAGTACTCTTCCCCCTCCAGCCCCTCCAGCCCTCAGGAGCTACAGCAGAAGGAGAAAGGAACTTTGGTTTGTCCTTTATCTGCTTCCTGGCCTTGAGGTCGGAGACTCAGGACAGATTAAGGTCCTAGGGCTAGGTCTTTATTACCTAGGTGGGATATCGGATACATTTTTACAAGTGTATCAAATTTTTCATTGAAAAACACTTGGAAAGTTTGTCCAATTGCTAATTTCTTTAATTCTATATTTTTGAAAGTTTCAGGGAGGCTAGGTGGCGCAGTGAATAGAGCACCGGCCCTGGATTCAGAAGGACCTGAGTTCAAATCCAGCCTCAGACACTTAACACTTACTAGCCATGTGACCTTGGGCAAGTCACTTACCCCCAATTGCCCTGCCCTTCCCCCTTCAGAAAAAAAAAGAAAAGAAAGCTCCAGAGTATAGCAGAGTCACCTAAGTGATATCCATAAGTGCTCGAAAGGGTCTCAAAATCATCCCAACTATTGGAAGACAGGACGGTACATTGGAGAGCGGCATGTAGAGGATGCCAGTTGGAGTCTGAGGTTCTGGGTGTGGATACTGACTCTGCTACTTACTACCTGTGTGACCTTGAACCCTCACCTCTTTGACTCAGTTTCCTGATATGTAAATGAATCAATTGGACTAGATCACCTCCAGCCTAAATCCTCACTCAGAGATCAGATGATGTTCTTATCTGAGCAGTAAAAAATCACATTACATACGTCTACACAAGCTGCCATCCATGCTTTGGGGGTAACCCAAGACTCCCCCAGCCAGGGACCCATTGTACTTCCTGACATCTCTCATTGTCTAACAGAAGCTGTTTTCTTGTTGTAGTTCAATCATTTCAGTCGTGTTGGACTTTTGTGACCCCATTTGGGGTTTTCATGTCAAAGACACTGGAGTGATTTGCCATTTCTTGCTTCTGCTCATTTTACAGATGAGGAAACAGACAAATTGGGTTAAGCTACTAGCCCAGGGTCACACAGCTAGTAGGCGAGGTTGGACTTTCTTGCAGGCTCCAGGTGTGCCACTGGTGCTCTAACCACTAGGAAACCTCAAGCTTAAACTAGTATATAACTTCTTGATTCTACCCTTGGATCCAAGCAGAACAAAGATGCCCCACATGATAGCACTTCATATACTTGAACCCTACAATCATATCCCCTGGAGCCTTCTCTTCTCCAGGCTAAACTCTCTTGCTTCCTTCTGTTAATAATCTTACATGACATGGGCTCAGGGCTCTTCACTGTCCTGGCTTCTCTCTTCTCTATAGGTTATCAATGTTCTTCTTAAACTGTGACCCCCAAAAGGGAATGCTGCTCCACCTGAGTTCTGACTAGGGCACAGTCCAGTGAGACGCTCACTCCTTAGTTCCCAGAAGCCAGTGTCTTCTGTTTCCACATTACACTGCTGAGTCTCATTGAGCTTCACACTATTTCTACAAGATTGTGCCAGACTCTTCCATGTGTCCTCTTTTACCTGCCCTTGTTTCCATCTTCTTTTTTTTTTTTGGAGGGCAATTGGGGTTAAGTGACTTGCCCAAACCTTGCTTCCATCTTCTAAACATGTTTTTTTTTTGGATAAAATATGAAGAACAAAGTCTGCTAGATTTTAATTTCCTTTGCCCCCTTCAATCTAGTTCTATAGATCAGTAATTGGCTGTACTTTGAGAAGTCATTCAGACCAGTTTTGGGACATTACAGAATAGGTTTTCCTGCACTAGAAAGATTCAAGCTTTGCACAAATATTTAAAGAAACAATCACTACCTCCCCAGGAATATCATGCTCAGCAGAATTGTAAATGGATGACATCTTTCCTATGTGCAAGGCAGATGGGAAGAAAGAAAAGTCCAAGATGCTTCTACAGAACACCAGGGAATACAACTTTGCTCATATGAAAAGGGAGCTTTAGAAGCCTGTAGGAGTCAACACATTCATGTCTCTTGGTTTGATGTTATGGGTTCGTGGAGGTTGTTTCTTTCCTTCTATCACTGGAAGGTCCATCTTAGGTGGCTTGAAGGCTGCTGGGTCTTCCGCAATTCCAATAGCCTGAACCCGCATGAAGTCCATTGGTGATGGCTTCTGAGTACCTCTATAAGACTGGACACTGAAACCCGAGTCGGATTTCTAAAGGGTTCTTGGTCCAAAAAGGCTCCATTTTTCAGATGAGGGTTTGTCTCTATCTCCATTTCCAGAGTCCATGCTGCTGACATCTAGGCCAGGTAAGGAAGTAGAAGATCGATGAGTAAACCAGCCTCTGGACTTTTGCTTGGGCGAAGAATAGGGTGTGCTACTCAGAGAAGATTGGATTAAAGCAGTCTATCTTCTTTTGTCATTTCTCCATTTTGTAACTTCAATTTATGGACTGCCTCTGCCACATGGTGGTACTTGGTTTCTTCAGTGGTAAGACCTTTATGGGGAGTGTATCCCGCATCTGTCAACCCTGCCTGCTGTTCAAAGCACTGGATGTTCTCTTGTGTCTGTTTTGTAATTAGAGAATTCATGATGACACGCGTAGCCTTGGCCTTCGCCACTGGGGCCTTGTTCATTTGGTCACTGGAAGCTGAGGGAGTTACAGTGACTCCTTCCTCAACCTTGGAAAGCTGTTGGTACTTCCGATCTGGGATGCCCAGCTTTTTCCACAGATGTACTGCACATGTCAGATGAAGGTGGAGTCATCGGTGTGGGATCCTCCAGGACATCGTCATAACTGAATGCCTGGTGATGCATTCCAATTGGCAAAGACATCTTGCCTAGAAGCCCACCTGTACTATGCTTAATAGCAGGCACATCTGGCTCTCTGGATGATGCCATGAAAGATTGTGATCCAGGTATTTCTCTAGATAGATATCCAGCACTCTGATTCCCAAGGTGAATGTCAATGGAAGTTATGCAGATAAGACAAAGATGTCAAAAGGGAACATTCTGCAGCTAGTGAGGAACTAGCAAAAAGTCCCAACCAGATCTCATGAGGAGGCTCAGCTGGGTTTCCGTGAGGGAGGGGAGGGATAGAGGAAAGGAGGGAAAAGAGACTGTCCGCAGGCCGAGGCTCCACCACGGAGAGAAAACTGAGACTAACAAGGCTCCAGGTCCCTGTCACTCCCTAAGCACCGAAGCACGGGGCGAACCAAGGCCATGACGCAAGTAGCGCCAAGACCCAAATGGACCTCAGCGGGGAGAAATAGAGTGCAGCCTAAACATGCTTTTTAATGAAATTTAAATGCATGGTCTTTCTGTCACAAACTCTAAGAGTGCATGATCACCTCCCTTAAAGGTTCCCATCAGTTCCACCCCAGCATTCACTCTCTTTCAATTAATGGGAACCAATCCCAACATCAAATTTTACTTTGTTCATTCCTCCACCTTTTTAAGAATGAAATTATCATTCAGGCAAGTCAAGGAATTATTATCTGCTTTGCTGTTGGGCCAAAGAGCTCCATTAAAGGTCTGGACAGTGAAGTCTCTCATCATTGCTACACAATGCCTCTCTGCCAGGTTTGTGATCCAAACTGCACATCTATAGCCTCTTTCGGTCCACTTGGTCTGTTGTTTGCTCCAGTGACAAATGACTTCTGTTTCTCTTTCCATTAATCTTCATTCAAACGCTCTGCATCACGTTTCCCTGCTCTATCACCGGAATTCCCTCATATCCAGTAACTTTACATAGATACCTTCTTAACATACAATGCTATATACATATAATGTAAGGACACACACATACACACGCTTTTTACAAGTCTTGTTTCTTCTGAATAAGATTTACTCATTGTGTGGGGTATGGGGACCCCAAAAATTAAAAGCCAGAGGTGTCTCCAGGTAAAAACAGGAAATTTTTATTCATTTGTCATGAGAAAAGGGCATCCGTTCCACCAGTGCAGACCAATGGAATGAGGCTTGTTACAGAAGACAAAGCAAGGCTTTATACCCTGATGCAGTCAAGCCACCTCCCACCACTAGCCCTTACTCCCTTTGTCCGGAAGGCGGGCTTACAATATGAGCACAAAATCTTCTCTAATGACAAGGAACAAAGAAGTCCGCCACTATCTCTCAGTGACTCAAAGGCCGGCTTACAGTCTGGGTGAGAAAAAGACAAAGAACAAGGAAACAGGGTATAGCCAATCCAAGTGTACACATCCTTATTTGACAAACACTAAAGTGAAGAAGAGGGAAGGGTCCTAAGAGATTACTAAAGGGCTTAATGCTGATGTGGCAGTAGTAAAGAAGGAGGAAGGGTGAAACCGAAACTCAGGCCTGTTCCCACGAGAAACCTTACTAGATTCTGGGTATAGGCTGAGAAGTTTTCACTTCTCCCACTCACTCATCCACACCTATATTCTAGACTTGGATTTCATTCTACCAAGTCTCAGTGATACCTTTGAGATACAGTTTGCTTCCTTGGACGTAAACCTCTATTTCCTCTCCCTTAAGCCTTGGAAATAAGCCAAAGAAGAATGACCATTGTCCACACTATTGAGTGAGAGAGATGAAAACTTCTCCGACTAAATCCCTAAAATCTAGTAAGGTTTTTCATGAGAACAGACCTGAGTCCCCTTTATCAGAAATCACATGATTCCCAAGGACCTCAGCTCAACCCCTCAGTGCCACCTTAGCATAAGATATACCCAATAAGGACAGAAGGGCTTTCTCAAAAGTACATTGGCTGCTCTGCTGTGTCTTTGTTCTGGACACTTGGGGTAGATTGCTGCACTTAGATTGTACCCCTGACTTCCAGGCAATGGAAGAAAAGGGTCAGTGAAGGGGGTTGGGGAGAATTCCCAGTTAGGGCTATATAACTTAGCTGTTTCCTTTGTGAATCGCTTCTCTCCTCCCTGACTATGGAGGGGGGGGGGGTTGCCCTTTCTTGTGAGGTCATAATAAACCATTCCTTTCTGCTTCCTACCTTGAGAAGCCTCTGAGTATTATTTGGGTAAGGATCTCTGTTGCACACAGTTTTGGGGTACACACACTATAATATAATATACAATCATAACAGCTATGTATAGACAAATAAAATATAGAATTTTTAAGGTTTGCCAGGCCCTTTACATATTATCTCATTTGATCCTCCCAGTGCTACAAACATCCCCAGTTTACTAGGGAAGCGAATAAGCATCTATATGGGCCTACTATATACATTATAAACATTATCTCATTATCTCACTGACTCACAACAACCCTGGGAGGTAGGTATTTTAATTAATCCTATTTTACAGGAGAGGAAACAGACAGAGGAGGTTAAGTTACCCATTTAATAAATACCTGAGGCTGGATTTGAACTTGGGTCTTCCTGACTCCAGACCCGGGACTCTATCCAATCAATCTCCTAGCTGCCTTGTAATATGATAATTGTTATTTTAATTCCCATTGTCAGTGGAGAATGGGTTGAGAGAGATCAACCAATTGGCTGATCATCCCAAAGTCAGTGCCAGGGGCAGGATTTGAACCCAAATCTTCCTGACCCCAAGTCTGGCGCTCTCTATGATACAATTGTTTTGAGCAACCCATAAAATAGATCCATTCATACATTCTAGAGCATGGGACCTGTATGTTAGAATTCCCATGAACTAAGAAGAATTGACAAAGGAAAGGATCCAATCATACAGGATAAGACACATTGGCATCACTAGCAGGGAAGCCTGGATTAATGAGATCACAGTTCTATTGAAATAATACAGTTGCAGTTATCATATAGAATTTCTGTTCCCTGTTCCCAATTTTAATGGATAAGAGAAAGTATGATTTATAGGTGAGGAAGCAGCCATAACCCAGCAGCTGAACGTGACTTCCCTGGGATTCTGGTGCTTTATTGTTATTTATGGCCAATTCTGGGTCAGTGCTGACAGCCTCGTTCTGACACAACATCTGGAACTGAGTTGTTCTCCCTCTCCCCTTCCCTCAGCTGTTACAATGTGGTGGATTTGCCC
>NW_027185720.1:13495753-13525672 GCF_028583685.1 Petaurus breviceps papuanus
AGATAGACACAAATGGAAGGGGGAAGAAGGAAACATCACTTAATTAATCGCCCCAGGGTGATCTGCCCAGGAATTGGGAGCCAATGGTGATGAGCTGAGAAGACTGCACTAACCCCTTTGAAACCGAAAAGTCCTTGAGATATGACCCGGGGGGGGGGGGGGAGCTGTTACCAATAACTGTCTAAGTGTTAACAGTTAAAGGCAGCATACAGAAGCGGACAGGGGACGCTGGAAAGCCAGATTGACACGAGGAGCTATGGCTCACCCGAGCCAGGACAGGTTCCTTTCTATTTTCAGTCGGTCAGGGTCAGGGAGGTGTCAACCCCCACCTCCCAGGGTCCTGCCAAAGTGGGAAAGAGATGAGGCTTCCGTGGCAGCGAGGAGATCCTAGGTCCAAAGCTGGAAGGTAGGAATGCCACAGGCCAGCTAGGACAACCCCCGCATTTTACAGAAGGGGAAACTGAGGGCCAGGGAATGTAAGAGACTTTCTCAAGATCACACAGGTGGTGAGAGAAGTGAGATTCAAGGCCAGGTCCTCTGACTCCAGAGCCAAAGTTGCTTCCACTTATCACCGCAGCCTAGGGAGGTAAGGTGAGAAAAGCAAGCAGGGAGTGGATGGCTCTGAGCCTGTTGCACTAGGCTTCTAAACCTGGGGACCGCCCATGCATGTGCAGGTGTTGGCAGCGCGAAGCCGCACCGCCAGCTGGTGGCCTTTGCCGGTAATGCACCCTGATCAATCTGTAGCGCCCCTCCCAGTGCTGATGTGTAAATACGGTCGAGGTGCTTTGACGTTCCCTCTAACCATTCTCCTACTTCTGACCTCACACCTTCTGCCTGTGACACCCCCACTTACCCTGCATCCCACTTTCTTGGTCCTGAGGTTTTGGCTTTTTACCTCCTGCTTTGATACACCCTATCATGCCTTTCTGCTCACAATTCAAATCCCTTGAAAAATACAGTTCTCCAGACACCATGACATGTCTTGCTCCTCCATCTTGGCATGCGAGAGTGATGGCAAAGACTGCAGCGCAGACTAACACTCCAGTAATTTGTCTTTCCCTAAAAGGAAAGACAATTTCAGATGGGGAAACTGAGGCCCAGAGAGGGGAAGTTATGTCCAAGAATTATAGGATTTGAGAGAATGAAGGGACCTCAGTAGCCACTTAGTCTAACCCACGCCAGGAAAGGAAACCCCAGAAGAATATACTCGTCAAACAGTCATTCAGCTGCATCTTGAAGACCTCCAATGAAGAGAAATCCACCCCCACCTCCGGAG
Source organism: Petaurus breviceps papuanus (assembly GCF_028583685.1). Taxonomy (NCBI): domain Eukaryota; kingdom Metazoa; phylum Chordata; class Mammalia; order Diprotodontia; family Petauridae; genus Petaurus; species Petaurus breviceps. The sequence continues at coordinate 13,497,030 of NW_027185720.1, forward strand.
GCAGCCAACCCCACATAGGAACAGCCCAGATCACAAGATTGGTCCTGGCTTCAAGCCTCAATTGCTCTCTTTGCAATCTCCACTTAAAGCTTCAGTTTCTTGCCTCAGGGGATGAAGAGAACAAGCCCTTTTCCTTCCTAATGTCTGAACACAGAAATCAGGTTCCTCCCCTCCTTACACCAAGTCTCTTCTTCTCCAAGCCAAACATTCCAGTTGCTTCAGCCAACCTCATATGACATTGACTCAAGGTCTTTCAGAATGCAGACACTGCCCAGCTTCTGTTTCCTTTGTAACCCGATTGTGGGACCCAGAATTGAACACAACACTCCAAATAGGACCTAACTGGGGCAGAACCCAGAGGAATGGTCACCTCCTTATGACTGGAAGCCATGCCTCTCTCTTTTTTAACTTTTTTACCTTTTTTGTCTTTATTAATTTTTTTGTTTACTTTTGGTTTACAAGATTCAGTTCCACAATCCCTTGAGTTTCAAATTTTCCCCCTCTCCCTCTCTCCCCTACCCACCCCCCCATGGGGTCATACAATCAAGTACAGGATCTGCAAATACTTTCACATTAGACATTACTCAGGTTGTAAAGAAGGATTGTAACCGATGGAATGAACAATGGGAAAGAGGAAACAAAACCAAACAAGAAAAAGAAAGTGAGCAGGTGGTTTGCTTCAATCTGCATTCAGACTCTGTTCTTTCTGGGTCTTTCTCTGAATGTAGACATCCCCTTCCATCATGAGTCTTATAACCCTGCATTGCTGAGAAGAGCCCAGTCTATCAAAGGTGGTCATCACACATTTATTGTGTCTATAATTGTGTACAATTTTCTCCTGGTTCTGCTCTTCTCACTCCACATCAGTTTGTATAAGTCTCTCCAGGTAAATATGAAGTCCATCTGCCCCTCATTTCTTATAGCATAATAGTATTCCATTACATTCATATACCACAACTTGTTTAGCCATTCCCCAATTAATTGGGCATCCCCTTAATTTCCAATTCTTTGCCACCACAAAAAGAGCTGCTATAAATATTTTTTACATATGGGTTTTCCTCCCACTTCTATGATCTCTTTGGGATACAACCCTAGAAGTGGTATTACTGGGTCAAAGGATATGCAATTATTTATAAACCTTTGGGCATAGTTCCAAATTCCTCTCCAGAGTGGTTGGATCATTTCACAACTCCACCAACAATGCATTAGTGTTCCAATTTTTCGACATCCTCTCCAGAATTTGTCATTTGCCTGTTCTATCATTCTAGCCAATCTGGCTGGTGAGATGTGGTACCTTAGAGTTGTTTTCATTTGCATTTCTCTAATCAATAGTGATTTAGAAGGGGTGACCATGTGGCTCAGTGAGTAAGAGCACCAGCTCCAGTGTCGGCATGACCTGGGTATCAAATCCAGCCTCAGATACTTAGCACCACACCCAGAAATAACTGGCCGTGTAACCTTGAGCAAGTTACTTAACCCTGATTGCTTAAAAAAAAAATCTTCTAAATAGTGATTTAGAGCATTTTTCATATGCTTATAGATATCTTTAATTTTTACCTCTGAAAACTGTCTGTTCATATCCTTTGACCATTTATCAATTGGGGAATGACTTGTATTCTTAATAGATTTGACTCAATCCTCTGTATATTTTAGAAATGAGGCATTTATCAGAGACACTGGTTGTAAAAATTCTTTCCCAATTTCCCACTTCCCTCTTACTCTCGGTTACATTGGCTTTGTTTGTACAGAAACTTTTCAATTTAATGTAATCAAGATTATCCATTTTGTATTCTATAATGCTCTCTAACTCTTGTTTGGTCACAAAGTCTTCCCTTCTCCATAAATCTGACAGGTAAACTATTCCCTGCTTTTCCAGATTGCTTACAGTATCACCTTTTATACCTAGATTGTGCACCCATTTAGACTTGATTTTGGTATATGATGTTAGATAATGGTCTATGCAGCCATGCCTCTCTTAATACAAGGTCATGTAGGTAGTAAGTGGCAGACCTGAGATTTCAACCTACCAGACAGCAAATCCAGTGCCCTTTTCACTTTACATTTTATAAACCATAAAGGTCCCATTAATAACAAACGGAAACTCTGACCATCTGACTCAAAATCCAGAGTTCTCAGTGCAAGGATTAGTATACCCATTTCACAGAGAGATAAATTAAACCTTGGAGAGATTAAGTGCATTGCCCCAGATGACACAGGATAAGGATGAAGAAAGAGTGGAAGATGGCAAACCTATGTGTTTGTTGAGAAGGGTGATAGTCTCAGTAGAAATATGGGGGTGAGGAAGAGACCAGAATTTGGAGGTAAAGATAAAGAGTTTTATTTTATGTATGTTGAGTTTGGGATCCAGTTGCAAGTGTTCACTAGGCAGTTAGTGACACGGGGTCAGAGTCTCAGAAAAAAAAAATTAGCACTGTATATAGAGATCTGGGAGTCATCTGTATGGAAGTGAGATTGGAACCCCTAGAAGCTGCTGAGATCACTTAGAGCACAGAATGAGAAGAGAAAGTCCAAGACAAAGCCTTGGAGTACACCCACCCATCAGGAGCAGGACATGAATGATGGATCCAGCAAATCAGTTTGAAAAGGAGCTATCAAAGAAGTAGAAGGAAAACCAGGAGAGAATGGTATTACCACTAAGGAAGGGAAGAGAGAGTACTCAGGAAGTAAGCAGTTAAATGCTGCAGGGGGTTGAGAAAGATGAGAATTTTTTAATTATTATTATTATCAAATATCTATTTTCTTCCCCTCTTACCTGTTTCCTCCCCATTAGAGAAAGAAATGAAAAAAAAACTCCTTGTTATAAATGTGTTAGTCAAACAAAATTCTCCCTCATTAACCATGTCAAAAAAAATAAGCGGCGATGTGCACCCTGAGCTCATCACCTCTTTGTCTAGAGGTGGATGGTGTATAAGGAAGAAGAAAATGATGAAAGGTCCCCATATTTGGGGAGTGAGAGACCAGTGGTTATCTTGGAGAGAGAGGTTTCAGTGGAATGATGAGGTCAGAAGCCAGATTGCCAAGAGCTGAGAGATGAGAGGAGAGGCAGAGGTAAGGAGCGTAGTCCACTTCTCTAGGGAGGGACGGAAAGAGACCAGTATTTACTAAACGCTGACTTTGCAGCAAGTGTTTTATAAACATTAGCCCAATTGATCCTGACAACTCTAGGAGGCAGATGCTGTAATTACCTCCCCCACTCCCTGTACCACCAGGATCATGTACTGACATTCAAGGTATTTGACTCCTTACTTTGAGCAAGAAAAACATACCCATGCCTCATCTGGTTGCCAGATGCAGCTGATCTGCCCCTTGTAACTGTTCCTTATCAAGGGGATAAGGGAAGTCTGGGATGGTCTAGGAACTTCCTTCCTCTTGCTAACTCTCCTAGAACAGGGTGGGCAGGCTGAGCAGAGAGCAATTTCCTGAAGGAAGTGTGGATGGCTTCGGTTCCTTCCAAACTCAGATGGACATCTTCCTCCCCCGCCCTCTTCCCCCCACTCCTTGTAACTTGGACTCAGGGTCCCAGGATCCTGGAGGGTTGAGGAAGAGGTTACAGGGTACTGAAGGGTGGGTGGAGAGAAGAATTGTTGATGCCAAGAAAGCAGGGGTTAGCACAGGTAGGGCAGTGGAGGGGTAGAAGATGAGGAATGTTCATTTTGGCACCTGCCATATAATTTCATAACACACACACACAGAGAGGCAGCTAGTCACTTCCTAGCTGTGTGACGCTGGACAAGTCACTTAACCTCTGTTTGCCTTAATGCACTGGAGAAGGAAATGGCAAACCACTCCAGTATCTTTGCTTAGAAAACCCCATGGACAGCACTGGCATGAAATGGAACAGAATCATGAAGAGTTGGATGCAACTGAACAGCATATATATGTGTATATAAACATATGACTATGTATACAGATATGGGTCGGGGGAGAGATACAGTGAACATGGTCCAGTCCCCACCTCAGTGAATTCTAGTTTATCAAGTGGGTCAGTGACAGTCATGTTCGCTCTTTGGTGCTTTTTTTAAAAATAAAGATTACTTGACAGCAGAGAAATGAGCTTCCTGGCAGATTCTCTAATCAGAGGTTGTCAAGGTCTTTTCAAATTTACTAGCTGCTTCGGTATCATTATTTCTCCTCATGGCTAGTGCCTTCTGCCCCATCTCTCAGGGCTTTTTGGTATAAATCCAATACTGCCTGATGCTGCTGATGCTACTTCCCGATGGTCTTGATGGGGCACTAAAATGACCAGCCAGCATCATCCACATTTAAGCCATCCCTTCCCAGGTTGTACAGTCCCCAAGTACAGACAGCTCCCTTCCTCAATGATGTTGCCCTTCACCCTGGGCTCAGCCTCTACCTTTGCCTTAAAGAAATGGGTACCTGGAAAGGAAGCTGTCATCTGACACTGAGCAGAAAAAAAGAATTAAGGCATAGAGATCACATGACCTACACAAGGCCCACAGATAGCAAGGACCACCATCAGGCTAGGAGGCTGGAGAAACAGTGAAGATAGAGGACTCCTCTGTCAGGCAGATGGGATCTCATGGAGCAAGGGCTGCTCTCAGAGTAGAAGAAAAGAAGGGGCCATTGGAGGGGCCAGTGTTCCTTCGTTCATCCACTTCAGTTCCAAAAGCTCACAACAAATTCTATGGACCTACTAAGCAAGGGATCCTTAACCTTTTGGGTTCCATGGGCTCCCTTTGGCAATCTGGTGAAATCTACAGACTATATTCATAATGAAAAGAAACTCGCATTTTCAGTTAAAGGTTAGGAAAAATAAAGATTATCTATCTATCCATCCACCCATCTACCCATCCATCCATCTATCCATCCACCTCTCTCTCTCTCTCTCTCTCTCTCTCTCTCTCTCTCTCTCTCTCTCTAGTTTCCCATTCAAACTCATATGCCCCTTACAGGACCCTAGCTTTTTCATTCATTGATTCATAAATTTCCCTTAGTGGAAGTCTCTAGAAAAGCCTGGTTCTTGGCCCAAGCCAGGATGAGGAAAGGTCAAGGGTAAGTGAAATGGAGGCAACATTTTGAGGAGAGAAAGGGAGACTAAAGTTTGTCCTCATGTTGGCATCTCCGTTGAGAGGAAAGGAGAAGGCAGGAGGGGAAAGATAGCAGAGAAAGTTGGGAAGATTTTCTTTGATCTCAAAAGGGATTAGAAGAAAGGTAGTAAGGCCTTGAGTCAGGAGGACTTGAGTTCAAATCTGACCTCAGACACTTACTAGCAGGGTGACCCTGGGCAAGTCACTTTACCTGATTACCTCAGTTTCCTCATCCGTAAAATAAGCTGGAGAAGGAAATGGCAAACCACTTCAGTGTCTTTGCCAAGAAAACCCCAAATGCTGTCTTAAAGAGTTGGACATGACTGAAATGATCGTACAACAACAATTAAAAAGTGAAGAAAATGAATAAAAAAACCCAAACATTGAGCAGTTATTTTGTGCAGACAAACTGTGCTAAGTGCTGGAAATACACGTAGAAAAGCCAGATCTTGCTCTCAGGGAGTCTGCATTCTAATGGGGGGAATCATCCTAACATCCCCAGGTCTGATAGTGAATCTGGCTGGGATGTGGCAAGATGAAGGCACCAGGAAATGACAAAGATGAAGCCCAAAGGTAGAAAGAGCTCACCAGGAGTCCTCCTGATGCTACAAACAGGAAATCATGTGGCTCTTTTGAAAGGAATCACCACGAGATCGCTGAGTTGTATTGGATTTTTCAATAGTCATTTTGTATTTTTGTATTTCTGTGTTTAGGAGAAAATATCTTTCCAAAGGCTCATCTGAGAAGGACAGGCATTCTTTGTCTAGTTCAGGGGTTTCTTAAACTGATTTCTGGAGGTCTGTGAAAAAATACATCTTTGTTTTCATTAACCTCTATGCGAAATTCAGCATTTCCTTCAAATGCTTAAAAACACGATTCTGAGAAAGTCCATATCCCCAGACTGCTGGAGGGTCCATAACATAGAAAAAGGTTACGGACCCCCCGACTAGTTTTCCAATTTTGACTCTTTCTTTGTATTGTTTCTCACATGCTTACATTGGGGCATTTTGGCTTTTTTCTTCCATGGCATTTGATTTGTTGACCAAAATGCTACTATAGAGGTCGCTCACAGACATAAAGATTCTTTGAAAGACCAGCCAAAAGCTTCCTTTGACCCTCTGAGCATAAATGGCATCAGGCAGGGAGATACATGCATGGCTGCCCCATGTGGAAGAAGATCCAATATGGAGCCCAAGAGATCCTCCAAGTGCACCCGATTACAGATTCCATGGTATTGGAAGTAGCAGCCCTCAGACCACTGCAGTGCCTCCTAAGAGAGCCAATGGTGGTCCAGAGAGTTTGGACTTTCTATCCCCACAGTAAAAACCAAGGACATGAAGATGACTTCATGTCATGAACTGACAGGCAGTTGGCTGGGCTGCTTACCTTTAGAGTGCCTGCAGAAATATCTTTAGCTTGAGCAGAGACTGCAAATGAATAATGAGCTGGACCCAGAATCAATCACTACTGGAAAACTGTCAAGGTCTTTTAAGGATTCTTTGTATCCCTAGCATTTAGTGCAGAGTAAGTGCTTAATAAAAGCTTGTTGGCCTGACTCTAGGCATCTCCCTGAAACAAAAGCACATGTCTTTAAATGTCCAAATCCTTCTAGAGATGTTTGATTGATCACAAGTCACCGGACAATGGAATCTCTAAGGAATTGAAAATTAGTCTCACTCTACCCGTGATGGAGTAGGTAGGTGAGTAGATTGTACCAGATAACAAACAAGGGATTAGTAAAGAAGATCATTAAAGAAATGTTTAAGGGGGAAAAACCTATTAAGTGCTGAGAATAAGGGATTAGCAGGAGCCAGCCCGGGGATTCATCAGTACCTCATGATACTACCAGCTTATTTGGGTAGAGCCCGCAGGGATGAACTTACAGGAAGGCATGCATGGGTGGTGATTTACATAACAGGAAAGGCCTTTCTGTCAATGACCTCCTTATACTATGTGGCCAGGAATCAGGCCAGAGGGTATCAACAGTATAGATTTCTCATGACTCCAAATCACTTTCCAGAAACATTGGACAGCTCCACCAACAATGTACTAATGGGCTTCAAAGCTGCTCCAGTATAGACCCTTCCTATCTTAACCTCCTAACTTTGCCAACTTGATGGGTATGAGGTAAAAAAGTTCTTTTTGTTTGTTTGTTTATATTTATTTTTACTATTAGTGATATGGAGCATTTCTTCATGTTCTGAATCACTGTATTTCTTTTGGAAATTTCTCATATCCTTTGACCATTGGGCTGTGTCTATCTTCTATAGATTGTGGCTATTAACTTGTATCAGGAAGTTTTCTCCTCTTCGTAGCTTAGTTGCATTGGGTTTTGGTTTGTTTTGGGTTGTTTTGTTTTTTTTTTTTTCATGTAGAGACTTCTAGAGTTTTGATAATCAAAGAATCTTTTAGGATCTTCTCTATGCCTTGCTGGTCACAAACATCTTCTTCCATTTTCCTAACTTAAAAAAAAACACAATACCATCTTTTCCATTCCTTGTAAATTTACAGTTTTGAAGCTGTAAAATGCTGATCTTCCTAAAATGTATATGTATAATATGTAATTGCAGAAGTTACATGTCTATACAAATAAAATTTTGCCTTATATTTATTGATGCCTTTGTTTTAGTATCACATTCTTTTCTGTATATCTCCCTCAACACCTATTTTCATAAAAGTTTTAAAAATGAAAGTGTATGCGTAGGAAGGGGAATGTTTCAGAAAAGCCAGCATAGAGATGACATCTGGCCACAGAAACAAAACCCCACACCTGTGGTTCCCACTCTCTTCCTCCCCATAGGGAAGGGAAAAGGGTCACTTTTCTAATTCTCATCAAAAGCAAATCATTAGTCATTCCATTAGGCCTATTGATGGAGATTCTGGTTTCTTCCTTCTAAATCCATTCATGGAGTTCTGCACATTCAGTTCTCGCAGCACAGTCCCATGCTACGACTTTTATGCATCATACACAATTCTGTTTAGCTCATTCTCTAGAGGAGGGGGACCAATTCTGCTTCCCATTCTCTGTTACCAAAGAAAGTAATGCAATTAATATTTTGGCATCTGGGGGATCTTTCTGTGGTCATTGGCCTCTTCCATCTTGGCCTAGCAGTAATGTGAAATCAATTATGAATCAATCATTTCTTTTTAGTCATATTGTTTAATTACACATATCATCTAGTTCTTACACATAACAGTAAGTTAAGGAGTGTGTATGAGATTCTGTGCAGGCTGACAAGGCACTGGCTCCCACAGGCCTATCTATCAGCTAACCTAGCTATTCTGGCACAGCTTCGTGCTGCAAATTCCTCATTTCTACTAAAATCAAAGCTGTAGCCTCCATGCCCTGAATGATGCTCACCTGTCAAAGTCATCGCATCCTGCAGAAATTCCCTGTTCTTAACACAGAATAGCTTTCCATGAAGACAGTGGAAAGTCCCCAAATATGCCCAACCAATCAGGAAGCAGAAACTCCCATGAGAATCAGTATCACATTTCTCAATGTGGGATAATGTTCCTCATTTATAGCTATAAGGATGCTCTGTAAACTTAGTTCCGGGTCCTTTGTACCAATTGAGGTGGTCTTGGATCCACTACAAGCCATTGCTAATAAACTAATCATGCTCAAAAGTTTTGCCTCAGTTTCCCTTATTTGTAGATTTTCAGTCACTACAATAAGAATCTCTAGGTCAAAGGTAAGAACGCTTTAATCACTTTCTTCACCTAATTCCATATTGCTTTCCAGAATGGTTCTACCATTGCAGTTCTATCAAAAATATAGTACTGTGTTAGGTATAAGGCAAAAACCTCAGTTGTAGTAATTTACATTTCTTAGGGACTTGAAGCAATCTTTCACATAGTTAATAGTTTGCAATTCTTTTTCAATGTGCTTTTATTCATACATGATTATTTTAATGATCACAGTAATTGAACATAGTAAATACTTAATAAAGGTTCTCTTCTTCTCCTCTCTCTGTCTGTCTCTGTCTCTCTGTCTCTCTCTCTCTCTCTCTCCAGCTTATCCATTCAAAAGTCTGCCAATGTGACTTCATCACAACCCCTCTCTCATCTTTTCGCATGTCCTGTCTCCCTCTCTTGCCCCTGATGCATGTACTTAACTAGCATAAAACACTCACCAGCTTTTGGATTTTACAGTCTCTCATATTCAGGTAACTGTCATGGCGAATTTATCCTGGTATATAGCATAAGATGAGATTTCAACCTAATTTCTGCTCAGTTGCTTTGCACTTTTCAAAGCAGATTTTGTCAAATGAGGAATCTTCCTGACTATTCCACCCACTCACCCTCATTGTGTATTCTGGGTCACTAGATTCCTTGGTTTCTGTTACTCATTTATCTCATCTGTTCCACTGATCCACTTTCCTGTTTCTTTTTTTAAAAAATAGATGACTGATTTAGAATATAATTTGAGGCCAAACAGTGCTAGGCTCCCTTCACTAATATTTATCCCCCTTATTTCTCTTGAGATTCTAGACTTTTTTATTCCTCCAAATAAACTAGGTATTGGAGGGAAGGGGTATAATCTTAAACTTTTTTTTTTTTTTGCCTTTTGGAGGGCAATTGGGGTTAAGTAACTTGCCCAAGGTTACACGGCTAGTATTTTTGTGTGGGTGTTAAATGTCTCAGGCTGGAACCGAACTCGGGTCCTGCCGACTCCATGGCCAGCCCTTTGCTCACTGCGCCACCTAGCCACCCCGAAGGGGTATAATCTTGTGAAGAAACCTTTTGTGGTTGTGGTTCAGCACCAAACCTGTAATTTGTGTCATTTCCCACTGGGTTAGCTGAACCCAAATTCAATCTCTGTAATCCTTTATTCCTTAGCAAAACACTTTTAGACAAGTCCTGCATATCTGGGTAGGTCAGCTCCAGGGGGCTTCTACATCGGACAGGTATTCTACATGGGCCTTCTTTTTAATTTCTTATTATTCTTAGGGTTATTTCAGAACCGCTGATGATTTCCAGGGATTTATTTTGTCCCCTGCTACTTTGCTGAAGCTGTGAAAACTCTCTGGGTGGTTTCTAAGCTTATCATCATTGGCATATGGAAACAGGGTTAACTGTTCAGCATCTTTCTTAGTGTTTGGCAGGGCAGCTAGGTGGCACCATATTGCATAGGGTACACAGGAAGACCTGTCTTCAAATATGACCTCAGACACCTACTAGCTGTGTGACCCTGGGCAAGTCACTTCACCCTGTTTGTCCCAGTTTCCTCATCTGTTAAATGAGCTGGAGAAGGAAATGGCAAACCACTCCAATATCTCTGCCAGGAAAACCCCAAATGGGGCCATGGAGAATCAGACATGACTGAAAAAAGAACAACAAATAATGATGGCATCAGCTTGGCATCTAAAGTCCCTGCTAGTTCTAGAGCTATCAACGTAGGCCTCTCTCAGTTCAGGTAACTTCCTTCAAGGTGTAAGAGAAAAATTCAGTACTCGGCTCATTTGACACCTTTGTCAACATGATTTAAATTCAACTATTTCTGCTTAGAGAGGGAGAAACACAACGTTCCCCAGTTAACTAACTCCCTATGACACTAGATATTTTTTTTTCTGGTTTTTGGAGGGGCAATTGGCGTTAAGTGACCTACTCAGGGTCACACGGGTAGTAGGTGTTAAGTGGGTAGTAGGTGTTAAGTGTCTGAGGCCGGTGCTCTATTCACCTAGCCATCTAGCCACCCCACAAGACACTTCTATGAACAAATTACAGAACTCAAGAGACAAAGACAAAATTCTACAGTCAAGATTAAATAAGGTTACAAAGTTCGGATTGGAGTATTTGAGTAATTTAAACAGAATAATAGCAACTCGGAATACCCTGAAGGATCTATTTTGCTAAATCCATTAGATTCAAGCTAGTGGGGAGAAATAGTAAAGCTCTTAATTGGATGAAACTACAGTAGCTGGAGCCCTGTCTAGTCACCACCAGATCACAGTTCCTTCCTGAACTTAGACTGTCAGCTTTAGAAAGGGATGAGACCTTTCTATAACGGAAGGATTTCAGATCTGGGCATTGCCATTTTAGAAGTTATATGGACACAGCCCTGCCAATGAACAGTGAATATTCCTCCAGCTGCAGTAAATTGTTCTTTGTGAAACGTTTTATAATTGAATCTATAAAAGTTTTCTGTGCTTTTACTGATCCCCCAATATTTTACGCATTTTGTAGTTATACTGTTTCTGCCTCTTAGATTTTGTTATTATGTACAAAGGCTACTGATGTTTGTGCATTTCTCTTCTAGCCTGCAACTGTGTTGAAGTTATGAACTGTCTCAATTAATATCTTTGCTGATTCCCTAGGATTTTCTATATGAGCCATTATGAGATGAATAAAAAGGATCATTTTGTTTTCTCTTTAAGCCTTTAATTTCTTTCTCTTTCCTTATTGCTAGTATTTCTACAACTATATCAAATAAAAGCAAGGGGAGTAAGCATCTTTGTTATGCCACTCTTTCCTGGGAAGCTTATACTACCACTATTACTAATGATGGGGTGCTTGGGATCTATGTTTATAACATCAGTCTGTAAAACTTTGTAATATCAATTTGTAAAACCAGTTTATAAAATCACACTCCATTCCCGCCGCCAGTATCAGAACATTAACTCTGCCCCTTCCCCCTACCCACACTCTGCCTAGCTTCAAAGCATTAACTCTGCCCAGTAACAACTCATGGATTCTTTATCTAACCTTGAAACACTAACAAGCTATACCTATCAATCCTTCACAAAAGTTATCTATAAACATTCCAGCTTAGGCAACTATTATCTCCCCCTTGTATAGTGTCCCACTGCCCCCATGAATCCTTCGGTACCCTATCACTAGGTTGACTCCTTGGCTGCCTCAATGAATCCTTCAGGACCCTATCTCTGGGTTAACCCCTTTGCCTATTATCCACTGAGTCTCCAGTTAACCTTGGTTTCCAGACATCAATCGTTCCCAGACATCAATCCTGTCGAGCATGACACTGATGGGTGGCACACTGGGCACTTCTCCATCAGCCCTTGACCACTCACTGACTTAGTGACGTTCCAAGCCTAAAACCACACCTCCAGGTAGCCCCCACTTGGGCTTTTTTCCAGTGAATCATGGGCAATACGCCTGAGCAGTTACATTACACTGTCCCCACCCTAACTCCTCCCTAATCCCACCCTTAATCCTAGTTAGCATAATTGGCATGGGCTCTACTATGGATGATTCTATATAAACCTTAATTCTGCCCCTTTAAGGTTGCAGGTCCCCTAAGGATCCTTGCCTGCTGTAAGGCGTATAATAAGCTTTTACAACTCTGACTCCAAGTCAGCTTAGGCCAACTGAACTCTTTCCAGACTGAATCCCAGGCTCTCTGGTCTTAGATAAGCTCAGAGTTTCTGCTGAATCTGCTGGGAGCCATCCCTCGTCACTAAGAGCCGGAATTCATAGAGGGTGTTAAGGTTTACAAAGCACTTCATACATCTTAACTCTTTTGATTCTCATGATAACTCTGGGAGTTACTCCCGGTGCTGTTATCCCCATTTCACAGATGAAGAAACTGAGTGGAGGGAGGGCTGTGCAGGGCCACAGTAGCCAAACTTCAGTAGATCCAAGGAGCATTTATTAAACACCAACGTGCAGAAAGGCACTAAAAATACAAGAAAAAATGAGAGTCAGTTACTCCTAGGTCTGGAATAACAAAGTCCAGTGGGGGATACAACATGTAAACAGGGACACAGGAATGTGAGAGACCTTTACAAGAGGATTAGATGTCAATGCTCTAAACCTTTCTTGGTTAAAAAAGAAATCCAGAGTTAGAGGAAAATCCCTCAAAAACTTTACCCCTGTTCCCCCTTGCTCTTGGTGCCTGACAAACGGTACAAGTTAATAAACGTTTGTGGGTTGACTGACCGACTGCGCCCTCCAGCTGCTTTAAATAATCGGAGGAGGATGGAACAGGAAAAACTGGCAGATGAACGCAGCTTTACCGGAGAGTTTCGGGTGCCCTGAGTTCCCTGCTTGCTCTGGGAGAAGCGAGGGAGTCAGCGCCCTGGGTCTGGCCCAAGTGTCTAAGGGGTAACGAGTGTTCAGGTGTCCAGCAATGAGATTTACCGAAGTCAGCAGCTGATGGGGCCTTGCTAGTGCCCCTCAGGGGTCGGTGAGGCAGAGGGCTCTCTGACCCTTAGAGAGCCGGCTGCCTCTCTCCCCTGGCTATGCCCCCTTTGGGGGGTCGACGCCCGGCTGATCCGTCTTCCAGTCTGCTGCCCCCTCTCCCACCAGGGTTTCCTCTTCACCACGCCTTAATTTCTCTGCCCGGGGAGCAGTCCCGATCCCGGGCTATCTCTCCAGGGCCACACTCGATTCCTCCTCTCCTCCACCCGCTTGCCAATCTGGAGAATCTTCTGCCTTGGAATCCCTTGAAGTAAAAAGTGTTTGAGGATGCACCGCCTAATGCATGCGTAACAGCCCTTGGGGCTGAAAAGGAGACAGAGCTGCCCCAAAAACAGGATGGGGATTGCACCGGTGTGACTCTCCTGCAAAGACAGAAGCCACTGAGGGGCGGATTGGCGGGTGCCCCACCCGTGAGCATGCCGGAGGAAGAGAAACCGGGAAAGAAGCCGGGGAGGAGGGGGCACCAGCAAAGCACCTGCCAGGCGGCTGCATGGAGAGCAAAAGCCTAGCTAGGGAATGCAAGCGGGGGTGGGTGGGCTACCGCGCCAGGCACACCTGGGGACTGACTTCTCCTGCCGAGTCCCCCTGGGAGGGGCGGGAGGGCTTGCCAGCCTCTGTTTCTTCATCTTCTTCATCATCACTAGCATTTCTAAAGCACTTTTGGGTTTGCAAAGCCCTCCACAAACTGTATCTCGTTCGATCCTTACAACAACCCGGGGAGGGTGTTGCTATTCGCATCTCCACTTTGCAGCTAGGGAAACTGAGGCAGGCAGAGGGGGAGTGACTTGCCCAGGGTCACACAGCTAGCCAGTGTCTGAGGTCACATTTGAACTCAGGTCTTCCTGACTCCACCAGTGGAGGAGCACCCCGTCCCCTTACACAGGGTGTAAGCTGGCTGCTTATTGGTTCTCTTTCTGGGTTTAAGTCAATGTGACTGTTGAAAAAGCGCCCGGACCCGCTGAATGTCGTGTGAGTGACGCGCGGTAGGCAAGAGGGCTGGATCTGGGTTCAGATTCCCCCTGTGCCACTTAACAGATGTGTTACTTTGGGTAAGTCAGTAAGCCTCCCCAGGATTCAGTTTCCCCAGTTGTAGGAGGAGGGGACTAGACTGAATCGGTCTCCAGGGGCCCTTCCAGCAGCCCCAGACATCCGGGGTCCCGATCTTTCCACGCAACACTACGCCAGACGACCTCGGTGGCGACGTCATGGTTTCTTTAGGAAGGCCCACCCCCAGCGCTCTCTGACCGGAAGTCGCTACTCACCCGCAGCCGGAAGTGCCCCTGAAAGCCTCCCATCAAACATGGCCACCGGAAGCGGCCGCCGGGGATTTCTGGGGCTCCGTCCGCTCCCGAAGCTCTAGGACTTCACGGTGGCTGTCCATGGTTCCCCTGTCGGCCCCCGGAACCTCCACTTCCCGTCAGGCCTAGGCCGCCGGCTGGAGAGGGGAAGCCGTTGAGAGGCGGCGGGCGCTGTTTGGAGATCGACGCTCTGCGCAGCTTCCGGCACGCCTCTATGGCCAGCTGGGCGGCGCTCTAGGCGGGCGGCCGCGCGCTCTCAAGGGCCGCTCGGGATGCTCGATGATCTGTTAATCCGCCGGGGGCGGGGCCGGGGCAGTCTCGCGAGATCCTTGAGGGGGCGGGTGCGTGGTCCCGCGGCGGACGGAGCCCGAGATGGAGCCGGAGAGTTTGGAGTCGAGGATCAGTGAGTGACCCCCCCCACCACCACCACCCTCACCTCACCCCGAGGGTGGGGGAAGAAGGGCGGGCGCGCGGGCCGGGCCGGAAGCGGAACCGGGGCGCGCGCCCCTCCCCCAGCCCGGGCGGGTCCGCCCCGGGACCCCCGAACCTCTCCTGACACTCCCAGGAAGCTCCTCCCGAAAGCGCCCCTGGGATCCCCCGACTGCTCCGTGCCAGCCCCCAAAGCTGCCCCCGGAAATGCGCAGCCTGCCCGCAGACGTGCCCGCGGCCCCCGGCGGCCGCCGGGCTTTCCAGCCCCCTCTGGTGCGCCCCAGACATCCCGGGGGCCCCCAAGCCACTACCCCGAATCTGCTCCAGCTTAGCCCCCCCGGTGCTCCCCCCCAGAGGGGGCTGCCTCCCCTCCTTCCCCAGCCGGAGCCCCTCCCCCACATCCTTCCAGGCTCGCCCTCCGGGGTCCCCCCAGACTCCCCGCCAGATGATTCCACGGCCGCCGCGGGGGAGCCCCTGGTCCAGGGAGGGGGCGGCTCACCCCAGGATTCAGGGGGACCCTGGAGGCTGAGGTGTGGGGGACGGATTGGAGGAGAATTAGGGCGAGGCCCCCCAGATGTGCCCCCGCCTGCGGGCCATTGTCCCCATTTCTGTCCCTGGCTCTGGAGCCAGCGCCGCTCCGTGTCCTCCCGGGCCCGACAGCAGATGGGACCCCCCCCCCTCTGCGGGGGGTCTGCCCTCCCGGCGTGGAGGGGGGTCTCTGCTCCTGCAGCAGGGCCGGGCCGGAGGAGGACCCCCCGTGTGTGCCGGGGCAGAGATCCCGGGGGCCCTGACAGAGGAGGGAACGGAGGCCGGGGAGACCCGGGGGGCCAGGCTGAGTGCCTGGAGAGAAGGACCCTTCCGGGCCTCCCCGGGGGTCTAGGCCGCCCTCCCAACAATCCTGCCCCAATTCTAGCAGCGGCATGAGCCAGTCAGGGTCGGGGCGACTATTCACAGTGGGAGGTCTGGGCCTGTCAGGCTGGGAGAGGAGCGGCAGGTCCTTAGTGATGGGCCCTGGGAGTCCCGCTTCCCTGATCGTGCCCCTGACTCTTCCCTGTGGTGCAGACAGAGCCACCAACCCCCTCAACAAGGAGCTGGACTGGGAGAGCATCGATGCCTTCTGCGAGCAGCTCAACAAGGAGCTGGAAGGGTAAGGAGCCCCTGTGGGTGCCCCCTTGGGCAGGGCCCCCCCCCCCCCAGAGCGAGGAGGCGGGGCTGGAGGGCTCCCCCCGAGAGTGAGGAGGCGGGGCTGGAGGGCCCCCCCAGAGTGAGGAGGCGGGGCTGGAGGTTCCCCCCAGAGTTAGGAGGCCGGCCGCAGGCCCCTGAGGGCCTCCCCGTTGTCTCTCCCCTCCAGGCCGCCGCTGGCTACCCGGCTGTTAGCCCACAAGATCCAGTCTCCCCAAGAATGGGAAGCAACCCAGGCCCTGACGGTGAGCAGCACCCCGCAGAGGGAGGTCCGGGCCAGAGCGGAGCCCCCTCCGGGTGTGCCTGTGAAGGGGGCGGGGGAGTGGGGACAGCCCCCTCCTGTCGGGGCACCGGCGTGAGGGTGGGGAGGGCAAAGATGCATCTTCTGAGAGCTTGGCCGATGCTTTTATGCTTACATCGCGATTGTCGCTAGTGATCCCCTGTCTTCCTCTGCCTCTCCGTTTTCTCTCATGACAAAGATTCCCAAAAGAAAAGCCATGGAGCGGTGTGATGGGGCCCACCGGCCCCCGGAGCAGATCGGACAGCTGCCCCGTCTGCCCCCCAATCCCCCACCTCTCCCAAGTTAGGGCCAGGTCCGCTCTCTCCTCTGCTCTGGGCTAAGCTCCCAGCCGGCCTGGGAGGCTCGGTGAGGTCTGGGCCCTCAGCCCTGCCCGGAGGGCCTCCTGCTCCCCGTTGCGTGGCCCCTGCGGCCTGGTTGAGGGGGCACCTGCCATCCTTGGTGCTCCGATGGGGGCTTCCTGTGACCCTGACCCATTTTCAGGTCCTGGAGACGTGCATGAAGAGCTGCGGCAAGCGGTTCCATGATGAGGTGGGCAAGTTCCGCTTCCTCAATGAGCTCATCAAGGTGGTGTCACCAAAGGTGGGAGCCAGGCCTAGGCCCCCTCCCCGGGATCAGGGCTCTGCCTTGCACCCATCCCATGGGCCGGGGACGTGGGGAGGAAGCCCTACATCGTCCCTGGCAGGTGGGCTGCCCCAGCAGGGCTGACAGGAGGCTGGTGACCGTGAGCCAGTGCTGAGATGGCCCCTTGTTTCTCTTCCCCCTCTGTTCTCCCTTCCTGTCTTTGTCACTCTGTTGACCCAATCCCACGTATTCCCTCTTTGTGCCTCCCCCGGGCATCAGCAGAGATGACTTAAGCGCCTCCAGCTCCCTCCTCTTTCTCCTCCGTCTTGGGAGAAGGCATGGATGGCCATGAGAGATGTGCCAAATCGGAGGACCAGAGGGCTCCTGAGAGAGTTGTGGGGGCAGAGACCAGGTCTGGGGTCCTAGGGATGGGGAAAGGGCAGAGCTGGAGGAGTCAGGAGTCTTCTTCCTCCCTGGGCAGTACCTGGGCACCCGCACCCCGGACAAGGTGAAAGACAAGATTCTGGAGCTGCTTTATAGCTGGACCCTGGGGCTGCCTCAGGAGGTGAAGATTGCCGAGGCCTACCAGATGCTGAAGAAGCAAGGTGGGCTCTCCTGCCTCTCCCATGGGTGGGCGCCGGCCCTCAGAGAACAGAAGAAGCCCTGAGGCTGATAGGGCCAGAGGGGGCAGCTCGACACCCTTGTCCCTCCTGGGTGGCCAGAATGGCACTTGTCCCTGAGTGGGACGCTTGTCCCTACGTGGGGCTGTCTGGCCTGGACTCGGTGACAGCAGCCCTGTCTGTCTGCTGCCCCCACAGGGATTGTGAAGATCGATCCCAAGCTTCCTGATGACACCCCTTTTCCAGCACCTACCACGCGGCCCAAGAATGGGATCTTTGAAGATGAGGAGAAGTCCAAGGTGAGGAGGCCGCAGCGGCCAGCAGCCCCCGCTTTGGATGGGTTTGCCCAGACCCTCATACCAGGCTCCCAGGGCTTGTCAGGGTGGGGGCGGGGAAGGGGTGTCCCATTGACAATCCGGCCCCAGACTGGCCCGGGGAGGTCTGAGTTACAAAGTCTGGTGGCCTTGCTGAGAGGACGTGTGCAGAGAGGTGCTCACTGTCTTCCCCTTGAAAACACTGCAGCCCCCTCCCCAGCCACCAAGGACCGAGTTTCTTTTTGGTCTCAAGCTTCTGATTCCAGGGTCTGTTCCTCAACTCCCCCCATCCCAATTCTGCTGTGTCCCTAGATGCTGGCCCGGCTTCTGAAGAGCTCCCATCCTGAGGACCTGCGAGCAGCCAACAAACTCATCAAGGAGATGGTCCAGGAGGTACCTCTTCCATCCGTGACAGCTCCCGGGGCGGGCACAGGCGCAGATGAGGGCAGGCCATGGGGAGGGGGCCAGAGTAGGACCGGTGGGTGAACAGGATGAGGAGAGCTCAACTGCCTTGGGCTCCTCCCTTCCTGGCTCTGCCCCATCCACAAGGGTGGGAGGATCATGTCCAGGAAAGTGCAAAGGGCTCCTGTGATTTCTGCACCAGACAGGAATATGGCATCTACACCACAGGCTCACAGAGCAGGAACGGCCCTCAAACCAACAGGGCCCTCCCCTTGGCCACACACACACACATACACACACACACACACACACACACACACTCACTCTTACACTTACACACATATGCTCACACACTCTTACACTTAGGCTCACACACACTCACACTCACACTCATACACACTCTTGTACTTACACATTCATACACCCTTAAACCTCATGGGCTTGCTCTCTCTTCCCCTCTCTTCCTCCCCTTCTCTCCTCCCTCCCTCCTTCCCCTCTCCTGTCTCACCACTAGCTGGCAGAGATCACCATACTTGTCCCATCTTTGCCACACACACCTTGGTTCCTTTAGGTTCACTAACATTCATCAAATGCCTCACCATCCACAGGGATGGCTCTTGGTATCATCTCATCTCACACCTCATTTCACAAGTTAGGAAACTGAGGTCCAGAAAGAGGTGACTTGCTCAGGTTACACACAGAAAGCCTGGAAAGGCCAATGGGATTTGAAGGCAGCCCCGGCTCTATGCACCTGAGCCGCGGCGTGGGGCGGGGGAGTGGTGGGGGAGCTACGCAGACCCTAAGCACGAAGCCAGCCAGCCTTTGTCTGGCCCGTCCCCAGGACCAGAAGCGGATGGAGAAGATCTCCAAGCGGGTTAGTGCCATCGAAGAGGTGAACAGCAGCGTGAAGCTGCTGACGGAGATGGTGACCAGCTACGGCCAGGGCGAGGCCTCGGCCAGCAATGACGAGCTCATGAAGGTGAGGTCCGGCCCCGGGGTCCTGGGCGCACTGGGGGCCTCGCCTCAGTCTCCCTCTCTGCCCTTTGCCTGTCAGGAGCTGTACCAGCGCTGCGAGCGGATGAGGCCCATGCTGTTCCGGCTGGCCAGTGACACTGAGGACAATGATGAGGCCTTGGGTGAGCCCTGCAGCCCCGGGGGCTCCGCAGTTGGCAGGAGCAGCCACAAGGGGGCGGCCTCTTCCTTAGCTGCAGACCCTCCACTGCAGGCTCAGATAGGATTTTATTTTGAACCCATTTTTTTTCCACTTATGTTTTCTATGCCCTTTAGGGCATAGGTAACGATTAGTACAGGGCTGTAGTTGGCAAATAGACACATATTGGAAGGTGTGCCCAGATATTGCTGATTGATAATAATCCGAAACATTGAGAGACCCCGGCCTTGGCCCTTCGTCCTAGGCCAGCGTGGCAGCCCTGGCTCTCCTGCCTGGGGGCCTGGACTCTCCTGTATTCTCATTCACTTCAGCAAATGCCCAAGGCCCTGCTGTACATAGAGCTTGGCCCTGAACACTGAAGGGGAGCTAGGCAGATGCCCCAGAGGCCGGCCCTGGTGCCTCACTCTTCTCGTTCCTCCCTCTTGCCCAATCCCAGCGGAGATCCTACAGGCCAATGACAACCTCACCCAGGTGATCAACCTGTACCAGCAGCTGGTAAAGGGAGAAGAGGTCAATGGGGACATGGCCTCCGGCCCCCTTCCAGGTAAGCAATCTAAAGGGGCCAGGCCTTGGTGATCTGAGCTGTGGGGAGAAGGGGGTGGTGGCAGCATCCTTCTTCTGGGGGGAAATGCAAAGAAGGCACCTCGGGGCATCCAGGTAGCTAGGAGTGGGGAGCCTGAGATCTCCAGCATGAGGGCGGGGGCAGATGAAGGACCAGGGCCCTGCCCGGCAGAACCGTGGCTGGGCCTGGGCCCTGGGCCCATACTCAGTCTTCTAAGATGCCCAGCTTCCCTGATGAGGGTCCTGCTGTGTCCTCCCTCCTCCCCGCAGGTAGCACCTCTGCTCTCCTGGACCTCTCCGGACTAGACATGCCTCCAGCAGGCACAGCCAGCCCAGCCCTGCCCAGCCTCGCAAGTGGCTCGGCCAGACCAGAGCAGCCCACCTCACTGTCCCTGCTGGACGATGAGCTCATGTCCCTAGGTACGGATGGTGGGGAGAGGTGCTGGGGTGCAGCACTTCACCCCGGGCCTCAGCTGTGCATAAGAACCTGAGTGGAATCAGGCCAAAGGCAGAGAGGATGGTTTCAATGGAAAAGGGGAGTGCTGTTCTCCTTCCAGCTGTGTGACCCAGAGGCCCAAGGGAGGGGGGCTCTCCATGGAGGGCCAGCCGAGGAACCTCTGGGACTGTAGCAGGCCTGACCTGGTGCGAGGCCCCAGGGCAAGCCTCACAGGCTGAGGGGCAGGAGGGGAGAGGTGACTTGTTGACTGAATCCCTGGGCCCTGCCTTTTTGGGGATGGGGACTGGGGGTGTGGCCAGTTTCCTGATCACTACATGCCCATTGGCAAGCATTAGGCAGCAGGAGCTGTGAGCTCTGAACCTGTGTCATGCCACCACTTGGCCTGGGAGCAGGCAGAGCCAGGCCAGGCCTTCCCACTGGAGGCAGGCAGGCAGGCGGTCCTAGCCATGGGGCCAGGGTCCTGGGGAGCTTCTGCTTGTGTTTGGTAACCTCTGGGTCAGCTGCCATGGACTGTCTAGAGCTCCAGAGTGGCAGAACATGCCTGGTCAGGGCTGGGTCTTTGGTCTTTCTCTCTGCCCCCTCCATGTGGACAGGACCCCAGGATCTAGCCCCCCAGCCTGAGTAGGCAGGAGAAGACTCCCTCATGGATCTTCAGGTGGAAAGCTTGTCTAGTCCAAGCCTGGCAGTTTACAGGTCAGGAAACCAAGGCCCAAAGAGGGGGAACCACACTTCCTGAATCCATCATCCAGTTAGAGTTGAGATCCACATCGTTGGAGCTGAGCAGGGCCCAGGGCCCTCGCCAGATCTGATCTGGTCCAAAGCTCCTTCCCAGGCTGCACATGGAACAGAGTTGGGCCGGGCTCGGTTTCTGTCCAGTGAGGAAGGAGGCCCTCCGGGGACAGCTCTGCTCTGGGCCAGTGAGAAAGTAGTCTCCCCCCACCCCTCCCAGCCCAGTCCTGCCTCCTTCCTGAGAGAGAGAAGACAGGGGCATTCCCACAGGAGAATTCTGTCCTGCAGCCCGAGACCAGAAAAGGGCTGGCCCCCCACCCCCAGGATGCTTCCCCTTCCTCTTCTGTCACCCCGCCTCCCCCCCCCCAGCTTTTGCTCTGAGTTGGTTATGCGTAGAAATAAAGGAAGGGGAAGGTCTGTGGTTCGGCTGGGTTCTACAAGGCTCAGCCTGGAGGGAGGAAGCTGTGGGCACCTGCCAGCTGCTGTGCTCTGAAGTCCCCTTTGCAAGGGCAGCCCAAGCCTTGGGCCTGTAAAACAATAGCCACCAACTGACCACCGTGAGAGTTAGCGTATGTTTGGTGCTTTAAGTTTTGCAATGCATTTCAAGGGTCCTCACTTGCACCAACCCTATGGGCTAAATGCTGTCATGCCCATTTTACAGATGGGGAGATGAAGGCCCAGAGGGGGTGACTCCCGGGGCCATCAGTGACTGAGAAGGGGCCTTGTCCAGCAGCCTTCGCCCCGGTGCCCCTTTATGATTTGAGCCAGCCTCCCCGGCAGAACCATGGCTGTGCCTGGGCCCTGGGCCCTGACAGCAGCTCTCCCACACAAAGTAACACTGGGAAGTGGGAAGTGGGAAGACACGTGCCCGCGAGGGACGCGTCCAGCCCTGTTTTGTGAGCTGTGTGCTTCATACCCGGTTACTCTGTGCTGCATGAGGTGCTTTCCTCATCTCTAAAATGGGAGGAATGCTGTTTACTCCAGCTACTGCCAGAGGGGGCCATGGTGACACAGACCCCATGCCCCTCCCCCAGGCCTCTGGACTACCAGTGAGCATCTCTCACTGGGGTGAAGCCTTGCCTGGCCTCAAGCTTCAGCTCTCCACATTGGTCTGGGCTCTGGGGAGCCCAGCCCAGCAGAATAAGTCTCCTTCCTTGGTTCTGCCCTTCCCATAATTAAAGATGGGGCTCTCTCCCCTTCCCTGCCCCCCCCCATCTCAGTACCTTTAGCCCGTTCTCTGCTGGCTCAGATCAGAAGGCTGGCAGGCTCCCTTCGCACCCCAAGGTTTCCTCAGAGCCTGTTTCTCCTCTTGTCCTCAGGCCTCAATGATCCTACACCCCCTGCAGCCCCAGGCCTAGATAGTGGAGGATGGAATAGCTTCCAGGTAAGAGGGGAGGAGGGTGCCCCAGCCTCCCCTTGCACTCCCAGGCTGGCGGGCTGCAGAGGGCTTGGCTTCTCCCTGTCTCCAGGCCACCTTCCCCCAGTGTTGGGCAGAGGGTCAAACACACCAGGGTCTGGGAAGCCCAGCCACTCTCTCTGTCCCACACGTGCTCTCCCTTTGCCAAACAGTCGTCGGATAGCTCTGAGCTCTCGGGTACAGCTGCTAAGTCTGAGAGCCAGCCCTTGCCCCCGACGCCTCCATCGTCCTCCAGCGGGCTCGACGACCTGGACCTCTTAGGGAAGACGCTGCTGCAGCAGTCCCTGCCCCCGGCATCTCAGCAAGTGCGGTGGTAAGGACAGGAGACCGAGCCACCTACTGTGTGCTGGGGAGGGGGGAGATGCAAGGAAGGAGCAGGTGGGTGCCTTCCTGGAGCTGGGGCCAGTGACGTGCCATCTGCTGTCAGGAGTGTGTGGGTGCAGGGGGGAGCAGGAGGGACTGGAGGCTACCTAAGGCTCCCAAGACCCCCTGCCTCCTTCCCATTGCTACACATCTTCCTTTTCCTCCTCCTCTGAAGGGAGAAGCAGCAGCCAGCCCCTCGGCTTACCCTGCGGGACCTCCAGAACAAGAGTGGCTCCAGCCCCCCTGTGCCCAGTGCCACGACACTGCTCCCCAGCGGCTCCTGCGACGCCCCTGTGCTCCCCCGGCCCCCGGAGCTAGCACAGGAGATCTCACTGGCCAACATCACCGTGCCCTTGGAGTCCATCCGCCCCAGTAAGTGAGGGCAGGGCTGGGGAGCCCCAGGACCCCTCCCCTGTAAGGGCCTCCCCTGTCCACCCCGGGGGGTTGTGAGGCTCCCAGACGTTCATCTTGGTGCATGTGTCCATTGCTTGTAAAGTGCCGTCCAAATGGCAGAAGGTGCTTCGGGGTGGAGATAGCCCCACCCGTGTCCCCTCCCCCCTCTGGGACGCTGCTCCTGGGGCCTGGGGGCCGCCCTCCCCAGAGCCTGCGCCTTCTCTCTCCTCCCCTGCCCCCACCCCTGGCTGCAGGCAGCATCCTGCCCGTGACTGTCTATGACCAGCATGGCTTCCGCGTCCTCCTCCACTTTGCCCGGGACCCTCTGCCTGGCCGGCCCGATGTGTTGGTCGTGGTGGTTTCCATGCTGAGCACGGCCCCAAAGCCCATCCGGAACATTGTCTTTCAGTCTGCTGTCCCCAAGGTGACCTCCTCATGGCGGGACTGAGGGGGCAGGAGGGGGCCACAGACGCTGGCCAGAATAAGCCACGGGAGGCTCCCCCATCTCCGGGCCGCAGTTTCCACATGTTCGCTGAGGATGTTAGCCCAGAGTCCCTCCTTAGAATCTGTAAAAAGAGAAAGTTTGGGGGCAGCTAGGCAGCACAGTGAATATAGCACCGACCCTGGAGTCAGGAGGATCTGAGTTCAAATCCAGCCTCAGACACTTAACACTTACTAGCCGTGTGACCCTGGACAAGTCACTTAACCCCAATTGCCCCTACGAAAAGCAAAAAAAAAGAAGAAAGAAAGCTTTGCAGGTCAAGAGTGGGGGAGCCGTCCATTGTCTCTTGCCATGTGAGGTGGGGGGGTTGGGAAGGGGGTCAGGGCCAGGAGGCCAGTGCAGGGCGGCCTGGCCTGGGGTGGCACATGAGCAGCGCCCCCAGAGAGGCCATGTGGGGATCACAGCCCTTTATTCTGTCACTGTCCCTAGGTGATGAGAGTGAAGCTGCAGCCCCCCTCAGGCACCGAGCTGCCCGCCTTCAACCCCATCATCCACCCCACAGCAATCACACAAGTCCTGCTGCTCGCCAACCCCCAGAAGGTAAGAGCCTGGCCCTGCCACTCAGCTGTGGGAGGCCCCAGTGCCCCTCTAGGCCTCAGTTTCCTCATCTGTAAAACCAGGAGGAGGGTGGCTTGCTCTCTGCCACAGCCCCTTCCCTGTGCTGAGGTCTATGATTCTCTCTCCACCTTCCTTCTCCCAGGAGAAAGTCCGCCTACGATACAAGCTCACCTTCACCATGGGCGACCAGACCTACAACGAGATGGGAGATGTGGACCAGTTCCCCCCTCCTGAGTCTTGGGGAAGCCTCTAGAAGAAGGCCAGGGAAGGAAAGGGTGCCAGAGGCTCCGAGGCAGCAGATGGGGACTCCCATCCCGCAGAGTGGGTACGGGGTCCAATGCCCAGCCCAGTCCTTCTCCCCTTCTCAGGGCCTCCGATGTGCCCATTCCCACCCTCTTCTGGTTAGGACTTCACTTGGAACCCTGCGCTCCCCGGGGGACAAGATGGGGGCCAGCTTCCCCCTCTGCAGCCATACACACTGGGCTTTGGTGCTTCTCTCCCTGGTGTTCCTCCATTGACTTCCCTGCCTTCCTCTTCCTCCCTCACTGAGTTAAACCCAGAAGGAGAGACTGAGGCCAGGGCCCCCTGCCCTCTACACAGCAACCTCATCTCTTACCAATCCATCCCTTGGCCAGGGATGTCCTGCTTTGACCTGTCAAGATGTGAGAGGACAGGGCAGGAAGGGGGAGGAGTGTCTGGGAAGGATTTGGGTGACCCTGGCCGGAAGGGGCCCAGGGGCCCTCAGCACCACTGTAGCAGTCCTGGGAAGGGGCCTGGCTGAGGTACCACAGGATGACCCTGGAGCTGGGTGGGGCTGGAGCCCTGCTCTCTTATGCCTTATGGGAAGGACTAGCCATAACCCAGGGGTGGCCTTACCGGAGTGGGGATTGTTCTGCGGGACCTGGAGCCTCCCCTTCTCCCTTCCCCCTTGGGGGATGTGGGGGCCATTGCCCCCACAGGAACTGGGTTGAATTTGGGGTGTTCACCTCCAATTGTTTGCACTTCTCTGGTGTGGGGTTTGATTTTCTTTGCTTTCGTTTGAGTCGATCTGTCCACAGTATGGGTGGGGGAGGGAACCCCCTGAAACTCACCTTCCTCTTCCACCTCCCGTTTGTCTCCCTTGCTGCAGCATCGCCGAGAGGAGGTGGGTGGCGGGAGGGATGGTCTAGGCCAAGGTTCCTAGATGGGATGGAAAGGAATGGCTGGGCCCAGACCATGCCTTGCTGGAAGGATGGTGTCTCTTGCGGTGGGGTCTTCCCCATGGATGGCCTTGGGTATTCCAAGCAGCTTCTCCATGTATATCTTCTGTCGGGTGCCTGTAGGATTGCTGCCCAGGCCCACCCATGTGGCTCTGCTCACCACCTGTGGTCAGAGGGACATTGTGCTGCGTTGAATGTGGTGTATTTATGGGATACAATAAAGAGCTCTTTCCTGGACCCTTTTAGAACCACCAAGGGGAGCTCTCTGGGGCCTCCCGCACTTCCCAGGACACGCCCAAGCCTGGGGCTGGAGTGCCCCTCTCTTCCAGGTGTCTTGTCTGTGAGGCTCTGGTCTCTGCAGAGGGTGGGAAGGGTGAGTCCCCTGGGGGAGAGTCAGGGCTGTGCTTCAAGCAAGGAGGATCTGATGAAAGGTGGTGGCATGGACGAAACCGTGAAGCCAGAGAAGCAGGTGACCCATGGAGCCAGCTTGTCACACTCCCATACTCGGCTGCTTCCAGCCGGAGCATCCCAAGGGGTCTGCTGTTCCCTGAAAGCTCATCGGATGAGGCGGTTTCCAGGCCTTCTGTTGACATGTTCCCCTCCCTGGGGACATCCAGCACTAACCCACCTTCTCCAGGGGCCACCTGACCACAGGTTGCCACTGACAGCTTCAAAGCTGAAGGCTGCAGTCAACATCCAGGAAGTGTTGCTAGCCCTTGGTGAGCTGTGGCCTGCAAAAAAAAAAAAAAACGCTTCATCATTTCAGGTGTCCGACTCTTCATGACCCCATTTGGGGTTTTCTTGGCAGAACACTAGAGTGGTTCACCATTTCCTTCTCCAGCCCATTTTACAGATGAGGAAACTAAGGCAGACAGGGTGAAGTGATTTGTCCAGGGTCACACAGTGTTAGAGGTTGTTTTTGAACTCAGGTCTTACTGACTCCCAAGTTCCACAAGCTTCTGCATTATCTCCAAGTAGCACAGTCAGAATTTGGAATCTATGCCCTCACCTTTGTAGGAAAGGTAAGCTTGGAAAGCCTTCTGCTGCCATAATCACCTGCATCCTCAAAAAGTGAGGCATAGGCCCACTTGTGAGTTCATGTCTCCAAATACCCTCAGTTCTCCCACCTCCAGGCTGTCCCTCACATCTGTAGTGTTCTCACTTCTTGCCTTGACTTCTTAGAACTCCTGATTGCCCCATTGTGAGCACTCCATTTCCCCCCCCCCCCCCGCACCACCAGGAACTGTACCCACAGAACCAATCACCTTCCCAGTAAGACAACTGGGGTTCATTTCAATTTTTTTAGTGTCCTCAGTTTTGTACAGAGTCCATGCTATGGACTGAGGAGAAAAATTTTAATAAGCCACAGCCCCTGCCCTCAAGGAGTTTACACTCCAGTAGTGGGATAAGACCAAAAATGAGTAGAACACAAAATAATACAGAAGAGCTCCAGAGGGGTAGGAAATGAGATGCACACCCCCACCCCCACAGCTGAGAAAGGTCTTTGCTAGCTGGAACAATCAAAGGAGGCTTCCTGGAAGAAGTGAAATGTGAGTGCAAGGATAGGTCGGAATTCAATAGAAGGAGCAAGGATGGTCCAGGCATCAGTAACAGCCTGAGCAAAAGCAGGGAAGTGGGAAAATGAATCCTTATCAACGGAGTTGTCCTGTTGGGCTGGAGTGTGAGATGTATTGAGAAGGGTAGGAACTACTGCTACAAAGGTGAGTTTGAGGAAAGCCTTGGACTAGAGTCTAAAGGATCTGAACTCTACTTGGCAGACATTAAAAGAATGTTTGATCAGCTACAGGAAGGCCCTGGAGCACAGCCCAATTCTTTTCCTTTTTAAAAATAATTTTTTGTTGATATTTTCTGTTTTTGCAGCATTTAAACTTCCTGTGCAGTACTTTGTTTTTAGATTTTATTTTTGGTTCAGAATTCACCAGGCCTTGAGAAGGCAACAGAAACAAAGCCCATTTATACATGTATAGTCATGCAAAAGAAATTCTATTAGCTTTATTCCTGCCCCCCCCCCCCGAAAAAGAACAGAAAGCCCATAGGCTTAGGTGGCGACTTGCCCAGAGTGCCACAGATAGATCCTGTGGTCTTAGTGACCCATCATGGGCAGAGAGAAAGCAAAGTAACCTTTGGGAGAGTCAAACCTAAAGGGAGGAGAGTAGTAAGGGGAGGGGGGAATCAAGATTTGGAAGCCTCTGTTCTTTGGAGCACACTGCTATACCTGCACTAAGTTCATGTGCTAAGATTGTCCAAAGAGTATCCAAATGCAGAGCCTGAGACCCTATTCAAAATTATAAACCTGCCGAGCCGTACAAGCAACACCCTTTCCTCTCCACATCCTGTTCACTGCAACCTCTAATTTACTCAGAAAAACTAGTCACTCTCAGGAGTTCTTTACCTGAGCTATGTGTGTACACACACACATATATAGTCATACATATGTAACTATTTCCAAATGATTGGTTTCCTTTGTAATCCTATATAATTTTGTGCATTTAAAAACCTGATTCCAAGAAGGGGTCCCAGGACTTCACCAGAGTGACTGCCAGAGAGGTCCAGGGCACATGAAAAGGGAAGAAACCCTGCTCTAGATTAGATTTCTGCACAGAAAAGAACACTTGGCTGTGTTCACAGATATCAGCTACTCCAAGGTCCTCCCTTCTCTGGAGAAGTGAAAGCTGATGTCTGGAGAGGGGAAATGAATTGGTGGGGGAGAGTGACATCCTAGACTGGGAGCTAAAGTATCAAACTCTAATTCTGTCTATCACTAACCGTGACCAACAACACTATTCCTCTCTTGGGCCTCAGTTTCCTCCAAAAAAATTAAGGAAGTAAAGTACTTGCCCTCTGATGATCCACCTTGAACACACACACCTCTAATTCTGACATCCGTTCTTCTAAGGTCTCTCCCAGCCCTGACATCCCCTGTTCTAAGGTCT